>NC_090941.1:351735493-352038523 GCF_040938575.1 Ambystoma mexicanum | reverse complement strand
CTGCATGCACTCAATGGTCTATTCCTAGTAAACTTTGATGCAAACAAAGTCAACGCTGACATTCCTTGCATCCTGGAATAAAACAGGCTACGTGCACTATACACCCCCAATCTAGATATGTACCCCATACCTCAAAAAAGGAAACCTTTAAAAAGAAAACTAATACAAACAGAACCTCCCAACAAAACAGCTAAAGAAGAAACAATCAACTCCTTCTGCATCAAAGAATACAACCACAAAACTGTCTAGTACAAATTCAACTGTACGTCCATCAGAAAACAAAGACACAAATGTCTCCCCCCCAGTAAAATATGCATGCCATCAAATGATCCACAAACAGAACTCTCTGGTCCATTTAAATTCAGCAACACAACTGGAGTAGATTGTTCTGCTAATGTAACAATTCATATTCTCTTTCAATTGCCACTAAGGGAAGTTCATAACATTTATTTAAAATGCTCAGACCAGTTCTGTTTGAAATGTTCATCCTTTATGAAAATGAAACAAATAATCCTGACAACACTTACACTGTCTCAGATATAAGGCAAGACTTGCACTACTTTGCAGGAATGGTAAGATATACCGTAAACACATGGGAAGACCCACAAGAATGCCTAATGTACTTACTCTAAGTACTGGAAATGAAAAACATCCCTATAAATGAAATCCTCCAAGATTTCATACACAAGGAAACATACATGCACTTTCTGCAACCATGTTTCACAAGAGCACATCCCTAATGAACAAATTGTATATGTATCCGTACAAAATTCAGAATCCACTGCATTTCATCAGCTTCTGCAGAATGCAAATCATGGAATATTATGTTCTTTTTGCAATTCAGACAATTGTCCCACCATGCAAATGAACTCACATAGCCAATATGTCATAATAATTCTTCTATGGTAAAATGCAGATTTTAAAGTAATTACTGTAAGCTTACAGGATGCAAACACGATGAAGTATCTCTTTGGAAGGAAGCCTTCACAAGAGTAGTC
This sequence comes from Ambystoma mexicanum, assembly GCF_040938575.1. NCBI lineage: Eukaryota > Metazoa > Chordata > Amphibia > Caudata > Ambystomatidae > Ambystoma > Ambystoma mexicanum. The sequence goes on along the minus strand of NC_090941.1, from coordinate 352,037,525 downwards.
ATAATATACCACACTGGTGCCACAACCACTTTAGGACACTATACTGCAAATGTAAAAAAAGAAGTGGTTGGTTTGAACGTAACAACACCTCCATTACTACAAAACATAGGTTACCAGCAAATCTAACACATGCCTACTTAATATTCCTTCAACCCAAATTGAATCACTAAACTATAGCACAATTAACAGTTAGAAACAACCAATAGATATATAACTACATCCATAATACTACAACAGTACTTTTGAAAGTCAATATAGTTATAATACGCCAATCCTTTATCGAACTACTTAAACAATACCCTAAATTGAAAAAACACTTCAAATACGCCATCACAATTCTCATACGACAAAACATCTATCAAATTCAAATGTAGTTAGAATATGCCAATGGGTATCTAACTATTTTAAGCATTCCCTTAATCACAACATACTTCAAACAAACATACTATCACACATAATTGTAATTGTTTTTTTTTTTTAAATCCTGTATGGATTTCTTTTCCCAATGACCCAATGATCATTTAATGTCAATACAACAGCAGTGTGTCATAAACTAATGTTGTACCAAACATAGTACTTAGAATGTACTGTTTATGAGGGTCAAAACAAGTAAATGTATATGTGATATTGCATTCAATTGAAGCTTTTAAGCTATCCTGCTTAACAAATTATACTCTTTTTTTCCGCAGAAAATGAACCAGTGATTCCAGCTTCATAATGCTATGGAACTAAATAACCATACCAAGCACAATCAAATACTTATTCTATAAGCACTATCCTCAATTTTACTACAATCATAAATACAATATACAGTTCAATTATATAATTTCACTATATTACAGACACTTTATACTCCCACTACATTACCTATAATTACTATACACATATTACTACTGTGGTGATGCTGGCCATGCTCCTACTACATTGCCCATAATTACAATAGACATATTGCTACGGTGGTGGTTGTGGCCAGTGGACCTATTCTTGGGGCCATGGCTATGGCCATTCCCCTCCAAAATCTAGGCAGTGGCCACAAACACCACAATACAATAAACCACATAACCAATACGTACAATATACTATCAAATAATAAAACTCACCCTGAACGCTGAAGGCAAGCGTCCCCAAACAGCACGATCCTCCCCGCAATGAGAGACAATGAAGGACTCTCCCAGGATGGGAATAAGGCCAAGACAGAGTGCAGGTGAGCGTAAATGGGAGTTTATCAATCAGAATAGGGCATGCAAAGAACTCTGCAACCTCCGAGAGCGCTCTGTCTGACAATAGCAAAGACAGGCGTATATATTTACAAAAAACGTCATAAGAACCTACACACTATAGGGGGCACAAGTTTAATGGGATTGGGTGGCAACGACTAACTATAGGTGCTGCTGCGGCGTGGTTGGCTTCGGCTGGAAGACGTCACTGGTCAGCCTCGTGGGTTGGGCTTGGCCTGGCAGGTCGGCTTGAGTTCATCCGGGCGGTGTTGGTGTGCCAATGCGGCCTGTGGCAGAGATGAATGCCTTTCCTGACTTATTTGCCCTTGGCCATGCACACCGCAGTCATTCAATCATTACAGTGTTGTTCTCTTTAGTAAATCTTCCAATAGGTTATTCTACAGGTTAATGCAACACAGGAGGAATGTACCTTGTGAGGGGTCTGGAGGTAATACGTCAAGACATGGTTACCAGTGTCCTGTTGACCGGGGCCATAGGTCGAGGGGCTAAGCTTCAGGGCCTGGGACGGGCGGTACAGGTCTTTCTGCCTTGTTAGAAGTTGTTATGGATATTCCTCTGTGTGTTGTCAAAGTGTTGGGTGTCCTGATTGCACAGGGCCATAAGTCGGAGATGGTCCGGTGGGTTGCGAGGTTTACGAGGGGGCGCGTGTGTTCAGGCAGAGGTTTACTGCTGTGCTGTAAATAATGCAGGTGGCGGGTGGCGGCCTTGGGTGCTACAGAGGGGGTTACAAGTCTTTGAAGCGGCTCCAGTCTGGTTGGGGGAGGTAAAGCAGCGCGGCGCGGTCTCTGCTCTCATGCCTTGGCAGCCTTCACAGGGTGGGAGGGGGAATGGCCTTGCACGTATTTCACAAAGGTATCTCCCTCGTGTGTTGCCGATTTTAGGTAAAGACATCACAAACATTTGAACACTCTCTATAATACTTATTCAAATCACTTCAAAAACATGCATTTAAACTTTGCTGGATGTGTCTCGATTATATCCAGTCTGAGCACCTTATTCATACATTATGTTTTAACAACTACAGTATTTAGTTATATGCATATATATATTTGCAGTAAGTGAGGTAGAATTAGAATTGGTGGAGTACACAGAAAATAAACCGCCACTGTTCGTGACGGTGGTGGCACATGTGGGGCCTAGACATGCACACATGACAAACGCCTTCTCGTGCATCCTTCACATAAGCCCTTTGTATGGTTACATTCATCTTCTCGTGTCCTCTAGCAGCATTAGTTCAGTTATGGCGCAAGCCCATAGAGTGTAAGTTTCCCAGTGATACACGTAACAAATAGATCCCTGGTGCGTTCCTTTGTTATTAGCACCCAAATGCAATGGTGTGGGCTCGCCATCGCTTATGTCATGGAAGCATGCTTTCTTATGTTTATACATTTTACAGGCTTTTGTAATATAAAGGGTTTTGTGGAAGAAAGCATACTTTGCGAGTGGTCTTGATATTAATATATAAAGACTGTCTGCCATCTGATGACTGTTTTTACCGTTCTTTTCATTTCCCAGGCCTGCTGGCCGGGTCATACTGGGAGCGATGATACACTGCGGGAGGTGAACTGATACAATGTTAGTGTATTACGCTAGCTCATGTCCGTCTTGTTCGTGGGAACGTGCTCGCAGCGGATCTGCCAGGGTGCTGCGGCGACAGGGATGACTGAGACTCTCCAAGGGTGGGGGCCGCGCTACAGTGCGCTGAGCTCGCACCATCTTTACCAAATAAAATGGTTTCTGGGCCTAACTAAATTTTAATACATGTGGGCAGTCAATATGTGTTGGGCAATCAATACGTGTGGGCAATGTCTCCAGCGGGTGAACCCTCCACCACCTGGACCCGGGTGGCATGAGGGGACGCCCAATGAGCCATAGCCCTCACCTGGGGAGAAAACGCAGGCGAGGGGGTCTCTTGGACCAATCCTCCCCTACAACGCCCTGCAATCGAAATGATTTCCACTGACACTGAAATTAACTGCAGACTCAGTGGAAATTCCAAACCCTTTTTTACCTAGAAAACATCTCCATATCACGTTCATTCCACTCCGCTACCCTTTCTACGTCCTCTTTGTCCCATCAAACCCCAAATCTCTTTTCCAAGCCACTCGTTCACAGCGCTGTCTGCAAACTACTGCATTGTCCGCGGGTTGTTCAGCACCTTTAGGTGCTTTTTACCACCTAGAAAAACAGCTCCATATCATCTTCATTCCACCGCCACCCTTCCCAGCCCCTCATCCCACCACCAATTAACCCAAAATGTGTTTTCCAGACTTTTTCTCCACTGCACTATCTGCGGAAACCAGCCGCTGTCCGCAGATCCAACATGGTGGATGTTTCCAAAAATATGACGCACTTCATTCTCTTCACCATCCAATGAGCTACATGTGTCTGATGTCAGCGAACATCACAACAGACCCATGGCCAATCGCAGGGCGAACATGGAAGTGATTCCACGGACCGAAGCCAGATATCACACTTTTTTTAGACCTATTTTTTGGCTGTTTCAAAAAAAGATACTGGAAGATTTCCAGCAAATTTACAAAAGCACATTTTTGGGACCAAGCCGCCGTTCCTGCTGCAAATTTGATGAAAATCTGTCCAGCGGTTTGGGCTGTAGGCATGAGCAATGTTTTCTTTTCATTGCGTCTGTGGGGAAAACCACAAATTGTGGGCCCCTTTATAACTTTGCCCCTCCTGAACGAAACTTCACCAAACTTCAATCTGAGGGAGCCATATACTTTTTTTTCGCAGTTTGGTGAGGATTCGTCCAGGGGGGGAAGTTATAAGCCACCCGAAAAAGTGCTCTTCCTATGGGTTGAACAAATTAACTATAACTTCAGAGCCACTTCCCTATGCAGTAGGAAAGTTTGTTGAGGTTTCGTGCATGGGGGGCAAGTTATAGGGTGGTCCCAAAATGTGTGGGTTTTCCCATAAATTCAATGGAAAAAATGTGTTGCTCACACCTACAGCCGAAAACGTTGGATGGATTTTCACCACAGTTTTGACATGTCGGCGGCTTGGGCCCGAAAGTGTGCTTTTCTAAATTTGGTGTAAATCCGTCTGGTTGTTCTTTTTAAAACCACCAAAAAATAGATACAACAAAATGTGTGATATATGGGTTTGCTCTACAGACTCACTTCCCTGTTCTGTCTGCGGACAGGCCTCCGATAGGTCCAGAGGGTGGTGTGAGGACCTCGGAAATCGGACGCGCTGGCTGATTGGATGGTGAAAAGCGTGAGGTGTGTCATATCTTTGTGAAATACCTGTCATGTTGGATTTGCAGACAGCGCCCGTTGTCCACGAACATTACAGTAAAAAAATTTTAAAAAACACAACATTGCACTTTCAAACTAATCTCTGGGGAGGTGAGGAGTGATGGAGATGGGATTGGATATGGCCATAAAAAGCCAAAAAATTGATGTGTTTCTTCTTCCACGAACAGTCCGGGGCAGTCCTGTGATGTTCGCAAACATCAAAGATGTTTGAGGACACCTGTGCGCACTTGTGCATTACAGGGTTGGTGAAAATCCGTTTTTGGATTGCTTATAACTTTTGCCCCACTGAATAAAACTGCATTGCATTTTGGACTTTCATTTTAGACCGGACTCTAAATGGTTCTGCACAATGTTGTGCTTTTTTGTCAAGATGTAACAACATTAGAGGGGGTGGTCCTACAATATTTTGAAGGCTTATAAATGTGGTGCTCTTTGACAAACATGCACATCAGTTTGCAGAGAGATTGGACACTTAGATATGAATGTTTTTGCAAAGTTTGGTGGGATGTTGTCAAGAGGGGGCACAATTAGAGGGGGGTCTCAACATTTTTTGATGGCTTATAACTTTGTTGCCATTTTACGAATGTGGAAAATAGTTTTCAGAAAGATTATAGACCCAACCTTGAATGTTTGCGCAAAGTCTGAATGGATTTTGTCAAGTGGGGGCTAAGTTAAATGACTATTGTATATACGTACATTTTGAGACTTTTGAGAAAAAAAAATCAGTAGATTTGCAGCAAACTCGTGCAAAGGGCATAAGCAAGGACTTTAAAGCATGGTTTTGCAAATGTTTCTGTGTTTTCTTTTATTGAAAAGTGTCATAATGTAGGTTAAAAAAATGGTGATATACCTTTGGTGACTGATGTATAGCTGGTTGCCATGGGCAGTAGGCCATGACCCAGACAATTTGGCTACTGGCCATGACCACAAGGGACCAGCAACGGGGTTAAAGTGGGCATGGCCACCAGGGACCAGCTATGTGGTAATGCTTTTTGAAATTGGGCTCGTTTTGAATGGGAACAAAAAATGTGCTTGTGGGTATAGGTTGAAGTGCTGGATGGGATTGCAGCAATATGTGCAAAGAGGGTCCGCAAGAACTTGAATGCATGGTTTTGCAAATGTGTCTTGTGTTTTATTTTTTTCAAACGTGTAAAATGTAAGAACACAACACAGAGATATAACATTGGTGTCTGGGCAAAGAGCCTGTCTGTTAACAAGGAGAAATGTGTATTGTAATTTTGTTATTGGGGCATGCGGCATGGCCGAAGCAGTAGGTGTGAATGGGAAAAAATATTCTGCTTGCGGTTACAGCCTTTCAAGTTGGACTAGATTACAACAAACTTGTGCGACGAGCATTCGCAAGAACCTTAAAGCATGTTTTTGGAAATAAGTTCACTGTTTTATTTTTTTAAAGTGTAAGAATGTAAGTAGAAAAACTAGTGATAAACATTTGGTGTGTGGGTAGTGGACCTGGCCCTCGGCAAACACAAATGTGTACTCTGACTTGCTTATTTGGGAATGAGGAATGGCCTATGCCTATGCCCCATGGATTTGGAGACTGGCCATGGCTGAAAGTCATGAGCACTCGCCATTGGTTACATTATTAGGGTATAGTGGACACTGAGCTAGGATGCAGGGTAATAATAGGTGTGGTTTGGTTTGGCTGGGGTCATGGTGGAGCCTTATGCTGTAGGCAATTGTGCAATGATTTCCATCACCAACATGCACTGCTGATAACGACAGGCATAAGTATGTGCTGCAAAAATATGTTTCTTAAAGGAGGTTTATATTTCTTTCATATATATGAAAAGAGGAATGATTAATAACTCATATACAGTGATGTAACACCATGAAAGATTTTGAGTTATAAAAAACTATCAAATTGACAGAAAAGACGTTTTTAAAGGGATGTTACGGCTAAGATGCATCCCACCCTTGCGACTCCTCTGCTCCAGTAATAAGGGAGTGGCGTCCCACCTTGGCATCTCTTGGCATTTCCCTCCTAGGTTGTCATGAGCATTTGCCCATTCATACTGCCCTTTATATTTATGCACTTCGTTCACTGCACAATGCACATGCGCATTTATAGAATTGTGGCCAATGTATTTGTATAAGGAAGGAAAATGCAGATGCAAAAGATTTGTAGAATATTGTTAAGTGGCAGTTGGTGTATGGAAGCTTAGTATGGCCATAGGATTATATGTTCAGTTTTTGGAAGTGTTTGGTGGATGGATGTGTGACTGTTTGAAAGCATGCATTGAGGGAGCATTACAAATATAACATGTAAAAGCGTAGAAGGGCTGCCCTGTGCGATGGTGTGCAAATGCCATCCGGATCTTTTAATGATCCATGGCCTGGAAAGGGGCCTGTGGAGACCATGGATAGTTATAAAGGTTCATTGATTATGGTCCTTATTGTAGACTAGAGAAAAGTATTTCGGACAGAAAATTGTTTCTGTCCTTTTATATTTTTCTTTAGTATACAATTGTCCATTAGCACCATCAGCGGGGGAGCCAGCCAATCAGGTGGCTAGGAATGTGGGCTTGAACTGCTGGTACAAACCCACATTCTGAGCTGCCTGTTTGTCCATTCTCCCCATCACCATCACGCCACCCTCCGCTAAATTTTTTTTTAACCCTCCACCTCCCCTACTTACCTTATGTCGGAGGCAACGGGTGCTGCTGCCGCATTTGCTACTTCACTTAGCCATCTGCAGGCTGCCATGGAGAGGGAAGAGGGGCACCGTAAAGAGCCCCTACTTCCCTTTCCATGGCAGCCATCATGGAAAGGATTATCTTTCCTATAGCAAGATACCTCACGCATCCCACTGTAGGAAGGAAAATCCTTTTTTTTTAGCATCGCGGGTAACCGTTTTGGCAACCCGGGGTGCTAATTGGCTTCAACCCCCATTGCAGGGGATGGAATGGAACAGGGGATAATGGTCCAGAGCCCTCGTTATCTGCCCCTCTCGTCGATTGGGCCGATAACTTGGGCTGCCGTGCCATTATCTCCTGTTGCAGCCCTTGCATTATTCCCATTAGCATAACACAAAATGCTAATGGAAATGTTGGAGAATCTTATTTAGTCTATCTAGTATTTTGAGAAATGTAAAGTAGATGGAGTCTATAAGATTATTTTTTAAGTTTTTTAAATTTAACTGTGAAAGGTGGTTCCTAAAGGAACCTTTTTGTAATTGTAAATGTTTTTTTTGCTGGCGAGGTCAGAAAGTAAGGTGGGGAGGGAAATAAGGGAAGAGGCACCGACTACTAATATGGAGGGGCGGGTGGACAGGAGAAGATGTTGTGAGTGTGTTACATCTAAGGTAGGGGGCAGTGTTTCTTATGCTCCATGATTACAGCTTCAAAATCACTTCCAAATTCCTCCCTCCTGCAGAGTGGGTTGTTGCAGTATATACAGGGTACTGTTGTCTTACAAAGATATGGATCAACAGCCTCTTTTATCACTTGCAAGGTTGCTGGTGGAATTGTGTGTCCTTCAGAAGTAGGCTTTGTGATTACAGTATTGGTTGAAGAAGATGAGGTGGAGGATGATAGCCTACTATTTTCTAAGGAAGAAACAACCTTTCTGAGAGCATTGCGGTGGTTGGATTTGGTTCGGCGGCGCATGGAGGTGGTCCCATAGGAGTACTGTAAAGGTAGTCTGCGACTGCACTCAGTGCATTTTACTTTGGTAGCTTTAGCCTTTGGCACATTCCCAACAGTGGTAAAGAACTACCACACCCATGATACTCTTTGGGTGCTAGTGGTAGGCACTTCCTCTACCTTATCTTCTTGGTCCTTTTCATTGTCTTTAGAAATACAGTGCTTTTTTTTTGTTATGTAGTTCATCCAGCTAGTGATGGTAGTGGCTCTTGGGGAGGAGGGATGGTAACAGGTAACATGGACATGCATGGTGTACATGTGCACGTGTCTGAGAAGTGAGTGTGTGACTGGCCAACACTCCTGGGTGGCTGTTACTGGAGCATTTGAATCTGTGCTTGACTCTTGCTCACTAATTGACATTGAGTGGCCTATGATGTGATGGCTTCATGCCCTGCTTCAGGATTGTCAGTGGATGTGTGTGATTGACATGTGTATGTCCCATTATGCACGTAATGGGCATGCACAATTTGCAGATGCTGACAATCCCTTGTCCAAGGATGTGATTGACTGTTGTGAAGGTTAGCCATGTATGTGCTTGTGTGTTAATGGCATGTACCCGTGTGTTGTGGAGGGTGATGATGTTTGTGGACTTTGCCAGTGCAATTCATGTTCATATGTTTTGTGCCATACACACAAATGTACAGTACCCTGATTTGTTTTTCTTTTCTATGGCTCCCTATCCACAGCAGCGTTAGAAGAAGAGGGTGGAAAAGGTGCTGTGGAGTAAGGCAGCGGCAATGCCTCCACCAGGCACAGACAGAAGGCCCAGTTGCGCTCCCAGGTTATTTCATCTTCGGGGAGCGAGGCGACTGGTGCCACGTCCGATACAACGACAGCAGCTGCTGAGGGGAAGTCCAAGAGGACGAAGGTGGTCGTGGACTCCTCGGAAGTGGGAGGGACAGGTGAGGTCGCACTGGGGCAATTCAATGCGGACTGCACTCAGTGCATTTTACTTTGGTAGCTTTAGCCTTTGGCACATTCCCAACAGTGGTAAAGAACTACCACACCCATGATACTCTATGGGTGCTAGTGGTAGGCACTTCCTCTACCTTATCTTCTTGGTCCTTTTCATTGTCTTTAGAAATACAGTGCTTTTTTTTGTTATGTAGTTCATCCAGCTAGTGATGGTAGTGGCTCTTGGGGAGGAGGGATGGTAACAGCTGATGTAATTTATAAGATAAATAGCACTTTTACTATTATTCTTCCAAGTATGTGCTCTGTGTTAGATTGTTAATGGATAATGAGTAAGAATAGGTGTAGGAGCTGTGTAAGGGTAAGTTTTGAGCTTGAAAGTTGCTATATCAGCAGGAAATGCAGTTCTGACCTGTCCGTGAAGGACAGACCCGTTACTGAAGTGCAGATGCGTTCACGGACAGGCCATCATGTCACGCATGCGAGAGGTCACGTGACACTGTCCGAAAAGTCAGCAATGACATCAGACTTTTGTGGACGTCGACAAACACAAAACAGTGGAAAAAGTTGCAAAAAGTGTGTAGAAGTGTTACAAATGAAGCTAGCAGGTGGGGAATGGCAAAGTCTTAAAGTGAAAATGTGTAAATGGGAGAGAAATGTTGCTATATTAGGGTAAGTACGATATTAGTAAGTTATAGGAAATTAGCGTGCACTGGTAAAAACCCATGAAATTCACTGAATAAACTTTGTGAAAGGGATTTTATGGTTAAGTTGCACTGATAAAAACCTATGAAATTCAATGAAAATACTTTGTTAAAGGGACGTTATGGTTACAGGTAAAAGCAGAAAACTCTGAAATCCGCCAGTTATTGTAAGCTAAGCAACCATCACAACTCACACCACCACCGTGCACTGCTAAGACAACACCCAGTATATGTAAGATTGCATCACAATTGTCATTGATGGCATCACTGATCGAGTCGACTGATAAGTGTTGTCCTCCACAGTGCATGTGCATGTTGATGTGTGGTCGGAGTGTGAAACTTGACCTTATGTCAGGTATGCCTCTTGTAAGGATGCCTGTGTGTACGTCCCACACAGTGCTGCGTGTGTGTCCATTCAAGCATGTCTGACATCAACAGTTTTTCAGTTGCAATGTGTGATGCACTGCAGCATGTAACAACGTGCACATGGTTGCATATATGTGTAAGGACGTGGCCGTGTAAGAGGTGTGACACATGGGTGCTGTCGGCAACATCATGGACATGCATGGTGTACATGTGCACGTGTCTGAGAAGTGAGTGTGTGACTGGCCAACACTCCTGGGTGGCTGTTACTGGAGCATTTGAATCTGTGCTTGACTCTTGCTTGAGTGGCCTATGATGTGATGGCTCCATGCCCTGCTTCAGGATTGTCAGTGGATGTGTGTGATTGACATGTGTATGTCCCATTATGCACGTAATGGGCATGCACAATTTGCAGATGCTGACAATCCCTTGTCCAAGGATGTGATTGACTGTTGTGAAGGTTAGCCATGTATGTGCTTGTGTGTTAATGGCATGTACCCGTGTGTTGTGGAGGGTGATGATGTTTGTGGACTTTGCCAGCGCAATTCATGTTCATATGTTTTGTGCCATACACACAAATGTACAGTACCCTGATTTGTTTTTCTTTTCTATGGCTCCCTATCCACAGCAGCGTTAGAAGAAGAGGGTGGAGAAGGTGCTGTGGAGTAAGGCAGCGGCAATGCCTCCACCAGGCACAGACAGAAGGCCCAGTTGCGCTCCCAGGTTATTTCATCTTCGGGGAGCGAGGCGACTGGTGCCACGTCCGATACAACGGCAGCAGCTGCTGAGGGGAAGTCCAAGAGGGCGAAGGTGGTCGTGGACTCCTCGGAAGTGGGAGGGACAGGTGAGGTCGCACTGGGGCAATTCAATGCGGAAGATGGTGGGGAGGCATCCAGGTTGGCGGGGGAGGAGGTGGAGGCCGCATCCGCTCAGTCCATGGGGCCCGGCGGGGGTGATTAGGTGGGTATGACTGGTGTAGTCAAGACTCCACGTCAGGAGGCAGGGCAGGAGGCAGTGCAGGTTGCAGTGGAGGTTCCTGTGCCTATTCCTGCCCCTGGGACTGCGACTGCGCCAGTATGTACTTGCGGGCATTCCCCATGCTGGACCCATCTGCAGGTGGCGGATGTTTTCACACAAACGGAAACACCAATACCTGCGGATGTTGCCATACGGGACAGGTTGGAACTTTTGCTAACCAGTATCGTGGGGTGCACAGGCACCATTGGTGATGATATGCAGGCTTCCAATAGGGGGCTTGCAGATCATCATGAAGAGGTCTTGCCTCTCATGAACAGGCTAGCACATTTCCTGGTCTCGAATTGGGTGCGTGGGCTGGCCACTTCTGCGACCCCCTCCTCCTCTTCCTCCTCTGTGCATCAGTCGTCCTCCCTGCCGCCTTCCAGCCCAGATACCACCGGGGCCCCCTGTGTACCTGTCCCTACCCCGGTGGCCAGTCTGGTGGGGATCCCATTCCTCTCAGACTCGGGAGTCGAGGTTGGATCTGCTGAGGTGGTCATCACGCAGATCGATCCAGCGACAGGAGCTGTGGCAATGGAGTGAGAGCAGGCACAAAGGAGCAGGGCACATGGATGACAGCCCCGGGGAGTGTCCTCATACCAGAGGATGTCCTTAAGGAGCAGGCATTGGGCTATTTGGCAGGAGCAGGCTCGGACTAGGAGGCTACATTACTCAGGGCATACCAACTCAGGGAGGCAGGTATCGGCCATCAGGCAGGAGAAAAACGTGGACCTTACACAAACAATGTCTTCCGAGTTGGAGCATTTCGGGCAGCAGATCGGGGCAGAAAATCAGCGGGCACAGGAGGTATGACTCATCATGGCCAGGGTGGAGATTTCACTGTGTCAGGCAGAGAGGCGGGCTTAGGTCCTTGAGGAGACTTACAGCGAGTGGGAGCCCATCTAGGGGAATTGGACGCAGTGTTCGATGATGCCCTGGCAGAAACATTGAGGGAGCGTGGTGAGGAGGAGGACTAGCCCGCTGCCCTTGTAAATAGTTCTTTAGTGACACGTTTCATTTGATTTTTGTTTATGATTTGGAGTTTTTGGACTACACTCCACTTTTTGCACATAGTTGTTTGTGTGTGATTTACCTTTTGTTTTCTTTATGATTTGGAGTGCTAACTGGACTTTGCTCCGTGTTTCTTTGTTTATTGGTGTTATTACAGTTGGATGAGACTTTTATGGACATGGACCTATAGTGAGAATGTTCATTTTTTATGTACATAATTGGAATTTTAGTTTTGAAATTTGAACATTTTCTTTGTTTCAAAATGTACATATTTATATTTATGTTTTGCAGTTTGTATGATATTAATGCAACTGTATAATATATTCTGATTTCATTACTCACAGTACTGGCTTCTCTGACTTTTATTTCTATATTGTACTGATTTGTTTCTCTGGTGTCCCAGGTAAGGACCATTGTTGGTCATGTGTGTGCTTACTTGCATACATTTTTCATGTTTGCTATCCATTTGCATTTTGTAGTTACACATGTGCATGACCACCGCATGTGTGTGAAGGGTGAGTTCCGGTATGCACAGGGAGGTTTCATTTGCTATCACATGTGCACCATCACTGTGTATTGGTCCTAACTGTGTTGTGTGGGGGATGGGGTAATGATTGGAGTGTGGAATGTTCACGCTATTTGTCCAGAAAATACCTTGATGTAGTGTAATGCTAATGGAGTCCTTTGACTTTCACAAGCATGTGTTTGTGATGTTTTCATTGTCTGTGCTGTGGTTGGCCATCTTGCACTGACAGTCACTTTTGGCATTCATCTGTTTTTGCATTTTTCCACGCAAATGCAGCAAGCAGTCTCGGTGGGTAGAGCCCTTTCTGATTGCCATGTAGTCATTCAGTACTTGAGTCACTCCTCTTTGCTTGTGCTTTGGTACTCCTCTGATCTGCTGAACTTGTGTCAGAATCTGTAATGGTCAGGTGGCTGTCCTCTGAACTTGGCAAAGGTCCGTTTGCACGCCACTTGCACACCCGCACTGCCTCCCTGGCATCCACCACACCTGGACTTTATAATGTATGGCAACAGCCACCGACCTGCTCTTAACACCTGCTGTCTGCACTCAGGCTTGGATTTGACACATGCTGGCCACAGTTTCTTAATTCTCTACATTGTTCTTTTTGTTATTGTGTACTTCACATTTACTGCAATGACCCATCCTGTTCACCCTGTCCCTTGTCTGACCATCTACTAATTTGTTTTTCAATCTGTCTATCGGAGGCTCCTTTACGGCTGGATATGACATCCAGGACCTTTAAAAAATCCTGTAACTCCAGGACTGTTTTGGCATCCAAATTAATTGAACTTGTTAAACCAAAACCTCTGCACCCTGATTCATTGACAGATGTTACCACTCTGGTAGCCCACCTGTCAATGGGTATTGAGGAAGTCATACATGTGCTTGTGCCTGACAAAATTAAGGGGGTAATTCATAGAATTATGCGCACAAGTGGCGCATGCGACTGGTGCACAGTGTGCACGTGCGACTTCCTGAGCCCGCAACGTGCATTAAAATCCATTTCCGCGCACAGCGTATTCATGGATTTTAACATCCAAACCCAGCCGTGGCACAGAGTGGCACAGTGACCCCGCAGCAGTGCCAGTTACGCCCCCAACCCCTACCCGTGTGCCATGTACATCGCACAAATCCCGAACATGGCGCACAGGCTCACAACCTCGAAAATGCCTGTAAAACTTCCCGCGCACCCCTCCAAATACACCTACCCTGCTGCGTGGGTAGTCTCACACGCGATTGGGCCTGTGCAAGCGGGGTACGTGGATTACTGGGGTGTGCGGGAAGTTTCACACGCGATTGGCCCTGTGCGAGTGGGGTACGTGGATAACTGGGGTGCGCGGGAAGTTTCACACGCGATTGGGCCTGTGCGAGCGGGGTATGTGGATAACTGGGGTGCGCGGGAAGTTTCCCACGCGATTGGCCCTGTGCGAGCGGGTTACGTGGATAACGCGGTACGAGGGAAGTTCCACATGTGCTTTCACTGTCAGAGCGGGGTACGTGTATCCAGGGGGGTGAGCAGGTGGTCCCACACGTCAATTGGCAATGTGGGTTCTCACAGGTGTGCCCTCTACCCCCTCCACGGACCTTGCAGGCAAACCACATCACATGGGACTACCCAGCATTCTGGTCATGTCCTGCAGGCAGTCCATCCACCATGGGCATGCCCCCAGCCAGGCCACATGTCACCTTGCACTAGTGACCACCAACTCATGTCACCCAGCACCCCAACCCCCCCAGCAGTGATGGGCACCTGCCAGCATGCCCCCACTCATGTCCCACTCTCTGTCCCCCTGCACCCTGACCCCCCATCAGTGAAGGTCACCTGCCAGCAGGCCCCCACTCATGTCCCACTCATGTCCCCCTGCACCCCCACCCCCCAGCAGTGAGGGTCACCTGCCAGCAGGCCCCCACGCATGTCCCCCTGCACCCCCATCAGTGAGGGTCACCTTCCAGCAGGCTCCGACTCATGTCCCACTCATGTCCCCCTGCACCCCCACCCCCCAGCAGTGAGGGTCACCTGCCAGCAGGCCCCCACTCATGTCCCCCTGCACCCCCACCCCCCAGAAGTGAGGGGCACCTGCCAGCAGGCCCCCACTCATGTCCCACTCTTGTCCCCCTGCACCCCCACCCCCCGGCAGTGAGGGTCACCTGCGAGCAGGCCCCCACTCATGTCCCCCTGCACCTCTAGCCCCCCACGCAGTGAGGGACACCTGCCAGCATGCCCCCACTCATGTCCCACTCATGTCCCCCTGCACTCCTACCCCCCAGCAGTGAGGGTCACCTGCCAGCAGGCCCCCACTCATGTCCAACTCATGTCCCTTTGCACCCCCACCCCCATCAGTGAGGGTCACCTGCCAGCAGGCCCCCACTCATGTCCCACTCATGTCCCCCTGCACCCCCACCCCCCAGCAGTGAGGGTCACCTGCCAGCAGGCCCCCACTCATGTCCCCCTGCAGCCCCACCCCCCAGCAGTGAGGGGCACCTGCCAGCAGGCCCCCACTCATGTCACACTCATGTCCCCCTGCACCCCCACCCCCAGCAGTGTGGGTCACCTGTCATCAGGCCCCCACTCATGTCCCCCTGCACTCCTACCCCCCAGCAGTGAGGGTCACCTGCCAGCAGGCCCCCACTCATGTCCAACTCATGTCCCTTTGCACCCCCACCCCCATCAGTGAGGGTCACCTGCCAGCAGGCCCCCACTCATGTCCCACTCATGTCCCCATGCACCCCCACCCCCCAGCAGTGAGGGTCACCTGCCAGCAGGCCCCCACTCATGTCCCCCTGCAGCCCCACCCCCCAGAAGTGAGGGGCACCTGCCAGCAGGCCCCCACTCATGTCCCACTCTTGTCCCCCTGCACCCCCAACCCCGGCAGTGAGGGTCACCTGCGAGCAGGCCCCCACTCATGTCCCCCTGCACCCCTACCCCCCCTGCAGTGAGGAGAACCTGCCAGCATGCCCCCACTCATGCCCCACTCATGTCCCTCTGCACCCCCACCCCCAGCAGTGAGGGTCACCTGTCATCAGGCCCCCACTCATGTCCCCCTGCACCCCCACCCCCATCAGTGAGGGTCACCTGCCAGCAGGCCCCCACTCATGTCCCACTCATGTCCCCCTGCACCCCCACCCCCCAGCAGTGAGGGTCACCTGCCAGCAGGCCCCCACTCATGTCCCCCTGCAGCCCCACCCCACATGCAGTGAGGGGCACCTGCCAGCAGGCCCCCACTCATGTCACACTCATGTCCCCCTGCACCCCCACCCCCAGCAGTGAGGGTCACCTGTCATCAGGCCCCCACTCATGTCCCCCTGCACCCCCACCCCCAGCAGTGAGGGGCACCAGCCAGCAGGCCCCGACTAATTTCCCACTCATGTCCCCCTGCACCTCTACCCCCCGGCAGTGAGGGTCACCTGCCAGCAGGCCCCCATTCATGTCCCCCTGCACCCCTACCCCCCAGCAGTAAGGGGCACCTGCCAGCAGGCTCCCACTCATGTCCCACTCATGTCCCCCTGCACCCTACCACCCAGCAGTGAAGGTCACCTGCCAGCAGGCCCCCACTCATGTCCAACTCATGTCCCTCCGCACCCCCACCCCCAGAAGTGAGTGTCACCTGCCAGCAGGCCCCCACTCATGTCCCAATCATGTCCCCCTGCACCCCCCAGCAGTGAGGGTCACCTGCCAGCAGGCCCCCACTCATGTCCCCCTGCACCCCCACCCCCCAGCAGTGAGGGGCACCTGCGAGCAGGCCCCCACTCATGTCCCACTCATGTCCCCCTGCACCCCACCCCCCAGCAGTGAGGGTCACCTGCCAGCAGGCCCCCCCCACTCATGTCCCCCTGCACCTCCACCCCCCAGCAGTGAGGGGCACCTGCCAGCAGGCCCCCACTCATGTCCCACTCATGACCCCCTGCAACCTCCCATAGTGAGGATCACCTGCCAGCAGGCCCCCACTCATGTCCCACTCATGTCCCCTGCACCCCCACCCCCCAGCAGTGAGGGTCACCTGCCAGCAGGCCCCCACTCATGTCCCCCTGCACCCCCACCACCTATCAGTGAGGGTCACCTGCCAGCAGGCCCCCACTCATGTCCCACTCATGTCCCCCTGCACCTCCACCCCCCAGCAGTGAGGGTCACCTGCCAGCAGCCCCCCACTCATGTCCAACTCATGTCCCTCCACACCCCCACCCCCATCAGTGAGGGCCACCTGCCAGCAGGCCCCCACCTATGTCCCCCTGCACCCCCACCCCCCAGCAGTGAGGGTCACCTGCCAGCAGGCCCCCACTCATGTCCCCCTGCACCCCACCCCCCAGCAGTGAGGGGCACCTGCCAGCAGGCCCCCACTCATGTAATACTCATGTCCCCCTGCACCCCTGCCCCCCAGCAGTGAGGGTCACCTGCCAGCAGGCCCCCACTCATGTCCTACACATGTCCCCCTGCACCCTCACCCCCCAGCAGTGAGGGGCACCTGCCAGCAGGCCCCCACTCATGTCCCACTCATGTCCCCCAGCACCCACACACCCCAGTGAGGGTCACCTGCCAGCAGGCCCCCACTCATGTCCCCCTGCACCCCAACCCCCAGCAGTGAGGGGCACCTGCCAGCAGGCCCCCACTCATGTCCCACTCATGTCTCCCGGCACCCCCATCCCCCAGCAGTGAGGGTCACCTGCCAGCAGGCCCCCACTCATGTCGCACTCATGTCCCCCTGCACCCCCACCCCCATCAGTGAGGGTCACCTGCCAGCAGGCTCCCACTCTTGTCCCACTCACGTCCCCCCACACCCCCACCCCCCAGCAGTGAGGGTCACCAGCCAGCACGCCCCCACTCATGTCCCCCTGCACCCCCACCCCCCAGCAGTGAGGGTCACCTGTCAGCAGGCCCCCACTCATGTCCCACTCATATCCCCATCCTGCACCCCCTCCTCCCAGCAGTGAGGGTCACCTACCAGCAGGCCCCCACTCATGTCCTCCTGCACCCCCACCCCCCAGCAGTGAGGGTCACCCGTCAGCAGGCCCCCACTCATGTCCCACTCATGTCCCCCTGCACCCCCACCCCCCAGCAGTAAGGGTCACCTGCCAGCAGGCCCCCACTCATGTCCACCTGCACCCCCACCCCCCAGCAGCAAGGGGCACCTGCCAGCAGGCCCCCACTCATGTCCCACTCATGTCCCACTGCACCCCCACCCCCCAGCAGTGAGGGGCACCTACCAGCAGGCCCCTGTTAGGGAGAATTCTCTGTTTAGGCTGAATTTCCTAACCTAGTGAGTCCCCCAGCAGCTTTGCTGGATTTCTGGAGTTTGTTTTTTTTCCATCCTGCCAAGAGTGAGACTCTTTTTCTCCCACTTTTGGACATGAATGTGTGTAATTCCTTTGAATGTCAATGTGTTCTATGGGCTTTGGGGTCTTTTACTCCATAGGGTCTCATATGTTTTGCTATGTGTTTTACACTGCACCCTCCGTGCCGTAGCACTGGGGCGTCCTAGCGGACCTCCCTCATAGACTCTATACCCGGGGACTGACTACCGTCTCCCCGGGCATGTAAAGTCACCATTGGCTTTACTAGACCTAAATTTACTAACAGAACTAGTACAAACCATCCTATTGTGGACGTACTAGGATGGTATTTTCTGCCAGAACTCGGTTTTTAAAATGGCGTCTGTGTTCGTCTCTGTGACTCCTAAACCAAAGGTTGAGCCCTTTGTTCCACTTTTGGCGGGCTTCTGTACAGAGACCCTTCAAAGTGGTGCCATTCTGTCTGGGTTACCACGGGGGTGAGGGAGGGGGTTTAGCACCCTGGACCGAGTTGACTTGCCAACTCCGGTGGCACTCTAGTGTGATTGGCCCAAGTGGTGAGCCACCCCGCTCACCACTTAGCATGTGTTGATTGACAGCTAGGCTGAATGAATGGGGGTTTTCTGCATAAAAGCAGGGCTTTTGGGACTGGATCTTGAGAAGTCGCCACAGGACCTAAGAATCCGACGAGGGTAAAGCTGAGCCGACCTGCAACGACGACACCTCTGGTGGATCCCTGTGGAAATGACTCACCACTTCCCGACGACAGAGGAGAACTCCCTGCCGGAGAGTCTCTTCCCCTGACTGGTGGGAACAACCAGTCACCTTTGCTTTTTCTTCGCCCAGGGCGCAGTGGTCGAATTGCCCGTGCAGAGCACCGCAGCAACCGGATAGCCACTACCCCTGTACCGCGACCAAAAGGTGGTGCCTTGTGACGGAGCACTCCGCGGCTGGCCTCTTCCCTGGTGGTGCACCGGACTTCACTTTTCTTCGACGTCGAGATCATCTCTACTCTTGGCAAAGACCCGACATGCATCCACCACCAGGAACAACTGCCCCCGCCGGAGCTGTCTCTCCACAAACAAGGTACCGTGTCCGCCTGGCTTCCCTTTCTGCCGGATAGAGTGAGGTGTCTTAATCCTCGCCTTTCCACTGGGTCGCCTCCAAGCTTTCTTTAACTTGTTGTTCTGAACTGGTCCAATCTTTCGATAACAATTTGCGATAAAGACTCAAAGCGCATTTCCACTAACATACTTTTTGGGACACATCTCCTTGCCTCTCTCCGAGTGGGCCTGGCCTCTGAACTTTGGAATCTACAGTGGTTCCCGTCTTCTTGCTTTGCATTTGTTCGTAAATAAATATTGGTATCGAGTTGATTTCTTAACCCGCCTTTTCTCTCCCGTCCTAACGAATACTAGAGTGCCATCTAGGTTAAAGCATACACCTCTGTCTGCAAATAAGTGATGCAGTTGAACCTAGACTTGTCGAACTATTGTTAGGGGGATTGATATTTCCTTCGTATAGTAATTGTGATTGAAATCGTTTGCCGTATTAGTGCCAGAGTGTTTTCTATAGATGTGTTCTTATAAATAAATAGCTATATATCTTTACACCGAAGCCTTGTTGCGTGTTTGCTTGTCTTACTGTGTAGATTGCCCTATTTTGTAAACTCCACATACTGCCTAACTATTCTTGAGAGATGTCTGACTGCTCAGCCACAGCTACCAAGTGAATCTGTGTGGTACAGGCTGCTACCAAGTGGGTTTACTGCCAAACATCTGTAGTCCTAAATCTTTTGCAGTGGTCCCAGAGGGAATTGCACAGGTTTCCGCCTAACACTGGTGTACAGTGGTGGGATTTGTATTGAGTATACAGTTTAGAGTGCTTTTCGACACTTTAGGATAACTAACCACAAAGCTTAGCACTAAAAAGCAACTTTGAAAAACATGTCTACTATGGAAGTTTACAGTCAAGAATCCTTGTCAGGTGAAAATACTGAGAATTTACGAGCTGTCTGTAGGCAAGAGAATCTTTCTGTAAGAGGCAAGAAGTTAGAACTGATAGCGAGATTGCTGAAAAATCAAAGTCTGGGTACTGGTTCAGAGGAACGAACTTCTCCAGCAGATGAAGATAACAGTAATGGTGTTGATCTAAATCGTAATTCTGACAATAGTGATGAAGAGGCTGAAGAGGAAGGAGAGGCTAACGTAACTGTCTCCCCTGCTCCTCTACCTGCCTTACCAGCTGTACCTACGGGCCCATACCAGGTCCCACATGTAACCCTGCTTATTTTGAACTTGAAAAAATGAAGCTCGAATTAGAATACAAACGGTTCTTGGCTCAATCTGAAAGAAACCAAGAGCTCGAGTTCAGACGGATAAATGCCCAGGCTGAGCAGAAGCAAGCTGAGTTAAGGCTCAGGGAAATAGAACTTAATCACGAGTTAGAGATGAAAAAGTTGTCTGTGGAAAATGCTTCTCTCTCCTCTGGTTCCTCTAGGAGCTCCAGTCCCAAAAGACCCCGGATGCCGTAGGAATTAGTGGGTATGTATGAACCGAGATTGGATGTGTTAGATTGGTGAAAGCTGTTTGAGTACAATCATGGGCTCCAGGACATAACTGGGAATGATTTACTTCCCTGGTTGTTCTCTAGGCTCCCCCCGTTGCGACTGATGTGGTAATGGAGTTGGGGGAGGCGGATAAGACGGATTACGAAAGTGTGAAACTAGCTTTGATAGCTAGATTCGGGAAGACCCCTTCCCAGTATCTTAAGAGGTTTAGAACCCTCAAAAAGCATGATGGTACCCCTTGGGCTACCTGGGTGAGTGAAGGGTTGAAAAACTTAGAGGGATGGATTAAGGGTTACAAAGTGAACACTTATGAGGGTATGAAGAATCTTTTTATGTTGGAGTCGATTTATGATGCCTGTTCTCCCTAGCTCAGACAGCACTTGGCTGAATTGAAGGAATTAGATTCCCGGAGCCTAGCTAAGGCTGCTGACTTATGGGTTGCCAACAGGGCTACTCATAAGGATTCTGGGGCAACTCAGAAAAAGTATGAGGGAAACCAGCCTAAAAAAGACTCAAAAGGGAATTCAAATAACCCAAATTCCAAAGAGGGCCCCAAACAAAACCAGAAGGGTAAGCCACAAGCAAAACAGCAGCAGAATAGTGTGTCTTCTGGTGCCAAACCGGAAGGAGGCCAGAACAAGCCACCATTCCAAAAAGCATTCGGTAAATGCTTGTTTGTGGCTCGACTGACCACGTGAAAGGAGATCCCAGATGTAAGGGTAAACCTTCAGGGGTCCAGCTTGTCTCCTTAGCTTTCGCTCCAGAGGAGGAAGTCCAAACGGCAAGTGGAAACTTTCTACTGCTAGCTGACGAACCCATTGGAGTCTCAGCCAGCGTTTCTTTAGTATCTCTGGGGTTGTGTGAACAACAGAATCTAGATGTCTATAATTCTATCCCCGATAATACTAAAGAGTATTATAAGGACAGTGTCCAGGTGTATGGTCAGGAGACTCCGGCCATTAGGGACACTGG
This sequence comes from Ambystoma mexicanum, assembly GCF_040938575.1. Classification (NCBI taxonomy): domain Eukaryota; kingdom Metazoa; phylum Chordata; class Amphibia; order Caudata; family Ambystomatidae; genus Ambystoma; species Ambystoma mexicanum. The sequence continues at coordinate 352,015,993 of NC_090941.1, read as the reverse complement.
GGCCAGCATAACTGTGGTGGATACATCATTTTTTTCAGGCTGAGGATGTTGCTAAGGCACCCAAACGCCTCACCAAGTTAGCTGGAGGGCCTGTGCAGATGCTTCCCCAATTCCCAGTTCTCATCCAGTGTAACAACATGACTGTGAAGATACCTGTCAGCATACAGAGTGAGGTACCAGGACGCGTACTGTTGGGTAACGATTTGAAAACTCTCGGAGTTGTATCGCATACTCCCAGACCTCCTAGTAAACGGTTACAGGAGCTAACCAGACCTGCAAGAGAGAGGACCATGCGCAGTACTCTCCAGGAGATGATGAAGAAAGAAATCACTCCTGCTCCACTGGAATTGTCCGCTGCTGTCTTAAAGAAATCAGAAGCGAAAGGGAAACCTAAGACTTCTACCCCGAAACCAGCAGCCGGCATTTCAGTGCAGCCAACCAGGACTTCCCCGCGGTTGTCCAAAAATACACCCATAACTCCACCTCCAGCTGAGGCTGAGAGGGAGGTATAACCCTGTGTGGTAGAATTAGAATCTGAGGAAGAGCTAATGGAAGGCCAGGAACTCATTGGAGATCTGGATCCTGTTGACCATCCTGAGCTGCAGTCTTTACTGGCAGAAGGTGGACCCAGCAGGGCAGACTTCAGTAAGGGACAGAGAGAATGTCCAACTCTGGAAGGTCTTCGCCACCAGGCCGTAGCTCAGGCTGAAGGGCAAGAGCCTGGGAAATACAGGTTGCACTGGGAAGATGGCCTCTTCTACAGTGAACCGACCGAGTCTGCACCTGGAGACTACGAGCGGCTTGTAGTACCCCAAGAGAACAGACCACAGTTCTTGCAGCTAGCCCACGAGATTCCTTTGGCTGGTCACTTGAGATTCAAGAAGACTAAGGAAAAGCTATCTCTCTACTTCTATTGGCCAAAGATGGGGGCCGAAGTAGAAAAACACTGCAGGAGCTGCCACACCTGCCAGACCTCTGGTAAGGTTGGCTCCAAGAATGTGGCACCTTTAGTGCCTCTCCCAGTTGTGGGAGTCCCGTTTGAGAGAGTAGGGATTGACATTGTTGGTCCCCTTGATCCTCCAACCTCCTCAGGCAACAGATTTATACTTGTTGTAGTAGACCATGCTACTAGGTATCCCGAGGCAATTCCTATGAGGACTGTTACAGGTCCGGCAGTGGCTAAGGCCCTCCTTGGTATTTTTACCAGGGTCGGGTTTCCTAAGGAAGTAATCTCTGACAGGGGGTCAAACTTTATGTCCCACTACATGAAGGCCACGTGGAAAACCTGTGGATTTACTTACAAGTTCTCAACAGCTTACCACCCACAAACCAATGGGTTGGTAGAACGGTTCAACCGAACCATGAAGAGCATGATAGGTGCTTTAGAGGAACCCCTTAAGCGTAAGTGGGACCTCCTACTGCCATTCCTTCTCTTTGCTTATAGAGAAGTCCCTCAGGAGGGAGTAGGTTATTCTCCCTTCAAACTTCTCTATGGTCATCCCGTCAGAGGTCCATTGGCCCTGATTAAGGAGGGGTTGGAGAGTGCTCCTTCCCCCAAGCCAGTCTGGGTGACTGACTAAGTGATAGGTCTCCGGAGGAGAATGTCGCACATGATGACAGAAGCAAGCGATAACTTGAAAGCTGGACAAGCATTGGTCAAGCACTGGCACGATCAAAAGGCTAACATGGTTGAGTTCGCTCAAGACCAGCTCGTTCTCGTTATGATCCCAACAAGGCAGAGGGCCTTGCAAGACAAATGGATGGGACCCTTCAGAGTTGTGGGTAAACTCAGAGAGGTCAACTATCTGGTGGACTTAGGCAATCCCAAGGAGTCTCCGACAGTCTTCCACACCAACCGACTCAAAGCGTATGTCTCCCGACCTGATGTAAGAGCGTTGCTTCTAGCATCATCCGAGGAAGAAGAAGAGAGTGAAGCTCTTCTGGATCTCCTCAGAGGCTTACCTTTGGACGAAAAAATGGAAGGAGTACATTTCTTCTCCAATCTGACACCCGAGCAGCAAGAAGAGTGCAAATCTATGTTAAATCAGTTTGCCTCTCTGTTCTCACTTTCACCAAGCTTGGCCCCTTGGGGCCAGCACAACATACTCACTGGTGACTGTCTGCCAGTCAAAATCAGAGGATACAGAATGTCAGAAAACGTACAAACCCACATCAAAGGTGAGGTCAGCAAGATGCTCGATCTCGGGGTAATAGAGCCCTCTACTAGTCCATGGTCTAGCCCAGTTGTGTTAGTACCAAAGGCCGGATCTAAAGAGCTTAGATTCTGCGTGGATTATAGAGCTCTTAATGCAGTCACCAAGACTGATGCCCACCCTTTGCCAAGAACAGATGAGTTGGTGGATAAACTTGGCACCGCCAAGTTTCTCAGCACATTTGACTTGACGTCAGGCTATTGGCAAATAGCCCTCAAAGACCATGCCAAGGAGAAAACTGCATTTTCTACCCCCGTTGGCTTATACCAGTTTAAGGTAATGCCTTTCGGGTTGAAGAATGCACCTGCTACGTTTCAACGGATGGTAAATCAGGTTCTGAACGGGATGGAGGACTTCTGCATGGCATACTTGGATGACATAGCAGTGTTCAGCAATTCCTGGGAAGAACATGTTACCCACCTGAGAGATGTTTTGCAGGCTCTTGGACGAGCCAATCTGACCATAAAGGTGAGTAAGTGCCAAATTGGACAGAGTAAGGTAGTCTATCTTGGACATGAAGTAGAAGGAAACATAAGGCCTTTGCTCAGTAAGATTGAAGCTGTGCAAAATTGGACAACACCTACTACTCAAACACAAGTGAGAGCCTCCCTAGGCCTCACTGTGTATTACAGGAATTTCATGGAGAACTATGGGACCATAGCTTCTCCACTGATTGTCATCTCCTCGCCCAAATTTCCTAGAAAGGTTAGATGGAACGAGGAGTGCAATCAAGCTTTTGAAAACCTGAAAAAGGCTCTTTGCCAAGCCCCAGTTCTCAGAGCTCCTGATTACCGCCAACACTTCATTGTGCAGACAGATGATTCAAATGTAGGAATAGGTGCCGTACACAGTCAACTGGATGGGAAAGGTAGGGAGCACCCCGTTTGTTTCATCAGCCGCAAGCTGAAGGATCCTGAAACAAGGTGGGCAACAATTGAAAGAGAGTGCTTTGCTATTGTGTGGGCTCTGAAGAAGTTTAGGCCGTACTTGTATGGTTCTACTTTTGTCATTCAGACTGACCACCAACCCTGGAGATGGTTAATGCAAATGAAAGGGGAAAACCTTAAACTATTGAGATGGTCGATCGGCCTGCAAGGGTTTGATTTCACCATTGAGCACAGGTCACGGTGTCACCACCAAAATGCTGATGATCTCTCTAGGATGTATGTCATTGACTAGAGGTATGAGATTCATGCAGGAGTGGATTAAATCCTCCTGTCCCTTAGTCTGGGGGTGGGGGTGAGTGTTAGGGAGAATTCTCTGTTTAGGCTGAATTTCCTAACCTAGTGAGTCCCCCAGCAGCTTTGCTGGATTTCTGGAGTTTGTTTTTTTCCATCCTGCCAAGAGTGAGACTCTTTTTCTCCCACTCTTGGACATGAATGTGTGTAATTACTTTGAATGTCAATGTGTTCTATGGGCTATGGGGTCTTTTACTCCATAGGGTCTCATATGTTTTGCTATGTGTGTTACATTGCACCCTCCGTGCCGTAGCACTGGGGCGTCCTAGCGGACCTCCCTCATAGACTCCATACCCGGGGACTGACTACCGTCTCCCCGGGCATGTAAAGTCACCATTGGCTTTACTAGACCTAAATTTACTAACAGAACTAGTACAAGTGGATGTACTAGTAGGGGTAATTCGATTACTCCTGGGTCTGTTATTCGAGGGGGCACTGTCCCGTCCCACCTCGTCGAGTTTTGGCTGGTGGCAGTGGAAACTACTTGTTATATTCGACCCCCAATGTAACCCTATGGGATTCTTCCCATTGTTGGAGATTGATACCTTTTCTCGTTAATCTCTAACATACCACCGGTTTACTTATCTTAAATAAGTCTATCGGATGGTATTTTCTGCCAGAACTCGGTTTTTAAAATGGCGTCTGTGTTCGTCTCTGTGACTCCTAAACCAAAGGTTGAGCCCTTTGTTACACTTTTGGCGGGCTTCTGTACAGAGACCCTCCAAAGTGGTGCCATTCTGTCTGGGTTACCACAGGGGTGTGGGAGGGGGTTTAGGCACCCTGGACCGAGTTGCCTTGCCAACTCCGGTCGCACTCTAGTGTGATTGGCCCAAGTGGTGAGCCACCCTGCTCACCACTTAGCATGTGTTGATTGACAGCTAGGCTGAATGAATGGGGGTTTTCTGCATAAAAGCAGGGCTTTTGGTACTGGATCTTGAGAATTCGCCACAGGACCTAAGAATCCGACGAGGGTAAAGCTGAGCCGACCTGCAACGACGACACCTCCGGTGGAGCCCTGCGGAACCGACTCACCACTTCCCAACGACAGAGGAGAATTCCCTGCCGGAGAGTCTCTTCCCCTGACTGGTGGGAACAACCAGTCACCTTTGCTTTTTCTTCGCCCAGGACGCAGTGGTCGAATTGCCCGTGCAGAGCACTGCGGCAACCGGATAGCCACTACCCCTGTACCATGACCAAAAGATGGTGCCTTGTGACGGAGCACTCTGCGGCTGGCCTCTTCCCTGGTGGTGCACCAGACTTCACTGTTCTTCGACGATGAGATCATCTCTACTCTTGGCAAAGACCCGACGTGCATCCACCACCAGGAACAACTGCCCCCGCCGGAGCTGTCTCTCCACAAACAAGGTACTGTGTCCACTTGGCTTCCCTTTCTGCCGGATACAGTGAAGTGTCTTAATCCTCGCCTTTCCACTGGGTCGCCTCCAAGCTTTCTTTAACTTGTTGTTCTGAACTGGTCCAATCTTTCCATAACAATTTGCGATAAAGACTCGAAGCGCATTTCCACTAAGATACTTTTTGGGACACATCGCCTTGCCTCTCTCCGAGTGGGCCTGGCCTCTGAACTTTGGAATCTACAGTGGTTCCCGTCTTCTTGCATTAAATTTGTTCTTAAAAAATATTGGTATCGAGTTGATTTCTTAACCCGTCTTTTCTCTCCCGTCCTAACGAATACTAGAGTGCCATCTAGGTTAAAGCATACACCTCTGTCTGCAAATAAGTGATGCCGTTGAACCGAGACTTATCGAACTATTGTTAGGGGGATTGATATTTCCTTCGTATCGTAATTGTGATTGAAATCGTTTGCCGTATTAATGCCAGAGTGTTTTCTATAGATGTGTTCTTATAAATAAATAACTATATATCTTTACAGTGAAGCCTTGTTGCGTGTTTGCTTGTCTTACTGTGTAGATTGCCCTATTTTGTATACTCCACATACTGCCTAACTCTTCTTGAGGGAAGTCTGACTGCTCAGCCACAGCTACCAAGTGAATCTGTGTGGAATAGACTGCTACCAAGTGGGTTTACTGCCAAACACCTGTAGTCCTAAATCTTTTGCAGTGGTCCCAGAGGGAACTGCACAGGTTTCCGCCTAACAGCCCCCACTCATGTCCCACTCATGTCCCCCAGCACCCCCGCCCCCCAGTGAGGGTCACCTGCCAGCAGGTCCCCACTCATGTCCCCTTGCACCCCCACCCCCAAGCAGTGACGGGCACCTGCCAGCAGGCCCCCACTCATGTCCCACTCATGTCCCCCTGCACCCCCACCCCCCAGCAGTGAGGGTCACCTGCCAGCAGGCCCCCACTCATGTCCCACTCATGTCCCCCTGCACCCCCACCTCCCATCAGTGAGGGTCACCTGTCAGCAGGCTCCCACTCATGTCCCACTCATATCCCCCCGCACCCCCACCCCCCAGCAATGAGAGTCACCTGCCAGCAGGCCCCCACTCATGTCCCCCTGCACCCCCACCCTCCAACAGTGAGGGTCACCTGCCAGCAGGCCCCCACTCATGTCCCACTCATGTCCCCCGCCACCCCCACCCCCCAGCAGTGAGGGTCACCTGCCAGCAGGCCCCCACTCATGTCCCCCTGCACCCCCACCCCCATCAGTGAGGGTCACCTGACAGCAGGCCCCCACTCATGTCCCCCTCATGTCCTCCTGCACCCCCACCCCCCCAGCAGTGAGGGTCACCTGCCAGCAGGCCCCCACTCATGTCCCACTCATGTCCCCCTGCACCCCACCCCCCAGCAGTAAGTGTCACCTGCCAGCAGGCCCCACTCATGTCCCCCTGTACCCCCACCCTCCAGCAGCAAGGGGCACCTGCCAGCAGGCCCCCACTCATGTCCCACTCATGTCCCCTGCACCCCCACCCCCCAGCAGTGAGGGTCACCTGCCAGCAGGCCCCCACTCATGTCCCACTCATTTCCCCCTGCACCCCCACCCCCATCAGTGAGGGTCACCTGCCAGCAGGACCCCACTCATGTCCCACTCATGTCCCCCTGCACCTCCACCCCCCAGCAGTGAGGGTCACCTGCCAGCAGGCCCCCACTCATGTCCCACTCATGTCCCCCCACCCACACACCGACCCAGCAGTGGCATGGCCATCTCATGACACAAACCAAAAGTCAACTATGTACATCAACACATGTCCGTCACACACAAACACACACTCACACACACACACACACAGGTTGCCATTGATTGAGTAAACCCACATGTCAACATGCATGAACCCAATGCATGAATCCCACACATTGAAGTAAAGATCAAAATGCATTAACAAGAAAACCAATTGAAAGTACTTAAAGCATAAAATAATGGCAAAAATGAAATGAAATGCATGTCCAAATAAAACAAATATAATTCCTAAAAAAAAAACAAGTAATCCAAAAGAAAAATGGCCAAAACTCTCTGTCCACCAAACCAAATCCAAATGAAACGCAAAAAGGTAAATCCATTGATCCATGGTGAAATGAAATTAAAATGTCCAAATAAATCCATCGTCCAACTATGTACAATCCAATTTTCAAGGGTCCATGAGCCCAACAAAACAAATGAAACCTATCTAATAACCTACCTAACAAAAAAACTATATACAAAAGTGTGGGGCATAGTCCAAAAGCCCCAAAATAAAAAATAAAAAAGGAAACCTAACACTAAAAACTATTTACAATGGCGACGGGCAAGTCCTGCGGCTCACTCAGTGATGTTTTTGGCCAGGGCATCATCGAACTCCATGTCTATTTGCTGGAGGCGGGCCTCTGTCCTGGCACAGAGGTTTCGCTGGGAGGCACTCATGGCCTGTTCCAACTCCCTGCGAGTCACCTCAAAGCACTCTGCCCGCCTCAACGCCCGACGCATGGAGAACTCTGCCCTGACCATGGTGAGCCGCGCATCTTCTGCCCGCCGCCGCTCCGCACCTATACGCTGGCCCAACCACAGCCACAAAGGAGACACACCCATTCTAGGGTCCTCCTGCCCTCTGGCCGATGCCTGCCCCCCTGATGTTGATGGCCCCGAGCCATCATTGCTCTCCACCTAGAGCCTGTGCCTGCTGCTGCTGCTGTCCATGTGCCCTCTCCGATGATGCCTGCACATCCTCCATCAGCTGGTCTCCAGTTGTGGTGTCCACCCCTGCTGGACCGCCGACTCCCGACTGTGACAGGGATGGGATCTCCACCAAGCTGGCTGTGTTGGTCAGGCCAGGTCCACAGGGGGCCATGGTGGAATCTGGGCTGGAAGACGGTAGGGAGAAAGACTGGTGCACAGTCTCCACAGAGGACGAGAGGTCCGCCATAGTGCGCGTCACATGTATGAACCCACTGACCAGGGCACCTCCCAACAGTGCCACGTCGCGACGCTGCTGTTCGTGATGGCGTGCGTTCTCCACCCAGGAAGAACGCACATCATCACGAATGTCACGCGTGCGCAACGTGACACCAATCAGGACGGAGCCCATACCTTCATGGGACCCCTCGTCCGCAGGTAGTGGAGAGGCAGATGACATGGCACTCTAGCCTACCTGCCGACGGGCCTGGGACGGGGCATCCCTGCTAGTGCATGGTGGTGCAGTCACAGGGTCAAGGACAGCGACATGCACAGGCTCCTCCGCGGTGACCTGTGCTGCCTCCTGACCCTGGCCCTCGACTGCACCACTTGCACCAGTGGTACTACCCCCACCAGACCCCATGTGCGGCTCAGTAGTGGGCTCCTCCTCCTCTGTGGAGACCACCAACCTGGATGTCTCCACACCGCCGTAGTGGCAGACGTAGCACCAGCCCCCTCACTCCCAGATGATGGCAAGTCCTGGGTGGGTGGCTTGGTCTTGCGTCGCCACCCGGTGGAGGCATCCCCACCACTTGGCTCCACAGCGCCGTCTCCGCCCTCTTCTTCACTTGACGCTGCGTAGAGGGAGACATAGAACACAAGCATCAGGGTACAGTACAATATTCCCCTAGACAGGAAGCAATAACACATGACTGGCACTGTCAAATGTCACTTCCATCCTGTCCCTCCACGACACATGGGTGAATGCATGCAACACACATGCAGAAACAAGCACGGCGCCTGCAATCAACATCAGCATCCGTGTACAAGGGCCTCTATTAACCAAAATGTTGCCTTCAAACTCACATGCATCATGGATCACACTGATCCCATGCACACACATCAACGGAGGGTCATGCATCATAGCTTGTACACCACAGACACAGTGGATAGACACAGTGCATACAACGGTGACCTCACTGCATGAGTGAATGTACACATCATCACGGACATGTGTCATGCATCTATGGCGTTTCAAAGTCACACACACACTTCTCAGACACACACTCATGTGCACCATACATGTACATTACAGCCGCACCCATCCCTCACACCCCTCGATGTCCAATAACAGAGACTGGCATGCTTTCATGTGTGCATTTGGCATACAGCTCCCCATGTTGCATTGTAACACATGCACCAACCATGTGGTTCACACATTACTGGTCTCACATGCATAACCATGATGTCCCTGCACACACACATCCATACATGGCCTATGTCACACATACAGGCAAGTATCAGACCACCAGTACACTGCAACATGCCCTGTCTCACACACCAATGCTTGGCCACTTACCGCTCAACTCCAGATGGGTCTTCCTCCGAAGAATCTGGGCATGGAGCGCTGGGCATACGCGTTCCAGGACCCTCATCTGGATGTCACTCATGATGACCTGGCCCCCCTCCACGAGGCGCCGGGCCTTGTAGAGAGTCCTGTACCTGAAGTCCTCCCAGCGCTTCTTGACGTGCTTGATGTCGTGGGTTGCGGGTTGCCACCCCCTCTGCGTTGATGGCAACCACTACATCGTCCCAGATCCTCTCCCGTCCTTCCTTGTTGGCACGTGATGTTCCGAAGAGGGCATCAAAATGCCCCAGGACATGCTCCATCCGGACACCAACTTCCTTCACACTGAAGCTGGTGGCGCTCTGCCTCTCTGGCTGGGGGTCGCCAGTGGCCTCAGATGGTGTTTGCCCCGACATGGCGACCCCCAAGGCAGGCGTGGGTGGGCAACTGGGTCCTGGGGCTGGGCTGTGGAGCGATGGTATCCCAGTCGGGAGTCTTCCGTTCCAGCAGAGGTCGACACAGCAACTGGAACCCTGGCTGACGTGCAGGCACCAAATAGCAGGGCACGTGGGCAGCAGGCAGGCAGGCAGCAGCAGATGGCAGGTGGGAGCGTGCTCGGGGCTCTGAGGGGCAGTAATTTGGCCTTCTGGGCAGGAGCGTGGTCTTCCGTGTGTTGTTGCGTGGCCAGCTTGATACGGAGTGATTTGGCACGTGAAAATCTTGCACGTCTGCGTGTAATTCGAGGAAAGGCACTTACCGTGTAAGCACGTCTGTGACGTTACACCCACGGGCATTTCTCTATTGACGTGGGCATAGTGGTTCAGGGTGCGTGAAAAAACTGCACGTCAGCGTGTGAATGTGTGTAATCCGACGAAAGGGCCTACACGTCTGTGACATGATGTGCAAGGGCGTTTCACTCAACACGGGTGCATGTTCATCGTACACGTGCAAAAAATGCACGTCCAAGTGTCAGCTCATGTAATTGGAGGAAACGACCTTAGCGCGTACACGCGTAAGTGACCTTGTACGTGTGGGCCGGTTTAAAAGGTCCGTGTAGGACGCCATTTCCTTGTATGTGCTTTTCGTGGAGAGCGAGTGGGTGGATTCTGTACATCTTGTCGGTTCATACGCGATTACTTCACAGCGTTACAAGTTCGTACTCCCTGTTAGCTCTGACAGAGTTCATTTTTTTGTTGGGCCTGTTTCCTCAAACAGCGTTCACTTCTTCTTTTGTCCTGTCTCCTCAGACAGCGTACAATTCTTCTTTTGGTGGGGGTGTTGCCAACGCGCACACAAGCGTCTTTTTCACATTCTTTTTCCAGGTAGACGGTGAGTCGCGCACGTATTTACCAACTGTGCTTGCCCCGTGTGTCGCGTACCCCTTCAGAGGTCATTGTAGGCTGTGTGTAACACGCGTACGCTTATTTTTGTGTTTCTGGGTGCCACAGCGTAGTGCAGGTTCATTTTTTCATGCACATGAACTATGAGGGATGAGGGGTTGCGTGCACGTTATTTTTTGTTTTTGGGGTGCCTGTGTGTTGCGTGACCCGTCATCTTCCCCCAGGGGTCACAGACAGCCTTGCTAGAGCACTAGGGTACGAATTCCATCTAGTACCCTACCCCTTTCACCCCCAATTGCCCAGCACAATCGTTTACTGCTACTCCTTTACGCACAACAACATCAGTGCCATGGTTGGGAGGTGACCAAGCGGTAAGGGAGGCAAAGTGGCCGACCTCCAAAAGGTGGGCAAGGTGGGCACAGTAGGGGGCGTGGCCAGGATTTGCAGGGTGCCCCTAGACCCCCATGTGTGGAGGAGAAATCAGGGGCACCCATGTCCCCCCCCATGGTTGTGGGAAATGTAGATGACACCATCCCAGCTCAGCCCTTGTTGGACCAGCCCATTGTGGCACCTGAACCGGCACAGGATGACTCCCAGGCTGACTTCCAGGTCAGCAAGTCTATGCCACATGTGGCGGTGCATGTTGGTGTCACCAGGCCACATGGATCTGGGGCAGCTATGTCATATGCTGCCCCAAGTAGGCAGTGTGGGGAGGCTGCAGGGGCAGCTGCAGCTCTATCCACCCCAGCTCTGAGTCTCCCAGCTGGGACAGTGTCGGTCCCGGTCCATCAAACAGACGTTGCCCCTGTCAACATCACCCTGTAGCCAATGCCTGCACCAAGACCTATGGTCATTGTGCATTCGCACACTCCTAGTACCCAGTCCACCGGCGCATTTGCTCCTACTGACCAGAGCAACGTAAGCTACGCAGGATCCGCACCACATTTGAAAAAGAGGAAGAAGGGTGCTCTGGCACTACAGGCTGGGACCCCAAACATGGCTACACACTCCGGCACGTCAAGGAAGCCTAGCTTTAATGACGCTGAACTTGATGCACTAGTGGCCTATGTGTCGGCACATAGCCGCGAAATGGTGGTAACTGCAGGGTGCAAGACCACACCTGGTCAACGTAAGGCACACTGGCAGACCATCGCGGACATCATTAGTGCCCTTGGATTTGTGAGGCGCTCAGCTGATGATTGCTACAAGCGGTGGAATGACCTGAAACGCAGAGCAAAGAACAAGCTGGCCTCAAATCATGCTTCTACTCTGGTGACTGGCGGTGGGTCTCCACAAGAGGACAACCAACTCACTGAACATGAGTCTGTTGCTGGAACCTTCATCACAGAGGAACAGATCCAAGGCGTGGGAGACCAACCAGATTACGACACATTGGGCCTCATTAGGACCCAGGCGGTAAGGGGTTTACGGCGGCGTAAACAGCGCCGACCCTTACCGCCTGATTCCGAGGTCCCTTAGCGCCATGGAGGATTTAACACCTGCTTTTAGCAGGTGTTAAAATCCATGGCGCTAAGGGACCTTGTTGTTAATTACGCCACCGTAATTTACGGTGGCGTAATTAACGCCTTCCCCACTCCCATTATGCCCTTTGGGGCAAAAATGGGAATGGGGAAGGGTAAATGGGTTAATGGGGACTTACCGCCCCACCAACCTCGGAATGGGGCGGTAAGTCTGCCAACCAAACGTAGTTTACGCCATGGTGGTAAAGGTACGACCCAGGCGGTAACTTACCACCTGGGTCGTAATGAGGCCCATTGTCCGGTGAGTGCCCATGCATGTGTGTGTAATCCATGTGTATGTTGTGTGGGTGAGGGGTTCTGATTGAGTGCCAGGTGAGGGTGTGTGCACCTGAGTGGTATGGGTCACCCATGTGCTTCCTCCAAAACGTTCACTGGCCTTGGATTTGGGTATGACAGTATCCCTTCTGCCCACAGTAGCCATTTAGCACCACATTACTGCAGTTGCCCTTGAACTGTCATCTTGCAACAACATTGTTCAGAATTTTTCAGTGTTCATTCAGGCTGATTGTTTTAATTCTCCCACTTTTGCAACACATTTTTCAGCCCTATTGTCACATATGTGACATGCTTCTATCATTGATTACACCCCACATTGGCCCACATTTGTTACCTTGTTATGTGAATGATTAGACCATTCAGGCTGATTGAGTATTGACCTGCTCACATTGATTTTTAGTGCCTGTTTGTATATGGTACATGATAGTTGTTTCCTGTGAAGTTTAAGTGACCAAACATTGATGTGTACATCTGCCTGCAATCACTGTATTCTTGTACACTGGATGTGTTGCAGTGAGTGGCACATCCGTATTGTCACACTATGTAGCATTTTTCAGCTCATCATGTCCATCTCACATGGATGGCTGACAGTACTTATTCACTGACATATGGCTGCACTTGTGAAATGTACCATGGCTATGCTACATGCCATCTGTGTGCTGGCATGTGTCATGTATGTGTATTGGACATGCCACTCACAGGATAATGTGTGATGCTAGTGCTACCCAGCATGCAGCAATTGAGTTGCTTTTCCATCTTGGTGTCATCAGTGTCTGCTTTTTGCCTCCCCTTCAAACTCAGTGACAGTGCATGCATGCCAGGGTTATAGTCATGTGGGACGTGTGTGTGATGCCGGAAATGCATCTGAGGGACAGGGCCTCTGAATCCTTGTCCTTTTTCTGTTTTTACCGTGTGTTCTGTCATGTTTTCTGCCCAGGAGTCCATGAGGGACTCCTGGCAGTGCAGCTCTCTTTTGGTTTGGTGAACAGACCCATGGGATACCCTTATGGCACCCATGGGTAGGGGTACAACCCTGTGCCCCTAGTGTATGTTTTTGGGCACCTGTGGGTGGCCCACAGAGCAGGGTATGGGCTGGTGGCAGCTCCATGCTAAACTTGACAGGTGCTCTGGGTGTCCTCCATTTTGGGATACCCAGGCCCTGCCATTGGGATCAGTTGATTCCTGATAGAAACAAGATGGCCCCTGTGGCCTCTTGCTTTCTATTGCCTGTTGTCTTGTTTTTCCCAAAGTCCTGGGAAGCCCTGGCTCTGTCCCTTCCCCCTGGCTGGCTGTTGGGTGGAAGTTCCATATATGGTGTTGTTGTGAAGGCCCAGCTAGACTGACTGGAGCCTTCCCAGTGACTGTATGTTATGGGTACCTCCTGTGGGTGGGACCTGGGTGAATGGAGTGTGTGACCAATATACACTCCTTGTTGTGGTTGTCTGGTTTCTGGCATGAGAGACAAAGACTGAGACAGCCCTGCCCGAAACTGGCCTGAATGCAGTGTGTAGTGTTGAATGGCTGGGTACTTGTCCCAATCCACATTCCTTGTTGTGAGTGTCTGAAAGGGAGGAGTGTGGCCTGAATGCACTGTGTGCCTGATTGGCTGACTGACTGCATGAATGCCCTTCTGTGTGATTGGCTGCTGTGTGTGTGCCAGCAGTGTGGATGATAGACAGAATAGTATATCTGGGGACCTCTCACCACTGGAAATTGTTCAGAAGCATTCAGAAGCTGAGTCTCCACTCAAGAGTAACTGGATTTGCTGATCCTCGACGTCCAGCTGGAAGAAGAAGACTTGCTGTGGCATTTGCTTCGACGGAACTGAAGGTTGTCGAAATCGTCGAGGACTGACCCGAGAGAGGACCTGGTAAGGCGCCCTCTTCCCGTGCTCCGAGGGACCATCGAGCACCGCTGAATCTTCGCCGAAGCTCCCTGGACGCCAGACCATCGAAAGGCTGCCGACCGGAGAAGGGGACTGCCGAGGAGACCGAAGTAAAGCACCCGGACATCGACGCTGTCGAAGTCCATTGCCGTCGACCAGGGTTCGCAGGTCTGTGCAACCGCTGGAGGCCCGTCGAAGTGGTGTTGCCCAGCCGGGGGAACCACTTGACGCCGAGCCGCCGACGACCGGAGCCGTCCGCTCCTTGCCTCAGAACATTTGACTCGAAGGACTCCCTCGTCCGCACCGTCGACCGCTTTTGCCCTGCCGGAGAAAGTCGAGGACGACCAACGCGCAGAGGAGAATCCGCCGGTGGGTTTCCCGCCACCTCACGATCCCAAAGACTCGAGCGACTCGACGCCCTTGCTGGGCTCCCGTCTCTACAATCTTTGCGGTCCAGAACTATTGTCATCGAGGTGCCCCGCACACCTCCGCCTTGCAGGACGCCGACGCCCCGACGCCGACGAGCACCGCTCGGACGAAGCTGCCGCCTCTTCGACATCGTTCTACCTCGTTTGTCGACGGACGTTCGACGCCCCGTGCCTCCCGCTTGAAAGGGAAGGCATTCAAGAAGGGCCGTCGATTCCCCGTCGCCGAACCCCGAGGTCTTCGACGTTTCTCGACGCCTCTCGACGATCCGTGACTCCTGCTTTAAAGGGGGTCATTCAAGAAGGATCTGTCGACGCCTCTTCGAAGAACTCGACCCCACCAGGTACATTGGGGGGGGTAAAAACATTGTAGGAGAGAATAAGACTGTTGAACAATATATGGACTGGGCTTGTGTTATATCTCTTTATTTTACAGGTTGCCCAGGTGGGGGGATCTCCACACAGAACTGTGTCCAGTGGTAGGGGCCAGTATTCTGCCTATTGTTTCAACCCTCTGTTATCTCTCCTCTCTCTATTTGCTGGTTTCCTGCTTATTGATCTGCGTGCCATTGCTACAGTATTGTGAATGCACTGTTATGAGGTCTAATATTAGTGGTACCACTTTAGAATTGTAGATATTTATCATTATTGGTTTTCCTGAGCACAAAGTGCGTTGTTGTGATAAGTGTACATGACCCTTGAATATTAATTATATAAAGACTGTGTTTTCAGTAATACAGTGTGTGGACATTCCTTTGTGGGGGCTTGGGGATACACTGTACTTAAGAACCAGCCTGCATCACCTCCTGAGAAGCTAGGCCTTGATTGCTCGTCCATAGCTACCGTATTAGAGAATCTTGGCTGGGGTCCTCTGTGCCTCTCCTCTACCATATAGAGAGCGGAAGTACAGACCCCCCCACCGGTCTTGACAAGCTGGTGGCAGCGGTGGGATGCTTATGGTTTTAAGACTCAGTGTATAACCGTGCCACTTACAAAATATCCGCACTTTATTAGATTAAGGTTTGGGTGTGTACCAAATAACTGCATTACAGGCAATGGAGCCCATTGCAAATGGTAAATTGACTCGGATGAGCTTAGAGGCTCTCCAGAGTGCTTGTGAAGCCAGGGAGTTAGACTTTGTGGATAAGTCTAGGGCTGAGCTGATAGCTGCCCTGGTGGACTACCAGACTGATGGTGAAACCCTTGATGAAGGGGGGGATGCAACCAGTGAGGACTCTGCCCCTGGGGTTGTCGCTGAATCTGTTTCTGGGAATGCCACCATTCCTGCTGCCTCTGTTCCAAACCCCAGCAATTCCATGGAACTTGAGTTATTAAGGATGAAATTGGCCTTTGAATATCGCAAGTTGGAAATAGAAGCTGAGCTTAAGAAAGAGGAGCTGGCACAGCAAGTGGAACTCAAGAATAGGGATCTTGCGCTCAAAGACAAGGACACTGAATGTCAGAGAATCCAGCTAGAGAGAGCTAGAGTGGAGACTTCAGCTAGACCAATTGAGAGTGGCAGGTCCCCAGCCACCAAGTTTATGAAAGATTTGGTTGGTGTGTTTGTGGAGGGTTCAGACATCCTCCAATGGATTGAAGCGTTTGAAATGGCTTGTGCAATTCATGATGTAGATAAAAGAGATTGGGCTAAGTGTTTGTTAAGCAGAGTGCCTCAAACCGGGTATGACTGTATTCTGAAGCTGAGTGTGGAAGAAAGGGGTCAGTACGAGTGTATGAAGTCTGCTTTGATTGCCAAGTTTGGCAAAACACCTACCCAATACCTTAAAAGGTTCAGGGAATTTAAGAAAAGAGAGAATGTGTCTTGGGTTGACTGGGTGAGTACTGCGCACATGAACATGATGGGGTGGATTGACGGTTACAAGGTGAAAACTTTTGTTGAGTTGTCCCACCTCTTGTTTTTTGAGCATTTTTCTGAAGCCTGTTCACCAGAGCTGCGTCAGTATGTGGCTGACCAGAACATTTTGGACCCCTTTAAGCTGGCTAGGTTGGCTGACAAGTGGGTCTCCCATCGGGTGTCCCCTAAGGACTCCAGTGGGAAGGACAAGGACAAAGAAAAGGGGACCTCTCAGAAAGCTGAGGAGTCCCAAAGGCAATCACAGTCGGGTAAACCAAAACCTTCCTCTCCTAAGACCCAAAAATCTGGTGGGGATAAGTCCTCTGTGGGTGGGAATAAGAGTAGTGGTCCACCTGCTGCAAAGCAGGTTCCCAGTGGTTCCAGTACCGTATCCCGCACTCCTGGCACTTGTTGGGATTGTGGGGCTCTGGATCACAAAAGGGGTGACCCCAAGTGTAAAGGTAAGGCACTTGGAGTACAGGCTGTCAGCCTGACCTACCCTTACCCCGTGGCTGAGGTGGAGGCCACTGTCCTCCCCTCCTCTACAGGAATCACATTTGGTGCTCCGGTAGAGATTTCCTTAGTGTCCCTTGGGGCCTGGGACCAGTACGCAGAAGTACTGGCAACTATCCCGCAGAACACCCGTAGGTTTTTGAGAAGTGTCCTCTTGAATGGCCAGCCTTCTACTGGTTTGAGAGACACTGGGGCAAGCATGACAGTGGTGGACAGGACCCTGCTCAAGCCAGAGGACTATGTAGGTGCTCCTCTGAGAACCACCAGGTTAGCTGGTGGGCCTCCCAAATTATCGCCTGTAGCCCTAGTCACACTCATGATTGGAGACAAGACAGCAAAGCTTCCTGTCCTGGTTCAGGACAATGTCCCTGCTAACATTCTGTTAGGAAATGATCTAGTAGAGTTGGGGTTGATCTCGGATGGTCTTCCCATGACTGCTGCTGCAGTCACTAGGTCACAGGTGACACCGGGTCTGGCTGTGAGTCAGGTACCCGAGCCAAAGGCGAGGCCTAAGGCAAGAAGAAGGAAGACCAAGAAGGCCACCTCTGTGGAGGGAACACCTTCTCTTCCTGCTGTTCCGACAGCACCCATTGGGATCCATGCTCCGGACGGGCTGGGTCCAGTGGAAAACCCAAACTCAACTCCTGTGGGAGAAGAGACAGAAGACTCTCCTGTGGGAGAGGTTCTCAACCCGGAGGATCATCCCGACCTTCAATGCTTGTTAGCTGAAGGGGGACCCTCCCGGGCAGACTTCTGTAAGGGACAGAGAGAGTGCCACTCTCTCGAGGGCCTGAGGAAACAGGCCCTGTCCCAGGCCCAAGGTGAAGTGCCTAGGACATTCAAGATTTATTGGGAGGGTGAGCTCCTTGTTAGTGAGCCCACTAAGCCCGAACCTGGTGCCCGCAAGAGTTTGGTGGTACCCCAGGTTTACAGGCCCTTCCTACTGCAGTTGGCGCATGAGGTGCCCTTGGCTGGTCATCTTGGGACCAAGAAGACTAAGCAGAGGCTCTCTGCCCATTTCTACTGGCCACGGATGGGAGTAGAGGTGGAGTCCCACTGCAGGACCTGCCCAACTTGTCAGTTGTCTGGCAAGACTGGAGGCAGGGTCATTGCCCCACTGCAGCCATTACCAGTGGTTGGCACACCATTTGAGAGGGTGGGCATCGACATCGTCGGTCCCCTTGACCCTCCCACTTCAGGTGGACATCGGTTCATCCTGGTCTTGGTAGATCATGCCACCAGGTACCCTGAGGCAATACCCCTTCGGACTGTTACTGCCAAGGTGGTTGCCAGGGCTCTCCTGGGCATTTTCACCCGTGTTGGATTCCCCAAGGAGGTTGTCTCTGACCGAGGATCCAACTTCATGTCTAGTTACATGAAAACCATGTGGAAAGAGTGCGGGGTAACCTACAAGTTCTCCACCTCTTACCACCCCCAGACCAATGGTCTGGTTGAGAGATTTAACCAAACTCTCAAGGGCATGCTAGGTGCTTTGGAAGAGCCCCTAAGGAGGAAATGGGATCTCCTCCTGCCATGCCTGCTGTTTGCTTACAGAGAGGTACCTCAAGAGGGTGTTGGTTTCAGCCCCTTTGAGTTACTCTTTGGACATCCCGTGAGGGGGCCCCTCGCCTTGATCCGAGAAGGCTTGGAAGCCACCCCTCCAGGTCCCGCCAAGCAAGTGGGGGACTATGTGTTAGGCCTCAGGCGGAGGATGACACAAATGATGGGTCAGGCAACAGCAAATCTCAAGGCCAGCCAGGAATTGAATAAGTACTGGCATGACCTGAAAGCTTCGCAAGTGGATTGGACTCTGGGACAGGAAATCCTTGTGATGGAGCCTACCAAGCCTAGAGCTTTGGCAGACAAGTGGACTGGACCCTTCAGGATCATCTCCAAGATGGGCGAAGTCAATTATCTGGTGGACATGGGAGCCTCTGGGGTAGCCCCCCAGGTATTCCATGTCAACAGGCTCAAGCCTTTCCACAGGCGAGCAGAGGTCTCATGTCTCTTGCTAGCTTCAGGGCAAGAAGAGGATGAGAGTGAGCCCCTTCCTGATTTGCTGCATAGCAACCCTCAGGATGGCTCAGTGGAGGGAGTACAACTCTCTCCAGATTTGACAACAGAGCAGCAGAGGGCCTGCCGGGCTTTGCTCCAGCAGTATGCCCCTCTGTTTTCACTGACACCGGGCCTTACACCGTGGTGTAAGCACGAAATTGACACTGGTGACAGTGTGCCTGTCAAAAGCAGGAGCTATCGTATGTCAGATACCGTCAAAAACCACATCCAGGCTGAGGTCGCCAAGATGTTGGATCTGGGTGTTATTGAACCCTCCACCAGTCCCTGGTCCAGTCCAGTGGTCCTTGTCCCCAAGGCAAGTTCCCCGGCGGTTACCAAGGATTGGAGGTTCTGTGTGGACTACCGAGGAGTCAATGCCATCACCAAAACTGACGCGCACCCATTGCCCAGGGCTGATGAGCTCGTGGACACTATAGGTGCTGCCAAATTTGTGAGCACCTTTGACCTTACCTCAGGCTATTGGCAAATAGCTCTGACGGACCATGCCAAGGAAAAGACGGCATTCTCCACACCTGCGGGACTCTACCAGTTTAGGGTCATGCCCTTTGGGTTGAAGAATGCCCCTGCCACCTTCCAGAGATTGGTCAACCATGCGCTCAGTGGGCTGGAAGCCTTTTGTGTGGCTTACTTAGACGACATTGCCGTCTACAGTTCCACCTGGGAAGAGCATTTGACACATCTGGATAAGGTGTTGCAGGCCTTGAAAAGGGCTAACCTCACTATCAAGGCCACCAAGTGCCAGATAGCTCAGGGGAAAGTTACCTATCTTGGTCATGAGGTAGGAGGGGGTCAAATCCAACCTCTCTCCAGTAAAGTACAGGACGTACAGAACTGGGAGACTCCCACTACTCAAACCCAGGTGAGAGCCTTTTTGGGCCTCACTGGGTACTATCGCAATTTCATGGCAGACTATGGAACCATAGCTGCACCCCTGACAGCTCTAACTTCACCCAAACAGCCTAGGAAGGTTAATTGGACTGAAGACTGTCAGAGGGCCTTTGATGGCTTGAAAGAAAGTCTGTGTAGGGCACCTGTGTTGAGTGCGCCTGACTACAGCCGACCCTTTATCGTCCAGACGGATGCCTGCGACACCGGAATTGGAGCTGTCTTGTCCCAGTTAGATGACAAAGGGAGAGAACATCCTATCATATTCATCAGTAGACAACTCAAGGGTAGAGAACTTAGGTGGGCTACTGTTGAAAAGGAATGTTTTAGTATAGTTTGGAGCCTTAGGCGTTTTAGGCCCTACCTTACGGGGTCCACCTTCAAGGTCCAAACAGATCATAAGCCCCTGAGGTGGCTTATGCAGATGAAGGGTGAGAATCCGAAATTGCTCAGGTGGTCGATTAGCCTACAAGGGCTAGACTTCACCATAGAGCACAGACCAGGGAAGAGTCACGATAATGCAGATGGCCTTTCCAGAAGGTATGTTGACCGTCTGGATGAGGGTGTCTATCCCGTGGGAGATTAGGCACCCTCCACCTCAGTCTGGGGGGGGCGACTGTGATGCCGGAAATGCATCTGAGGGACAGGGCCTCTGAATCCTTGTCCTTTTTCTGTTTTTACCGTGTGTTCTGTCATGTTTTCTGCCCAGGAGTCCATGAGGGACTCCTGGCAGTGCAGCTCTCTTTTGGTTTGGTGAACAGACCCATGGGATACCCTTATGGCACCCATGGGTAGGGGTACAACCCTGTGCCCCTAGTGTATGTTTTTGGGCACCTGTGGGTGGCCCACAGAGCAGGGTATGGGCTGGTGGCAGCTCCATGCTAAACTTGACAGGTGCTCTGGGTGTCCTCCATTTTGGGATACCCAGGCCCTGCCATTGGGATCAGTTGATTCCTGATAGAAACAAGATGGCCCCTGTGGCCTCTTGCTTTCTATTGCCTGTTGTCTTGTTTTTCCCAAAGTCCTGGGAAGCCCTGGCTCTGTCCCTTCCCCCTGGCTGGCTGTTGGGTGGAAGTTCCATATATGGTGTTGTTGTGAAGGCCCAGCTAGACTGACTGGAGCCTTCCCAGTGACTGTATGTTATGGGTACCTCCTGTGGGTGGGACCTGGGTGAATGGAGTGTGTGACCAATATACACTCCTTGTTGTGGTTGTCTGGTTTCTGGCATGAGAGACAAAGACTGAGACAGCCCTGCCCGAAACTGGCCTGAATGCAGTGTGTAGTGTTGAATGGCTGGGTACTTGTCCCAATCCACATTCCTTGTTGTGAGTGTCTGAAAGGGAGGAGTGTGGCCTGAATGCACTGTGTGCCTGATTGGCTGACTGACTGCATGAATGCCCTTCTGTGTGATTGGCTGCTGTGTGTGTGCCAGCAGTGTGGATGAGAGACAGAATAGTATATCTGGGGACCTCTCACCACTGGAAATTGTTCAGAAGCATTCAGAAGCTGAGTCTCCACTCAAGAGTAACTGGATTTGCTGATCCTCGACGTCCAGCTGGAAGAAGAAGACTTGCTGTGGCATTTGCTTCGACGGAACTGAAGGTTATCGAAATCGTCGAGGACTGACCCGAGAGAGGACCTGGTAAGGCGCCCTCTTCCCGTGCTCCGAGGGACCATCGAGCACCGCTGAATCTTCGCCGAAGCTCCCTGGACGCCAGACCATCGAAAGGCTGCCGACCGGAGAAGGGGACTGCCGAGGAGACCGAAGTAAAGCACCCGGACATCGACGCTGTCGAAGTCCATTGCCGTCGACCAGGGTTCGCAGGTCTGTGCAACCGCTGGAGGCCCGTCGAAGTGGTGTTGCCCAGCCGGGGGAACCACTTGACGCCGAGCCGCCGACGACCGGAGCCGTCCGCTCCTTGCCTCAGAACATTTGACTCGAAGGACTCCCTCGTCCGCACCGTCGACCGCTTTTGCCCTGCCGGAGAAAGTCGAGGACGACCAACGCGCAGAGGAGAATCCGCCGGTGGGTTTCCCGCCACCTCACGATCCCAAAGACTCGAGCGACTCGACACCCTTGCTGGGCTCCCGTCTCTACAATCTTTGCGGTCCAGAACTATTGTCATCGAGGTGCCCCGCACACCTCCGCCTTGCAGGACGCCGACGCCCCGACGCCGACGAGCACCGCTCGGACGAAGCTGCCGCCTCTTCGACATCGTTCTACCTCGTTTGTCGACGGACGTTCGACGCCCCGTGCCTCCCGCTTGAAAGGGAAGGCATTCAAGAAGGGCCGTCGATTCCCCGTCGCCGAACCCCGAGGTCTTCGACGTTTCTCGACGCCTCTCGACGATCCGTGACTCCTGCTTTAAAGGGGGTCATTCAAGAAGGATCTGTCGACGCCTCTTCGAAGAACTCGACCCCACCAGGTACATTGGGGGGGGTAAAAACATTGTAGGAGAGAATAAGACTGTTGAACAATATATGGACTGGGCTTGTGTTATATCTCTTTATTTTACAGGTTGCCCAGGTGGGGGGATCTCCACACAGAACTGTGTCCAGTGGTAGGGGCCAGTATTCTGCCTATTGTTTCAACCCTCTGTTATCTCTCCTCTCTCTATTTGCTGGTTTCCTGCTTATTGATCTGCGTGCCATTGCTACAGTATTGTGAATGCACTGTTATGAGGTCTAATATTAGTGGTACCACTTTAGAATTGTAGATATTTATCATTATTGGTTTTCCTGAGCACAAAGTGCGTTGTTGTGATAAGTGTACATGACCCTTGAATATTAATTATATAAAGACTGTGTTTTCAGTAATACAGTGTGTGGACATTCCTTTGTGGGGGCTTGGGGATACACTGTACTTAAGAACCAGCCTGCATCACCTCCTGAGAAGCTAGGCCTTGATTGCTCGTCCATAGCTACCGTATTAGAGAATCTTGGCTGGGGTCCTCTGTGCCTCTCCTCTACCATATAGAGAGCGGAAGTACAGACCCCCCCACCGGTCTTGACAGTGTGTAAATCATCTACTGGATCTCTGGCTTGTCAGGCCTATGTGTGTGCTATGGTGCTAATGCCTGTTTCCATTTTTTGTCTTTCATGTTTTTGCAGGTGATGACGGACTTGATGCTGTTGAGGTCGAGGAGATGGTTCAGACCCAGGAGGAATCTCAGGCACAAACGGGCACCAGTGGGGGACGTGGTGTGGTAGTGGGTGAAAACCCAATCGTACTGCAGACCATACTGTCCAAGGGTGCCTCTGGGTGCACCTCCACAGACCTCTATTCAGGTGCTGAATCGGATGATGAGACTTATGTGCCGTCGCAGGTGAGTGTTTCTGGCAGGGATTCTGTTCTGTCCAACCCACCTGCACCAGGGGTAGAACCCTCTATGGGGATGTGAGTGTTGGTAAGTCCGCCTTTGGTGGTTACGGATGCAGGGTCACACTCCACAACATCTGATCCTGTTCCTGGGCCTGTAGATCAGAGGGGGAATGCAGTCCTGCAACCTCAGGCAGTACCAGCACAGCAAGGTGCAGATTGCCTTGCCCCAAACCGGTGTGGTGCCCGCCGACCCGGTGGCCGTACGCCACCAGGCAATACTGTATGGGAAAACTCCATGTACGGTATGGCAACCCAAACGGGCAGCATCAGTTGAAATGATGGCTCAGGCAATGGAGAGGATGGTCACTTCCATTATCCCCCCTGAAAGGCAGATTGTGCAACAACTGCAGGCAACAGACTCCATTTGTCAATCACACAGGGAAGACATGCTGGCGTCCAACAGGGACCGACGGGCGGAACTGGAGACTCTGCAGGAAGCCATTTCTATAGAGTCACAGGGCCACAGGGAAGCCCTGAGGGTTGAACTCCATAACCTCAGGGAGACTCTTGTTGAACTTGAGGCTTCCACAAATTTGAGGACAGAACAGCAGTTGGAGCGGCTCACACGATCGTTCTCAGCTGAGCTGCAGGCAACTCGGGAGGAGATCCGGGCATCACGGGAGGCCATGCGTGCAGAAATGCAGGAAACTCATCAGGTGCTGCATGGGGATCTCCGTACTATCATCCTCCAGAACGAGACCTTCCACACCCGCATGCTTGCTGCCCTCGAGGACCATACCAGGGCTTTGTGTGGGCTGTCTCCCATAGCACCACCACCTCCTGATGCAGCAGCAGAGGGTGATGAGAGAGACAGCAGCACTTCTCCCACAGTAGCGTAGCCGTGCAGGCCGTGAGCCCATGGAGGTGTTTTTTTTCGCAACATCCACACAGGTGGGTGTTGGTGTGCACCCTGTCCTCGGACCTCCTATGTGGCCTCCCCCCCTGTACCCCACATGGGCATTTTTGATTTTGATTTTTTTTTTACAGTGTGTTGCCTTGTGTGGCTCCCGTGGGCATCCACTGTGTATTCCGGCTGGGCACATGCAGGCTTGTCCTGTGTTTGGGTTAGATGCTTGGGTTCCTGACACACACACCCCTCCTGCTTCCCATTTCCATGGGCTCGCAAAGGGTGTGACAAAGTGACAGTGACTTACACAGTGACATTTGGCTCCCATGAGCTGTGTGGGCAGTCTGTAGTCGTAACTGTGTGGACATCCCTAGTGGGGTTTGTTTTTGTATTGAACACTGCATGGTGTATTGATATGTGCTTGTGCATCCATGTCTTCCTCCATATCCGCAGGTACCTTCTTCATGTCTTCAGAAGGCCGTCTCCTTTGCAGATGCAGTTCATGTTGTATGCAGCAACACTCTGGAGTTGGAAAGGGTCGATGTGCTGGCTTATTGAGGTTGTATGACTTACATTACTTTGAGTTTGTACTGTCATATTTTGGCAATGTTTCATGATGTATTGCTGTATTGTGTTGCTGGTAAGTATTTGGTCATGTGTGCTGTTTGTCATTGATTACTGGGAGCATATTGTCTGTGGCCTGTTTCCATTTGGGACAGTGCACTTTGTGACACTTGTGTCATGTGTTGTGCATTCCTTTGTTTGCTTTCACATTGCAGGAAATGCCATGGTGTGTTGGGTGGCGGAGATGGGGAGGTGTTGGGTGACATGGCGCTATTTTAATGTTGTATTTTGCAAGGGGGTAGTCATTCATGCAGCGTAAATGTGTGTCTTTTTGTGGCACAGCATTGGTTGTCTTTGGGTAGGTAGGGATGCACACAATGTAACACTTCCAGGTGACCAATCTCAGGCTGGCATGGTTGTGACAGTTGACTGTCCCTTATTTCATCATCATTGATTGTCAGCTGGTATGTGCCAGGGCTGTGTGCACTCCACAGGGGTGTGATTTTAGGTGAAGTAATTAGCCACCAGCTGCATATGGGCTGCCTCACCACGTGCCCTTTCCCCTCCCATGCGCAGCGGCCATGCTTGTGGTTGGGGATGTGGGGGCACCACCATGTCCACCGGCAGGCCCCGGAGTGTTGCAACGTTGTGCAGGACACATGCTGCCACTATGATCCTGCACACTACTGGGGGCACGTATAGCAGCTGCCCACCTGAGTGGTCAAGGGAGCGAAAGCGTGACTTGAGCACTCCGAATGTGCGGTCCACTATGCCCTGGGTTGCAATATGGGCTTTGTTGTATCTTACCTCGGGTGGTGTGGTGGGGTTCCGAAATTGGCGTCATCATTTGTGTGCTCAGAGGGTAGGCACTGTCCCCTGGGGATGTGATGTTTGGTATCATTAGTGGGGTTGTGACATTACTCAGTATCTGACATGCATGCATGAGCAGGGGCATTTATACTCACCAAGCAGCCATGTATCGCCATGCCGACCAGCTTCTAGGTCCCGGTATAGGGTTGACATTCTGTAAATGAAACTGTGATGGGTGGACCCTGGATAGTTGGCATATACTGAGGTGATGATTCCCTTGGCATCACATACTACCTGCACATTGATGGAATGCCAGTGCTTGCGGTTTCTGTAGATGTGCTCAGTTGCCCTGGTAGGACGTAGAGCCACATGGGTGCAGTCAATGGCACCTAGCACTTTGGGGAAGTGTGCCACCCCGTAAAAATCCTGGATGACAGCCTGCTTTTCTGCAGGTGTTCTGGGCAGGTATATGTGCCTGCGGACTGATGGGCGTGCAGTCATGATGGCCAACACCTGGTGCATGCAGCGTGACTGCGTGGCCTGTGACACCCACCCACTATGGCACTTGTCCGCTGAAATGAACCAGTGGCCAAGAAGTGCAGTACATTGAGCACCTTTTCCAAGGGGCTCAGTGCTTGGAAGCACAGGGTGGCTGATGTGAGGTCATCCTCCCACTCACTCACCAGTTCGAGTATTATGTGAGGTGGAAACCTGTACCTCCCATACACCTGGTCATCAGGCATCCCAAAAAGGATGATTCTGCGTGTAAAAATTCTGGCCCTGACTATCCTCCTCCTCCTCCTGCGGTATCCCACGACCACTGTTGCAAGGAACGGTATATTCATCTTAGCGTCTGAGCTTGTTTGTTGTTTGTGCACACTTTTATGCTGCGCGGGTCCAGGTACGCCTGCTTCCTGCTGGCGTACATGTTTCCGGATTAGCGCATCTTTTTTGGAGCACCGTTAGCCCTGTTCAATTCCATGAATATGTGTTGTAGGCACACGTGTGGGCGTTCTGCGCATTTGCCTCCTGTACTTCCCCCGTGACACCCACATTTTCACACGTTGTTCCCCATTCCGCGTGTTACACCCTGTGTTACGCCTACTTTTGTTGTGTGCGCTGCGCTATGTGCACTTTTGCTGTGCACGTAGCGCACGCTGTTTGAAGACGTGTGAGCCAGCGTGCGCCACGGAGGATTTTAACGCACATCCATGGATTTACATGCGCACGGACTTACATGAATCGCTGTGCGCGGGTTTCACTGCGATTTTCACACTTGCGCTGCGATTCGCACACTTTCGCACGCTTGCGCGGAAATTTTCAGCGCACATTAATTCCATGAATTGGCCTGTAAATTGGTTAAACCTGAGACATAAACAAAAAAAAATGCTTCAATGAAACTGTTTTAAAATCTAGGTCATATGAAAGAACCTGCGAGAGAGAATGGCTTAAAATCCAGACCTCTAAAGCCCTTGCTAAAAACCAAACTGCAGTGAACAATTACAAAAAGTGATTATCGAAGAAAAATCTCCGTATTTTCCAGAATCTGTGATGCAAAGTCAAGATCTTGTGAACTCTTTAAAATATTGAAAGAAGTGCAAGGGAAAAGAAACGTTACTCATAACATCAGGCAGGACTCCACCTGGTGCCAATCAATCCTAGAGGAATTTGCCAATAAGATTATGGGCCATACAAATATCATCCAGATGAAAAAAACTATATATATCACAAAATTGTTGAACTCGAGGCTCGATTACTCTAACAGGCTCCTGTCAAGGACTAGTAAATCCATCATACAGTCCCGACAGCTTGCTCAGAATAGCACAGTTTGTGCTATTTTTGGCTTACGAAAACAGGATCACATATCCGAGGCCACGAAAGATCTACACTGGTTGCCCATGGTGCATAGGATTCCACATAAAATCATTTTGTTGACCCATAAATGCTGGTCTTCCACTGCCCCGGCCGACATGATGCAAAAGTTGGTAAACAACCATCTCTCTCCGTTTCTGGTGATCACTCCAAATTCAAGCAATCTCCTATTAAGCTGTTCAAATTTGGTGGATGCAGTTTTCTCATCTGGGCATCCAGACAATGGGATTCTCTACCAGTTGGAATAAGAACCATCAACTACTTGGCCAGCTTTCAGAAGCAGTTCAAACACACTTTATTTGCCAAAAGTGTGGCTGATTTTCTGTACTCTCCCCTCCAGTGTTTGTACCTTGACTCTGTTTATACCCGTCTTCTTGTGCGCCCTGAGGCCTATGGGCATTTGGCAATCAATAAGAAATAAAATAAATAAATGCATTCATAGGTCACCACAAATAGCATCTGCAAAAATAATAAAAGCATTGAAAGTAAATAAAGGACAGGGCCTTATTACATGTTTGATGGTATGTCTGCAGTAAATCCACCTAGATACCACCAAACGGAATTACCGTTACCACAACTTGGTCTGGTGGTATTACTGCCAGATTGCAAGTGGGGGTATGTGGTATTAGTCCCAAATTAATTGGAGTCCACAGGACTCCATGGGACTCCATGGGCGGTTTCGGCAGAATGGCTGTTTTTTTGGCTGAAAGGAGGCAGATTTACCTCGAGCTCTCCACCAAACTGGTTGTTGGGTGGTGCTGTAATGCGGCGTTAACAGTATTAGCACTGCATTTTTAGCAAATCGCCAGGTTATAAAGAGGCCCAAAGTATTTTACTCTCAAGATGACAGGCCTTAAACAATTTTAACTGGTTAGGCACAAAGGTAAAAAGTAAATAGGCTTTTTGGGACAATATTAATATAGTTATATTTTCACAAAGCAGTATCTGTTCAGAACCTTTCCTTTTTATCTCTATTATAATTTCAGGAATCGCTAACTTAGTTAATTTGCCGGACAAGCCTATTTAAGTGGTATCTGTTTTAGTCCTAGATTGTACGGGCGCAATAGTATATTGAGTTTCAATTAACATATATGTGTTTTCCTTTGAAAGTCAGAAAACAAGATTCACTTGTTTTACAAGTCCTAGAATAAGGTTTGTTGTTTTGCAAGCACCGTGCAATGCTTTACCAAACTAAATATATATAACCATCTAATTTCCTGCAAGGACACATTTGCATGTTTTGCCCTTGACTGGTTGATATCCACCGGGCACAAACAAGGTTTTGTGATTTATGATAAGGTTTTTTAATGACTTTATTAAAATTCACAGCGAAGCTCATTTTTCAAAAATATGCAGTGTAGTAATCAGTTACACTTAGTGGTGATTATGGGAGTTTCAGTCAAGCAACTTTAACTTTCATCATTTACAAACAGCACACAGGACTACAACATGGTGTAAAACATGAACCGATACAATGCAAGGACTTAAAGTACACCGTTGAAAATGTTAGCAGCGTATTGGAGGACCGCCAGATACATATCTCTGAACCACACTGATAGCAATGTCACATGCCTTAACGTTAGGCGCCCTGGTTAGAGCGTCTAAATGAGAGTGCGTGTGCTTAGGTGACCCAACAAATATGTGTAATACCATTGCCATGAAAAAACATGACGAAAAACATCCGCTTTCTCCCACCTCATGTATACAGTGGACAGGGGCGTTGCTAGGGGGGGGCTAAGGGGGCTGTAGCCCCTGATCTTTTGGTTGTAGCCCCGGATAGAATCTCAGGAGCTACAGCCAAAAGACTAGCTAGCCCCCAGTCCCAACAGTTCCAACATCAGCTTAGCCCCGGGTCTTTTCCAGACCTAGCAACTCCCCTGACAGTGGACATGTGTTACTGTGAAAATGGATCCCCAAAGACGCTGCTCGTCTGACTCTAGCCTTTGTAGAAGGGTGAGTAGAGGCTTGTGGTCATGCAGATTATCATGAGATGTGTTTACTTTAGAATTTCCAATTATGCGAAAGGAACCAGCAAAGGTTAGTCATCTGATCCTGGGGCCTTCATGTACGTTCTTTTCCTGGTGACTTCTGCACCACTGAAAAGGCAGCTTTGATCAAAACCATTTTTGGAGATCTGTGTGCGACATGCACGGGGAAAGGTACTGTGACTAGGTTCCTTAAAACACACTGGAGCTCATGTTCATGCTTGCATAAAGTATTTACGCTGTTGATTCCTCTCATAGCTCACTTTCATCCATTTGCATGGCGGAGAGGAGTGCAACGCAAATTTTATTTTCACCACCTCCCTTCCTCTCCACCATACAAATGCTCCAGTATGCATGTTCCTGCCTGTGCAAATGCTGGGGATCCCTATGGAACCCGCCTGCTTTTTGAACCTGTAAAAAGCGGACATACGCCATAAGGATCGATTGTAAATGCCACCTGTTACGCATGCATTGCAGGCAGCGTTTACTTTATTTGCACAGCTGAGTGCAAATGTGCAGGGCAAAAGGCGGCATGCATGATTTGGCACTGGGGAGCCATTTCAGTGCTAATGTACTTCAGAGGCGTAGACAGGGTAGGGCCTGAGCAGGCAAGGCCCACCTAAAATCTGTAAACGCCCACTCAGCAGCGCTGTGTGGGAATTTGCAGCGTTAATGCCACTGCGGTGGGCCCAACTACATTAGCTTAAGGCCCCACTTGCTAGACGGATGTACTTGCTCTTCTCCCTCGAATTACGGGTTCCAATCAAAGGAGCTCCATTGGGATAGGATACAGAGACCCAAGTGGTGAATAGCCCACGGGTCTAAACTTAAAGATGCAGAAACGTGCTTCGCCAATAGCATAAAGCAACTGCGATATTGAAAGAGAAGACCTTGAATTATAAAAGATTCAATCAAACCCAACATGCTCATGAGGGGTAGTGCAACGCTAAAGTGACATGTTATTCCCACAGTATTAAGGGACGCATCTAGTCACAACTAATGCCAACCGTTTTATTGATATTGATATTTCATTTCTATCGCGCTCGTACACAAGTGTTTCAGAGCGTGCCAAGGCAAGGGTGGGGAACAGGGGAGAACAAAACAACGATCTTACTAGGCCCAGTGACATTGAGAACGCGCAAGTGCATGGGAGAGGGGGGTGCATGGAAGTGGAAGAAGCGGAGAGTGGGAACAAAAGACAAACAGATAAATAATAATAAATAAATAATAAAGGTAAGAAACAGTGGTAGTGCTTTTGTGTAGGCATGTTAAAGTCACTTGCCAGGAACAGCCATTGTATTAACTGCACATTGATGGTAGCAGGTGCAAAATGGTGCGAATTCCTTGGCATCTAGTAGTAGTGTCTGGAAAATGCCTTATACGCGCATGCAAGCCAAAACTGTTGCCTTTGCCAATGCTTTTTTTTAAAATTTTAAACAGGATGACAGTGACTGACACGCAGAGAGCTTATACATTGAGACAGACTGAAAAATAAGATTTTCATAGTGTTTCCATCAGGTCTTGAAAATGTGGTCAAGCTATGTGGAATATGCTGCACGTGATAGCAGCAGAAGAGAAATGTTTTCAAAGCATTGCAACAATTTTGAAGGCACGAGGATCCCGCGCCATTTTAATACATTTGCATTCTAGAACTAGAACACATTTAAGAACTCTACCTCGCCGAAGCAGCATCTTCAAATGCCACTTAATTATACATCCCAGCTTTTCTCGTGCAAGGCTGTTTCCCCAATTGTAATTCTTTGGGCTAGTCATGAATGAGAAAGAAAAAAAAAACAGACCCACTCTCAAAATCTCTGAAACTTTAATTCGAGCTGATCAAGCAATGCAATGCTGAAGCTACACTCTTCCGTAAGGCCCAACTCCTTTCTCCCTGTCCTGTCTCCTTCCTGCCCCAACCCAAATAAGAACCAAAAAACAGCCAGTCACACTGCAAGAACCGAAAGCCTTCATTAAAGAGAGCACGGAAGCTCAAAGATTTCACACGAGGAGGAGTTTTAGGTGGGGAGAGGCAGGAATGGGTGGGAATGGCCATAAGGATTAGCATGGCAATGGGTGGGCTCATAACCCAAAAACATTTATACACTGTGTCCCTCCTCAAATATCATCTTTCTGTGTCCCTCAACATATGCCATGCATCCCTATCTGTACTTGAATCAGTACTCAAATGCAACTTATTTGCTTGATAGGTGTTACAAGCGACACCTAATAGCCCAAACTTAAAAATGGATATAACTTGCTGTATTCAGTCACAGTAACATTCACGTAGTATGGTCTGAAAATGCTGGTGTCCCTTCTTTGGAATTCACGATGGATATGTTCTTTGTCTGAAGAAATAATTACAAACTATTCTCTCATCGCTGCTAAGGTAGCTAGGAGTCAAACAACGCAAATTACCCCTTGAAATGCCACTTAGTATTTTTCCATCTGAGCAAACTGGCTCAATTTCCACAAGCTTTTCATTTCAACATGACCAAGGCATTAAACTAGCCAAGACACATACCTTTTTTGAAACAATGCCTTCACTCTCTTTTTACCATGGGTGCTGGGTAAAATGGAGGTCTGGGCATATTGCTTTTATGCCGCCATTTAATGCTACAGCTAATTTTCAAGCAGCCAGGAGGTGGGCAAGGGGCACAGAGCAGAGATTTGATCCCTGCTGTGCAAACCTCCTCTTTCTCATCAGTGCCAGGGCATTTCATGCAGGTGACACACAAAACGGATCCTATGCAATCTGTCTCTGTTTTGTAACTTGCGAAATCTAAGCAACTTGTCTGGGAATCAATTAGAAAACACTGCCTACAAAATGCCATGTCTTATTACCATTTGCAGTGTTAAATTAATCTTATGAAGTTCGTTATATGTACATGTAGTGTTTCATCTCATGCAATTCCAATTTAAAGAATTGTTTTTTTTTAAAATAACAAATAGTGTCTGGACATTCTATTATTTGATATATGTGAAAAGTGTGTACTGCACGCCTTTACCACCTCCACTCACTGCCTCTGCGTTAAACTTGGAATGCTCTGCCACACTACCACTTAGAGAGCCTGGTGAAACTTGAGCGAATACTTGTTACCTAATAACGAAGACATTACTAAAAAGAATCAGTGCTGGATTACCCATTAGGCCAAGTAGACACCATCTTATAGGCACCACTCCTTTTAGGGCCCAGTGAGAACGGATCAAAATAAAGAGGTGCAGAAAATTAAGAACGTATTAGGAGATCATTTGTGAGGGGGGGCTGACATTTCGACTACCTAGGGTCCTCCACAGTGTTTAATCCGGAACTGAAAAGAGTGATCTCAGGATTTAGGGAAAATTCCCATATTTTACATGCCAGATGCCCAGTCTCATGTTCAGTTATTTTACCTACCACATCCACAGCCAGAGGAAGAATGGAACTGCATACACGTGGTGTAATTGCAAGAGTAGCTGTCAGACCGGTAATAATAGATTCTGGTGGAACACATGCTCATTGGGTTTTTAGAACATAAATGTCTCATGTTGAAAAGAGGAATGCATTCTGCAACAGACAACTATGGCCTGACTATGGAGAAACAAATGATGGACCTCACCCAGGAACAACTGCAGATGATGGAGACTGACAAGAACTCCAGGAAATCAGGTGTGGACAGTTTTGCTGATGAATTGTTGGCACTCGTGGCACTACAATATAATATCACTTGCCTGGCATCCACAGAGTGCTGCCAAATCTACGTTAGTTATTTGAATAGCATGTATATTCAATATTCATATTAAAGCAAGCATATACAATATACACTAAAATCCAACGTGACATACTTTTCTTACCTGTAGGTGTATCCATCAGAAAATCAGGGCACTTGAGTATGGTATCTACAATACTGTTGTTTTCTCTAGCAATAAGGATTAGATGCACATACCACTCAGGAAACATGGCTGTTACTCAATCCCACAGACACACAAGATCCACAAGTCTGAAACACACAGCACTGTACATGTTTATGTGATTTGAGGGAGTCAAAGGCTCCCAGATTAATCTCCTGGCTACTGGGGGCCAGGAGCATTGTTGAAGCCATGCCTGTCGTTTTGATGCCTAATAATGTCTATGGCGACAGCTGAAACTATATGGGATACACCTGATTCTCAAATGAAAAACAAAAGAGTAGATAAGGTTTTGAATTAATATTTGTCATTGCTCTGGGCAACCTTCCAGACGATTGTTCGTCACCTGCCGAGTCATTACATTAAGGGGAAAGATCACACGCACACCAGATTTGGTCCCACCCTAAAGGGCAGTCCAGACCAAACTGCTTCCTCACATCTCTCCTGCAAGAGACGACAAGCAATTCCAGACATGTTTCAGTCTGATTGGGCATCATCAATGAGACATATCTATCTGTAGACCTGGCTGGCAAGGCACCCACTTCTAGGTACATCAGTCCAACTTGTTGTAGTGGCTAAAGCAAAACAATGGACAGAATGGATGGACTGATAGAGTGGATGGAATGGATAGAGTGGATGGAATGGATAGAGTAGAGTGGGTGGGATACATTGAATGGATAGGGTGAATCGGATAGATTGAATGGGTAGAGTGGATGGGAGAGATTGAATAGGTAAAGTAGATGCAATAGATTGAAATGGACATAGTGAATGAGATAAATTGCATGGGTAGAGTGCGTGGGATATATCGAATGGGTAGAGCTATGACATCGATGCAATGGATAAAGCGGATGGAATGGATAGAGCGGATGGAATGGATAGAGTGGATGGAATGGATAGAGTGATGGAATGGATAGAGTGCATAGAATACATGGAATAGACGGAATAGGTGGAATGGGTGGAGTAGATCGAGTGGATGGAGTTGATGGAATAGATGAACTGGAATAGAAAGAATGGATGAAGTGGATAGAATGGATGAATTGGATAGAATAGATGTATTGGATAGGGTGGACGAACAGATGAAATGGATGGAATCGATGGAATGGATAGAGTGGATGGAATAAATGGAATGAATAAAGTAGATGGAATAGATGAATGTATATAGTGGATGGAATAGATGGAATCGGTGGAGTGGATGGAATAGGTGGAATGGACGGAATGGATAGAAGGGATGAAATAGGTGGAATAGATGGTATGGGGAGAGTGAATGGAATAAATAGAGTGGATGAAGTAGAAGGAATGGACGGAGTGGACAGAATGAATGGGGCGTATAGAATGAGGAGAATTTAATGGAATTTTCCCCACACGTATACCACTGCGCACCCTTCTCCCTGTTCCCCATGCTGTTGTTATATATCTGTACCCCGTCTATATATTATGCCACAT
Source organism: Ambystoma mexicanum (assembly GCF_040938575.1). Lineage (NCBI taxonomy): Eukaryota > Metazoa > Chordata > Amphibia > Caudata > Ambystomatidae > Ambystoma > Ambystoma mexicanum. The sequence continues at coordinate 351,981,326 of NC_090941.1, read as the reverse complement.
ATCTGTATCCCCCACCATATACCAATATTGACCCCTGTCTCTAAGTGTCTGTTTGTGGCTATGTTCCCAACATCCTGTTCTCGTGCCTGGTCTCGGGCACTCTAAAGATAACCACCATAACACATCACTACTCTTACTATCTACTATACACCATCACTCAACTAGAACACAGCTATACCCCTGATTGATTCGGCCTAGCTGTCCACATACGAATACGACCTCATCAACACCTCATCACCCTAATAAAACGCAGTTAGCCAAGCACATTCGGGCATAGTTGCTCACATATTCGTCCTTCAAGCCTAAAGCAGCCAGAACCCAGTCTGAATGTCTTCCCACCAGATTGCACACATACAACTGACACCTCCAGCACCACACCTAAACGCTAGGACACAGTTACCACCCGGCAATTTCACCAGCTGCACACTTATCTGGTGCACCCATGCATCCTACGACACTACCTCTCACTACTGTCCAGAACTACACTTCCCGAGTGGTTCAACCTACCAGCGCTTTGAGGTCATATCAATGATATATAGAGCGCTATATAAATTCCAAATAACATAACATAACAAATAACATAACAAAAGATGTGATGACTGCAAGGTTTTGCACTAATGTAAACTTCAGACATTGCTCTGGGCAACACTCCAAACTTTCTTCCCCTGCAAAGCCATCAAAGTAAGGGAAAATAACATATGCAAATTGCTTGATCACATCCCTTCTGCACAAGATCATAAGCAACCTCAGACATGTGTCAGTGTCATGGGACATCTTCAGTGAGGTGTAGCTTTGGTTTCTAGGCCCGGCAGGCACAGTACACACATCTAGGCATACCTGTCCCACTGGGGGGGCGACTAAAGCTACACTAAAGAGGTGATGGTTGGAAGGGTTTGAAGCAGGTACATTGTACCTAGCCTTTATTGAACTTGACAGGGAAATTCCAATTGGATAAGACACATGGCATAGGAAAACGTACATAGGATGACAACCTGTACATTTTGCATACATGTCACTGAAGGCCGCCCTATTGATGGGCTGGCTTGGTCATTCCTTTTTTAAATTAGATACACATTTATGGAAGGGGCCAGATTTCTGGCGATGTGATATTTTTGTCCCAAAAGGTGTGCACTGAGTTGTGTAATTACATATTGGTTGCTAAGTGCACCCCATAGGTACATTGTTTGCAAATAACTCTGTACATCCTCTAAGGAACTTGGTAACTTTACATAACATTGTATTTTTTACTGTGTTTCTGACAGGATTTTCACCATTACCCAGTTGCTTAATTTTGACATTGCTGTCTTAGAGCCATACCCATTGAAATATAGGGGGTCATTACATGGTGGGCGGTAAGGGATACCGGGCACTGGTAAGGAGACCAGTGCCAGTAATCCCCTACCGCCCAATTCCGAGGTCCCTTAGTGGGAACCGTAAGGGACTTGTTGTCTGACCAACGTCCTTTACGGGTCCTGCTAAGGGACCAGGGTGCTAATAACGGGCTTGCTACTCGCAAGCCCGTTATTAGCGCCCTCCCCATTCCCATTGAGCCCCATGGGGGCTCAAATGTGAATTGGGAATGGCATTTTCAATGGGGACTTACCAGACCCGCCAGGGTCGAACTACACCGGTAAGTCCCCATTGAACTACACCGGTGCCGGACCCATTATTGGCGGCAGTCATGGCGCAAATAGTGCTATGACTACCACCAATCTCGGAATGAGGCCCATAGTCTTTCTGGATTTCAGTAAAACAATAAATAATAATAATCTGATTAATTCCCCACTCAAGAAATTGAGTTTTGTCTGAAAATTACTGAACATACCCATTATATGGCAGTGCTGACTTTGCCCTTCATCACACTTGCAACAACGTCTTAATGTTCAACTGAAATGATTGACAATGAAGCCAAGAGGCACATCAAACCCTCTATGCAGCTCTTCTTGAACACTATGAGGATCTGTGAGGTTTGTTTATTCCAGCAGCACAGGGTATCCTGCTGTTGCAAACTGTGAGGCAATGGAAAAGTTACCTTACACAGTATCCATCAGGCATTTATTGTCCGATAGACGATGAGATGATCTCCCAGCACCTGGTGATCAGACTTCCTTTAAGAAGCGTACAAGCACTTGGCTCCCTTTCTTTCTTCAAACTATCTCTAAAATGTTGTTTATTTTATTTTTGATCTAATAACACTGTTTTCAAAATGTAGAGCTTACAAAATGGTTCCAGAGTGACGGTTCATCTTCAGTGACTCTTTCGTGTGTGCTAATGGTCAGATTCTAAACATGGTCGAGTGGTATTTGATGACCAAATTAATATGATATGATATGATAATTTATTTATATCACGCCCATAAACACGTTTTTCAGAGCGCGACGAGACAAGGGATGGAAACAAGGGAGGACAAAAACAACGATCTTACTAGGCCCAGTGACATTGAGAACGGGCAAGTGCAAGGGGTGAGGGAATGGGGACAGTGCAAGGAGCAAATTACATAATCCCAAATTAATCCTAACCTGCACATAATTGGTACTAGTGTGAAAGAAAAAGTAAACTAAATAATTGTATTTGTGTTGAACAATTTTATTCAGATGATGGCGAGTAAACAAGTTAGGCGTACATTGGAAGTAATGCACAAATGCAAAATGACTGGTGAAAAGATGGTATTATTAGCGGTAGTGATTTTCATTCATAAAGCATGGTTACGAAGACAAAATAATCTCTGATATGTTATTTTGTAGCTGATGCTATTTTCAGGTTTTAACTTATTAACATGTATTGTTGTGCATATATTGTGTAATTCATTATTGATATGTTTTACTTTGTGTCCAATGAACAGTGTATTATTAAGATTGTTCTACTAATGATATTGTTTTAAAGATGTGTTAATGTAATGACTTTATGATGTTTGCTGATAATGTGTTGTTCTGCGTTTATGGTTTTATATAGAAATAAAGCTAAATGAATGAACATTTCTGCTACACAACAACCATACTAAGTATATGGGTAATGTGAAAAATCCCCATTTTAATTTGCAGGGATAGTGGATTAATGGGATGGGTTTGGCCTGCCTATGTCCTATGTGCCTATGTGCCTCTTTGAGAGCGGTTGAGGGGGATCCTGTGGAAGCTGGAGGCCATTCTGACCTCAGCAGACCCGGTAATTCCCCTTGCGTGGGTGCCGGAGCCGGTATATTCCGTTTGTGCCCATTTCTTGGATATTGTGTGATTTTCCCCATGCAAACCACAAGGCTTGCTTACTCCAAGATGGCCGCCGGCTTTTAGTCTGCCTTCTTATCCAATCAAGCGACACCGATAGGTGCAAGCCGGCATCCGACTAAGGCAGGAGAACAAGGCTCCTGACCGAGTGTGCCATGCTTAGAGCGCACCACCCCCTTTCAGCTCAGCTCCTCGCTCACTTACAACCCTACTAATCACCACTACTTCGTTGTCTGTACCGGACGCACCTGCCCTCAAGAAAAAAACTCACAACTCATTCCTGAGGATCAACTTCAACCCAGCACCCTACTGCATCTCGAACACTGTGGTGTCACTACGGTGAGACATTCATCCGCTGCTGCATGGCCCTTTAATCTGTACTCCCGACGATACCATTATACCTGCCCCCAGCCTATGCACTAGTGCCTCATGTGTCCGTCATTGTGCTGCCTTGTGCATACTAAATACTGCACGTCTGCTTTCTCTGACTAAAGCACCCGGCTCCTCTTGGTGCCACTGTAGGCACTTGCTAACCCTTCCGACCCAAACAGGGTACATATAGTGCGCCCCTTGCTCTGCTGCTACTGCCCTTAACACCAACTATTTTATTTAGCAAGTAACTGGTTCTCATTGTCGTGCATCTAAACGCGTCAGCAGAGAAATTCACCTGCCTTTTTTAACACAGGTGATTTTGCTTTACAAATTGCCAATCCTAAGTATTACTGCATATCCGCTCTAACTGTGCATCATAGTGTACCTTCGTGCTTGCTCAATTTATACTGCTATGTCGTATATGGTTCTAAGCTGTACCAGCCTCATATTAACAAGTGATTCCCGCCCCACCTACACTGTGGCTATAAATATGGTTTTCACGTTGTTCGACAGTATATTGGGACTTGGCTGCTTAGTTAAATAGCCGGTGGAAGTGTATATTACTCAGCAACTGTTCTGGGCAATGCTGCATGGGCATCCCAAAAGCGAGGCAGGGTAACTGCTGTTACCATCGGCAGCTGGGAGAGGGGCAACCCCAGCCTCCCTGCGCCTGCTCCTCTCCTCCCCCCAGCTACGCAGACACGCAGTCTCGGCAGCTCAAAAGCCACGGAAGGGTAAGGTGCGAACAGTCATCGCACCCTTCCTCCAAACAGCAAGGTGCTAAGCGCCATAAGGAAAACAACCATCAGGCAGGGCCCAGGTTCAAAGATCTGCCCCCACCAGGGGGTCAGACAGTCGGCTATCCGGCCGGGGGCTGCGACAACAGCAGCCCCCATCACATACACAACAAAGACCCAGGGCCTCCCTGGGTCCTATAAATGAGAGCAGCATGCTCAGAGAAAACACAATCTGTTTGTGGACCCTGAACAGGGACCCAAGCAAACAGGAGGTTTCACTGTTTACTCAGTGTCTTCCAAATCTTCTTGTTTCTTTACCGCAGAACCCACCCACCCTACAAAAAGGGGAGAAGAGCAAAAAGAAGTACAAGGCACTGTACGGTGCCCACAACAAGTCGTGGGACACAAGAAGGAGGCACGGGTCCGAGGGGGTAACCTCAGGACCTAGTGCCCAAAAGTATGATACCATCATGATATGTGATATTGTTATTGCCATAACCCATATCTGTACAAAAAAATCCTACGGCCTTTTATTGCCAACACTTGATACAAGTTTGTGAGCTTATCATTATGGGTGAGGGTTTGGGGTTCGGCCATTTACTAATGCATGCATATGGGTTCAGCAGTTATCCTGCTGTATTTAACCTGACATGCATTACAAATGTTTCTGTGTGGTCTTTAGTTGGACACAGTAAATGCTCTTAGGCTCCTCAACACTACATCCACAAACTACTCCTATGCTGTTCATAGCCTAACCCATATGCCAAATTGGCCTACACCACTGGTAGACTATCTCACTGTGATTGTGAATGCCTACAAATTGAACCCTTGTTGATCCCAGCCCTAACTGTCTAACCAACCCAGTAGCGCCGTACTTCGAGCCTACTCTGATAATATAATCACACGTCACTCATCACCCATAGAGCAAACATGCTCCACGTTTGTCCTGAGCCAGGCGCCAAACAGTTTTCTGACTCCTATAGCTAAAGATACAGACAGCCAAGCCTTCTGCTAACGTACCAGCTGCAATACCTAACTTCAGCCAAATGTATGTGATCCCACCTTATGCAAGACTGACACCATACCGTACTATACTACTTACTAACACTAGCGCACGGTATAGCAGGGTCATGTTAAGGCTCAACTCAAAATTAGTACTACCGGCACTCATCTGCATCACTCTAGTCATGGCCATACTACCCTCATTATTCAAAACCTCCCAGAGGATGGTATCTCCTCTACAAATATTGCCTCCAACTAGCTATAAGTCATACTCACTTGACAACATCTCAGCAACCTCAGTCTTTACATGCGACCAGAGAAACGATAGACTTAGAGACAAGACAAAAAAATCACCATCGGCTGCAAAAGCATAGATTAGCACCACACCCTGTGGATAACCTAAACCTGACTAAAACTATGGTTACTAATCCAGCCTATGCAACCTCAAATATCTATGGGACCCAGATTAATAGCAATGACCTGCCCAGATACAGTCACAAACGTGCCTCAAGCTTAGCTAAAACTAAACCGTCTAACTTCAAAGATGGCAACTTTTCCACACAAATGAAAGGTGCCTTAAATAATTTAAGATCTATCCCACCACATGCACTGGGCATATCCGACCTCATCACTACTAACCACCTCGACTTTATTGCCATAACAGAAACCTGGTTGCACCCTGCAGCAGGCCCTTCTCTAGCCCTCACCCTACCGGATGGCTAGGCAATCATTAGAAAGGACAGAACCAGTGCCAAGGGAGGAGGCATTGCCTTCATCTCTAAATCTAATCTTAATATCAGAGAACTGCCTAACATCCCTTTCACATCAGGAGAAATCCTGTCTACCAAGATCACATTCTCTGCCACAACCTCATTAAGTTTACATCTCATTTATAGGCCACTAGGTCCGATCTCCTTCTTCAACGGGGTCATTGCCACCCTACTAACCACGGACACAAAACCCACATCCAGAGTAATTATACTTGTAGATTTCAACTTAGGTCTTCACTACGGCTCTGACATGCAAGCATCTATTCTAGCCAACACATTCAAAACACAAGGTCTTACCATACGATGATCGGGCCCAACCCACGCCAAAGGTCGCACGCTCGACTGAATCGCTGACTACAACTGCACCACCCACATCACCAACAATGATCCCTGCACGTGGTCAGACCACAATACTATACTTTTCACAATTAATACCAAAACACCTAATAGCCTACCTTCGCCGATGGCACCTGCCACTCAAGCACGCAACATGCACAACATCACACCGGACAGCATTCTCCCACTGAACTCAAAGCTCACTACACACATGGAAGAGTCAACTGACCCTACTTCCTTGTTATCTACCTACAATCAAGTTATGAAAACAGCCCTGACTACAGAAAAGCCACCCATCAAGCCAAAAGCAATGCATATAACAGACGCATAGAAAATGCCAACTCTAGCTCTAAAGAGCTCTTCTCAGTCCTAAGAGAATTAGAAGACCCTTCTCAGACCCCTGACTTATGCATGAAAGACCAAGCCTGGTGTGAAAATATACAAAAAGCCCTTATGAATAAAAGTACATCACTCCAGCTCAAAATCAGTAAGAAAAAGTTGAAACTCAATACGTCCCAGCTGCCCACTAACGAACTCAACCCACAATAACCATTCCCTAAATTTGAGTTTTTCCCTATTACGATAGAAGATACTACCAAAATCATAAAAGGCCTCAAACCTTCACGTTGCCAAGGCAACATATGTCCTGCAACCTTAATCAAAGACTTGCAGATAACCTTGCACCTTTCATCACTTCATTAATTAACAAGTCATTCAATTCCAACAATGTACCGGATAATCTCAAGGAAGCTTGGGTGATGCCATTAATGAAAAAACTGACACTAGACCTGAATTTGCCCACTAATTACCTGCCCATTACGACAATACCATTGCTTCTGAAAATTCAGGATAGAGTTGCATACATCCAGATACAAAAATATCTTGAAACACTTGATCTGCTGGGCCTCCGCCAATAAGGTTTCCGCCTCGGCAACGGCACGGAAATGGCCATCCTGGACCTGAAAGCGCAAAAGGACCAGATCAGAGATAGAGGCAATTTAGCCATTCTCATCCTCTTATACCTTTCGGCGGCATTCGATCTTGTTAATCACAACATACTCTGCCATCACATAGCAAGTGATGCTCACTTTTCTAATAATGCTATAGCATGGATCAAATGATTCCTGTCAAACCGAACAATGAGAGTCTTCTCAGCCTCCACAGCAGCTAGTCCCACCCCAGTCACTTTTGGAGTGCCTCAGGGATCATGCGTATCACCTACAATGTACAACACATTTACTAAACCTTTCTTTGATAAATTTGACAATTTGGGTGTCACATATACAAACTATGCTGACAACACCCTAATACCAATTCCTATCACAGGGGACTACATTACTGACACCAATGCCCTAAATACAATCTACCATACATGCAAGCATGGATGGCTCAGAATGAGTTATGTCTTAACGACGATAAGATTGAGATCCTGATCATGGGTAGTCGAGATAAAGTCAAAAATCTTTCACCTGAGTACCACTTCTTCAATATAGATGAAAACCTCATCATAACCGCCAAAGAGGATAAGACACTAGGAGTCTATCTCGACTCTTCACTAACACTCACTCGGCAAGTCAATGCCATCACACCAGCATCGTCCCACACAGCCAAACTTATTACAGCTTGTAGACCATATCTTACAGAAGCTAACCGAGTCACCCTGGCAAGAGCACTAATCTTCACCAGGATTGACTACTGCAATGCCATTTTTGAAGGCTTCTCACCCAAAAACATTATGAAACTCCAAATTGTGCAGAACAACACCATAGGAGGTGCATTAAATATCCCCAAATCAGCCCACATCCCCACCTTTAGAAGAAACATCCACTGGCTACCAGTGAAGGACCGGATGCTCATGCTTACACACAAATGCCTATCCAACACTGCGCCACGTTATCTCTCTAGTCTGATTACAAAAAAACAGTCCACCAGACACACCAGTGCTCCCTACCTCGGGCATCTGACTAAGTCTCAATACAAAAGACAAAGAGCAGGCGGCTCAACCTTCCCAGCCATGGCAGCTAACCACTGGAATGCCCTACCAGTAGCTATAAGGCTGGACCATGCCCTTCTCTCATTTTGAAAAAACGAAAAACTTGTCTCTTTACACAGGACACACGCTCGTCCTAAGTCTGCAACATCACGGCCATGCATGCCTCGTAACTAAATCAGTTAAGCATGCATTCTCTGTTTGCTGATCCTGTAACCATATTCCTAAAATGTACCTTGAGATCTGTATAACCTGTAACCGTATTCTTAAATTGTACTTTGAGATCTTTACCACCTGTAACCAATTTCTTAAGTCTGCCACACATGTAACCAATCTCTTAAACCTGCAGAACATGTAACCATATTCTTAAGTTATGCGCCCAGATGCCTGAGGGTTAGGTGTGCAATACAAATATAATAATAAATAAATAAATAAGCCATTGTGCACTCTCCGGTAATTCCAGCAGGTTATCGGCAAACCCACCTTACCATTACCAGTGCCCGATATCCTAGTATTACAGGTATATTACGGATGCTGGTAGCAGCAGTAAATTCCCATTTCATGGATGTTAACTACTGAATCATTGGCACCATTTGCAGAGGCCTGTGATTCAAGCATGTATCTCCCTGTGGGGGCCTGATCTACCAGGAGGTCATGCCTGCCAGGAGATCTGTGGTCCCCACTGGCAGACATGTACTTGACTGGTCCATAAAACATACAGGTGCCAGAATTACCAGCATTTTTACTGGACTGGCAAAGATGTAATGAGGCGACATCCTCCTGTCCGGGGAAACAGGTGGGAACAACAAATCACTGCATGTCAAGCTGTTTGTGTGGAGGGGGGTTTGGTGTTTGGAGGGAGCTGTTTGGGTAGCCGGCCTGTAGTATTTTTATTTTTCTTGAATTCTCTTCCATTTCTTAGCCTCTGTCTGCTTTTAACTGTATTGCTATACTTTCCCTCTGTTTATGTACCCTTTGAAAATGCCTAATTCACTTTGCAAGGAGATATTTTCCACTTCCTCGCACCCTCAATTCCTTTGAGAAATGTAGGCTGCCTATGTGGACAAGAAGTTATCTGGCCCGTGTTCCAATCTTGTGAGAAGCAGGAATGAGAGTGTACTGCCTTTTTGTGTGGGTGAAGAGATTGCTGATTGGAAGGGATTTTAGAATTGTTTTAGCTTGAATTCCAACCTCACAACTTTTTTTTAAAGACTTTAGCTAGATTGGTAATCTTTCCCTGTTTTTTATAGCGTTTGAAACAGCAACATTCGCTTTGCAGGGAGCCACCCCCTTGCTTACCCCCACAATTATTTTGAGAAATCCAGGCCCCGGAAGTCACCCGAGCCATCCTTCAGTCCTATTTGTACAGTTAATCTAGGGCAGCACTGCCAGGCTTCCGATGGAAGGCATAGGCTTTGGGTGCCTCCTATTTGAATGTTCACTGGGTAGTCTAGCCTTGTAACAACTCCTGATCCTGACTAGAGATAGATAAGAGACAACAACCTTTAGGTAATGATATATATATATATATATATATATATATATATATATATATATATATATATATATATATATATATATATATATATTAATATATATATATAATATACATATATGCATGCTTTTCGTGAGTCAAGTTTATCCGTTTCATACAGTGTTTTCGGCTGTGCAGTAATCGCATAGATATATTTTCTCTATTTTCATAATTAGCAACCCCTTTGAAAGTGAATTTATCCTTTTTTATTTGTATTATGTATTTGTTGGAGCTTATATAGAGTTTGCCAACGCACTGTAAACAAATAGAATAATAACAGTAAAAATAAATGAAGATGTGATAGGTTAAATCAGTAAACAAGACATTGATTTTGTGATAATAAAGGGATTTTTACATGGGTGCCAAATATGGGCAGAGAAGAAGAGGATCAGACATAAAGAAGAAGAGATTTCCAGAGTGTGGGGTGAGGAAAGAGTGGAACCAAGAGGGGGCACAAGGAGATTTGGTGACTGAAACTATGTATAAGGATTCAGAGCAAAGAGAGTAGGAAGGAGACTCTAAAGAAATTAGGACTGAGAGGTACAGGGGAAAGTTCATCCTGAGAAATTAAGAAAATATAGAACAAATGATGATGGAATACTAGAGACAAAAAAGGAGTGTGAGGCGAGGAAGAAGAGATTAACCCAAAAGTGGGTGGACTAAAAAATAAGTTGTATAGGAGAATTGTAGGCAGATTGAAACGAGTGATATGGGAAGCAGGAAGACCAATAAAAACAACAGAGCAGTAGTCAAGGTCAGAAAAGATGAGCATTGCGATGAGAAGATTAACAGTGTGAAAAGAAAGAAAAGCACAGGCACACCAAATATTATACAGGTGAAATTGGCAGGTGTGAGACATGTTGGAAATCTAAGTAGCAAAATAAAGGGAGGAATCAAAAGTGATACCTAGATTGCAGCCACAGTGGCCAAAATAGACCGTGGAAGGGGGGGAAGAGGAGGACTGATGGGAGAGGAGGGAGAAGCAACAGAGGTAGGGAAAGAAAATTGTAGAATTAAGGTGGAGACGGAGAAAATGTTGGACCATCCAAGTTTGGATGGCTGAAAGACAGGGAGACAGAGATTGGACAACCATTAGTGTAAAAGAGGAGAGATAGATTGAAGGAGGAAACAAGCTGAGGTAAAGGAATAGTATAAAGTGAGAAGAGGAATGAACCAAGTGCAGAGCCCTGCTAGATACCATATTGAAAAGGATACAGGGACAATTTTGTATAGGCCCAGGTAGCAGAGAAGATGTGATCAGATAGATAGGAATGGACCACTGGAGGAAAGAACCAGAAAAAATCAAAGGAAGCAACTGCAGAGAGAAGGGTGGGATTGTCAGCTCTATCAAAAGCTACCAATAGATCGAGAAGGATGAGAATGGAAGATTGTTTAAGATGACAGGCCGAGAGTAGAAAGTTTGAGAAATGGAGAAGACCAGTTTAGGTTGAATGGGGTGAGGGACGAAAGCCAGATTGTAGACTTCAGTGTAGAAATCATGGCCGGGCAGTTTACAAAGATAACAAAGGTCATCAATGAGTCAGTAATTGGCAAGTGATGTAGAATCAAGAGTGGATTTTGTGATCGGGTAAATGCATAAAAGAGAGGAAAAAAGTAAGATGACTAATGTGCTGACGATAAAAGGTAGGAATACGAGCAGAAGGGAGGGCATCAAGAGTTGAGGAAGTAGGATGTACCACAAAGTAAGAAGGATGAGGTATCAGAGTCAGAGAGAGGGTGGAAGCGGGAGAAGAGAGGGACCAAAGGAGCCATTGGAAGGAATGAGGGAAGGGCAGAGTGAGATCAAGTAGTAGTAAATGAGGAGCAAAAATTGACAACTTTAGTGACAAAGAAGTCAGAAAACTCAGAGGAAGAGAGTGGAGAAGAGAAGGAGGAATCAAGTGGAGGAGATGAAAGAATATGGAAGATCAGCTGTAAAGGATGATCAGGGTGATGATCAAGGGTACGGATGAGACTAGAAAAATTATGTTTTTTAGCTTATGAGGGAGCCATAAGACGAGTGGAGGTTGGAAAGGTGACATAGGTCCGTAGAAGATTATGTTTTCCAGCAACTTTTGGCTTTGCACATATTTGATCTCAATTGAAGAAGTGAGGGGGACAACCAGGTTTGGGGGGGGGGTTCTGAGAATGAGAGAAGAATTGGATAGGATAAAGAGAGTAAAAAGTAGAATGAAGATTACTGCTAAGGGTTGATGCACCTTTGTCAGATGAAAAAGAGGCAAAGGTGTGAATAGGAGGTAATGTGGGGGGTTGAAAAACCTGAAAATGTTTCACGACTCAGTCCCCAAGAATCCCTTATGCAGGTGGCCAGGGAAAGGCCATCGCTATTAGATCACAACCTCAGGGTGGGCAGGCAAGGTAGGATCACCTAGGTAGGGGGTCCTGAGGGATTGGGGACGAGACACTGCAAGGTGAGACATGGTATCCCCCATTTCCTGACAGTATTTTACCCCATATTCCCTCTACATTTATGGAATACTACAACTACATAATTCCCCTCCTCTCCTTATCAGCCCAACTACTAAGACAACGAAGAGGAATACTAAGACTAAGAAGATTACCACTAGTAACATGCACTGGCCTTGTCCCATTAATAAGGTCAGGCACTCATTCACCATCACACATATCTGAAACTCACAGACCATTATCCAAACTATAAAAGGTGGCACACAGAGAGTGAGGCAGGGGCCAAGAAGGAAGGCAAGCTGGATGGTGAGACAGAGGAGCAGCTGAGAGAGTACTGCCAAGAACAAGGCCAGGGAGAATGGGATGCTGAGATGCTGACAGGCTGCAAGTTGAGGTAGGAGAAAGTGTGGTGAGGGAAACATGTCGCCAATATGCTGGGAGAGTTCAGAGAAGGGAGCTGATAGGCCAGCTTATACCTTTCCTCCATGTGCAAGCAAACTGCTTATTTCCTCCCTGGGGCAGCAAGGCCACCTGGGAATGTCTGAGGGGCAGGTGGGCAAGACCCTGACCTCAACAAGCTGAAAAGAGAGGGACGCATGAAACCAATCACAGCCGGTGAGTTCAAAGAAAGGGAGAGCCCTGGTTTTTAATAAGGGTGATTGTGGAAAGCTACAGTGTTGCACGCAAGGCTACACGTTGAAGGATAAAGAAATTTAACTGAAAGCAGGAAATGTATTTAATCAGCGAAGGAGCTGAGGAGAAACAAAGTAACAAAGCTGTGCCATATGAGAAGGCACGTTGTTAAACACTTCTTGAAAGATAACAGAACAATTAATAATGAAAGTGAAATGTGTTGAAAGCCATTGAAGGAAAGGTCATTATGGAAAGAGAGCATACAGAGATCCGGAGGGGCTACAATAAAAGTGATAATATTTTTGGTGAAAATGAGTTGTGACCGTGGGCTCATCTTAATTAAGTATATGTTTTTTGTGAAATAAGCAGCAGAGTGGCCGAGTGCCGGTTCTGCGAAACTAAGTTCAAGAGGCACGAACATTGAAAAGCCACCCCTATTGTCAGAATGGTCAAGCATAGGGGTGAGAATACTGTGTGGTTGCAAAGGTTTCTGACAAGTGAACATTGTGAAAGAGAACTACAAAGGTTGAGGAAGGGAGTCCTCCCTGAGGTCTGTGAAGTGAAGCTGAACCCTGCTGCTGGAGTGGTCAAACATGGGGGTGATAATACTGTGTGGTTGCGAAAGGTCTCTGACAGGTGAACATTGTGAAAGAGAAGTACAAAGGTTGGTGAATGGAGTCCTCCCCAAGCTCTGTGAACCAATGGGAAACCTTTGAATTTTGCATGCTATCCACCTTGAAGAAATTTTGTAAGAACCCCAGCAAACTGAACTTGGGGAATGGAGAGGTGAGCCACTTCCATTGCCATTTTGACATTCTTTTTGATACTTTTTTATTGTCATACATTTTCCCCACTTAGTTATTAATAAACGTGAGGGAAAGTATAGGTTTCTGACACAGACTTTTCTTTTGTTTGACTGACTGACGGACTTGGACCATTTTATTGATGGTCGAGACTACTCTCATTCTAGAATTAGGGCCAACTAGGAAGTCTTCAACCCCAGTCAAACTTAATAAAGGTGTTGAATCTTGTACTATTTGTGTCTGTGTCCTTACGTGTGATACCATGCCTGCCTCACAGGGGCCAGTAAAGATAAGAAGGTAGAGCAATAAACATTGTTCACTATTAGATTTGTTCCCTAAGAAAATGTCTTGCATTGTTTTACAATATGTTCTACTCTCATGTTCACTTAGGTGCAACCCTAAAACCCTAAAAATCACATTACGTTCATGTTTTATTATTACCTTGTTGAGATTCATATCTAGTTAGCCCTAGGAGGGCACTGGTTTAATCTCACTCATAGTTTGGCTTAAGAAAGCTTAGTAAATGTGTGTGCTCTGCATTGTTACCTCTCACCATGGCATCCACACTTAAATGCTATACTGCACTCTTTTATCTCTCATCTAGCCACTGGTAGGAGAATTCACATCTTGGAATTCCTAAGATAGCACTGTGAGTTGTGTTCATTTGTATGTGATTTTGTGTCATAGTTAGGTGTCCCTCTGACGGTGTTGTGCCACATGTCATACCCTGTGTTGCCTACTCCTAGGTATCCCTTGAAAATCCTTGCACTGTTTAACACACAGTGTCACATCTAACTACCCCATAAAGGATGCTGCTTTGTCTCTAAGTTGCGATGTTCTGTCTTTAGCATTCCTAAGCATACTTAATATTGCTGTATATTGTGTCTATTGTGCTTCACACCTGGGTACCCTTGGGATTGCTCATCGAATTGTTCCTTTTATGTACTTCACTGTTGTATATTATGAGTATCTCTGACAAAAAATTGCATTGAACTCACACTGAGGCATTACTAGGATGGTGAGCTGAGTTGTTTCACATTTTATACAAGTATGTGTCCTTTTTGGTGACTTTGTGAAAGGGAACACACATCAAGATATCCCTAAGATAAGGGGTGTTGCATTACAATGTGTCATATATGGGTGTCTCTGTGATGTTTCTTTGCCACACGTCAAGCTCCAGGTAGCTCACACCAAAATATCCCTAACTGAAACCTTGCATTTTGTATGTGCACTCTCACATTTGAATATTCCGAATAAAGCATTAGAAATGTGTATTTTCTTGTGCTCACATACAGATATCCCTATAAAAGTGCATAGATATATAGTATGCCCTGTTTGTGCTCCACAGCTGGGTGTTGCTGTGATGGGGCATTGAATTGTCTACTTGTTATAAAGTTCTGTTTCGTATTCAGGCTTCACTATGGAGGCTTATTAATTCCTTACACTTTGCATACCATTGTACTCTGTATGAAGGTGTCCTGGGAAAGGAAATTGCACTGTACTCCAACACATGAATCCCTAAGATAATGCATTAGATTGCTTAGTTTCATATGACTTTGTGTCTCATATCTAGGTGTCCCTGTGAAAGGGCATTTCTGTGTACTCACATCTAGGTATCCCTAAAACAACAGATTGCATTACATGTTTATACACAGCTGTTTTCATATCTAGTTTTATATCTAGGCCTTCATTGAATGGGCATCACCACATTTAGGGCCTCATTACACGGTAGGCGGTAAGGGTTAACGGTCACTGGTACGAGGTCCCTTAGTGGGTTGGTACTTTAACGCCTGCTTTTAGCTTGGTGCTAATTACGGCACCGCAATTAGCACCTTCCCCATTACCTATGGGGCAAAAATGGGAATGGGGAAGGGCAATGGTGGAAGGGGGAATTACCGCCCCGCCAACCTTGGAATAGGGCGGTAATTCCCCTTTCCACCAAGGCGATGCCGGTATTTTACCGGCATGGACCAAGGTGCTAATAGCACCTTGGTCCACCACCTACCGTGTAATGAGGCTCTTACTCTCCATTTTTACTCACACCTTACTATTCCTTGCTATCTCTTGTTAAATTGACTCTGCTTCACATCTAGGTATTGCTAAACACCCAGAGTAACACATACTACACCCACCCTCTATTTCACAGTTCATACTTCCATCAGAGGAAAAGTGCACTGTGGTAAATTAGATCTTTACATGCACACAGTCAACCTATGTTAAATGATACCCAACCACAATAAAACATTTTCAGCATCAACATTTTAAAGTTCCCCAGACCCCAGTGTATGACCTTATCAAAGTAACAATGGGACACCCAATTAATGACAGCTGAGATAGCAGGGAACTACCCTACATGTGCCTACACCACCAACTATCCACTGATTGGCTAGCATGCACAATACCCAGAAACAATGGTCCAAGCTCCCCAGGGGAGAACAGTTACCAGTCAGAAAAGCTGCTTTGTTTCATGCTAACATGACATCTACTGACACACCAACATCCCTACAATTTTACAATACCAATTTGAAATTCATGGCCCACTCATTAAAGAGATACCAGACACTGCATGAACGTCTCATGAAACATCAACCTGTACATTCCTGGTATCACCACAGACCACGCAACAACATTGTTCTTCCTATAATTAGACAAAATAATGAACTCAGCTTGTAATAGACTGGACCTGTGTATCAAAGAACCATCAGATTCAATCCAAGTGTCCCCCCGACAACCATTCAGCCATGTGACAACTTGGATTCTGGTTCCCACCAAAACACGGAAGCAATGCAGGGAATTCAGTTCCAGTAACACTTCATGTGTCAGAAAGCATGAAACAGTACAGCCTGATCAATGCTCGCTCCATATAGAAAAACTAATTAGAGTCTGCGTACAGAAGCCATTGACCGTGTGGCTTTAATACACACAGAATGGGAGTGTTTGAGGTACTATGAATGGGTGTGATAATTCTTCTGGATTCTAAATTCTTAGTTATCTCTGCCAGTGACTCAAAGCATACCAGTGGCAACCAATATTGGCACACAAATACCAGATTTCTACCAAATCCCTCTGGTAATGTGGCAACATGCAAGTCAGTTAGGCCGCAATCATATGCATCCTTGGCAAACAAAACCTCCTTAAATTCCATAAATATTTGTCTCAATTAATTCCTGTCCTCTTCACTATCACATGCATCTGCTGACAGAATTTGTTCCTCCACCATTTTTGAAAATTCTAGAAAATCCACCAATGGAGGAACCTCTGTGCTTTCTTCTAACTGTGTGGCTGTATCTCTTTGCAGAGTTGCCACTTTTAAATATTTTGGAACATCAACCTCCATTTCAATATCATGATTTCCTGTTTAATTTTCGCTGAAATCAAATAATATGCAATTCTCCTGTAAGTGACTTCAATCCAGCATTCCAACTAAGTCCATGCCTACTATGGGATGCCCAATGGAAATCCTTTTTTATATATTTTTATGTCAAAAGTTCTTTAAATCTGGATGATGAACCCTTATATAACGCCCCTCTCTTTGGATCTCCCGACCTCACTGAGCCAAGAAGTAGGTTTGTTTTGCAAATTAAAAGGTTATTTTGAAGAATCGAACACTATATATATATCACACTTTTATGAATAGACTAATATCTGAATAGCACACTTATGAATATGAACAATGGGTAATATTACAATATCAACAATCTCTTTAATCAGTTAGGAGTAGGAAAAGGAAGGATACTGTAGCAGAGAATACTTTATATGGATTCAAGGAAATACAATAATAAGAAAGAATGCAGAACAGAAATAAAACTTGATATAATTTCCACAAAATACAATATGATCACTCTTTCCCCCTGTTACTACTCACTCCCCCACTATGCAATATGAAGAGATGGAAATGAGGGCACACAGGTTTCAGGAATACAATCAATAATGCAGTTCAATCCCAGTTCCCCCCAGCAAGCTTAGAGAGAACAGGTATGATTTTAAAACAGGTCAATATGCTTATGAATGTGATTGCAATGAATGTGAAAAATGATAAAAATGACTAATTCGCTAAATGGGATTCAGCACTAGTGAGAGTTACTTTGGATTGGTTCAGGTCAACAGTAGCAATGATTATGAATGATTATCAGATTGAAAACGAAATTCAGCAGTTGCAAACAAGAAACAGCTATTTTGACATGTGGTGAAATGTAACCAAAATGCAATTTGCAGCAACTTTTCTGTGTGTGTGAAACGAGATTCCGGAAAATAAGGAATGGTTTGTTAGAAAGCTTAGGATCTTAGCTTCAAAATGACGGTTCTAGGACGTGCGGTTCAAAAGTTACCGAGGTTTTAATTAAGGTAGATTTTTCAGAAACAAAGTCAAGATTTCAAAATGACAGATGCGCTTTAAAGATTTACCAACAAGGATAGGCTTATACTAAGAAGCTATGAAGAAGCAAGACACTCAACGGTCAGCCACCAGAACAGCGGCGCCTCCGCTCTGACTTCTGTCCGTCAAAACACTTGTCCCTCTTCAGAAACATATCAGCCCATAGATGATTGATGCTACAATTATCAAGGATTATGTGGAGGAGAGAAGACTTTAGGATAGACACAAGAGATTCAATAATGCAGTTATGGATAGGTTTGAGTGGTTGTATTAGGGTACTTTAAATTAAGAGATGACTATGGACAGTTCTAGACTAGATACTCACTCCTATGGCTTTGGAATGGAGTGGGCCCCGTCAAAGATCTGGTCAAGGGTTTGGCTGGGGTTCTCTCACCACCGGACAGGTCTCAGCACTGGGTTCTGCTCTCAGCAAGGCACTGCTGTCTGCACGGCCTCTTGGACTGGATCTGACGGGTTCTGGATACAGCTCTGCTCTCTGGGTCTGGATCTGGGTTCTAGCACAGGGTTCCTAGCTATAACATCAAAACAGCTCAGCCAGGCTGTTGGATTTGAAAAATGTCCCCATCTCCCACAATTCCAGCATGACCCTTTGCCCCCTCCCTGAGCCCCTTGTCCTCCAAAACCCACCTCTTTGCCCCCTGTACCCACCTCATCCTCTTGTAGGCCTTCCCTGCCATTGGGGACTTTCGGATTGCTCCTCGCCAGCCCATTTCTCCTACCCATTTGCGGACCAGGTTGCTGCCATCCTTGCCAGTGAACCTCCTGATCCCTCCTTCCCATCTCCCTGTCTCTCAGTGGGCAGGGCTGCTGTAACTACAGTGATCTTCACCAGTTTATTCTGTACAAGCTTGGCCTCATCTGTCAACCTCCTGCAAGTTATTTTTCTCTTTCTTTGATCCTCCTACAGTGGTGTACTATAATACTCTGAATTTAAGGCTAGCCTTTGGCTTCTATCCCAGCAATTTTATCCAAAGCTTTTTGTACCTCCTTTGGTAGGCCTCTTTTGATGATAAAGTAGAAAAGGGAGGTTGATTGTTCCCAAGCCGTGCCCATTTCCGATCTCCACAGGTTCTGCACCCGGAAAATGTACCGCGCAGCCTCTTCCTCCTCCCTCATGGTGCATTGCATCACCAAATGTAAATCTGGGATATCAGGGAAGGTCCTCCGCAGTGCATTCCATACCTGAGCCCTTACATTGTTAAATGCCAACCCATCATGTCGATCACAATTTGTTGTTATTCCCAGCAAACCGGCCTTCACCAACACCGGGTCTGCTTGGTCTCCCACAGCGGATACTAACAGGCTCTTCATGTCCCCTATAGCCAGCCGGACCCCTGCAGTGTTTTTTTCAAATGCGTGTATCCATTTTCCCGCCCCTCCCGAGAGTGGGGGCAATTGTTTCAACAAATTATTCTTGTCCATCTGTGCCCATGGTATATAATGGGGTTGCCCTGCTCCCTTGTGGATCCGAGGCATTTGCAGTATTGTTTTACTTCCTTTCTTACTTATTTTTATCCCTTTCGCTTTACTCAGTGACATGTTTCCCAACCTACTCCTTAACCTCCCCTGCCGCTTTTGTCGTACCACCCCATCTTCCGGCTCTTTTCGTAGTGGCAGGGGCATTCCTGCTGCTGCTACTCCTTCCTCATACACATCTAGATTACTCCATACCGCTATTTCACTGTCTGATTCTCCACTTCCTTGTTCCTCCCCTGCTTGGCTACCTTCTTGTTCTACTTGTACTATCCTTCTGGGGGTATTGTTAAGGTGGAAGAAAAACTCCCCAGATTTCCACTCATCTTCCGGTCTGCTAAATGCATTCCTGGATGGGAGTGGGTATGGTGCTGGCCCACCAGCCGAGATCGATGGTGCCTAATTGTGTCAATTCCACATGTGTTCAGGCAAGTTACCTTTCTATATCACCAGTGAGGCGTGCACAATTTACTGGAGGAGCACTCGTGGGTCCGTACAACCCTCTAGGATCATAGGGGGGCGGGGCTGTCACTGCGGGAGTGGAGGGTGCACTTGGTGCAGGTAAATAAGATGGGTCACTGTATCCTGCAGTGGGCCTAGTTAACAGTGGGTAAAGCCTAGTGAGTTTTTCGTCCCCTGTTTTTACCATTTTCCCCTCAGCTCCTTCTCCCCCCTCCCCTGCTGGCACTGGTGCCGTTTCAGATGACACTTCCTTATTTGTACTGTTGGTAGGGGATGTTTCCTCAAAGTTGCTTTCTCCGATACTTTGCTGATAGGTGGGTTGTCACAAGATCTAATATTTGTTTGTCAAATGATCCTCCTTCCGGCCATACTTGGGACGATCCCTCCCCCTTTATCTCGGTGAGCGACTGATCATGGTATTTCTGAATTTTCTCACTGTACAGTGTGAGGTGCTGGCAAATATGGGCCAATGGTGTATCTCCCCCCATTGCTCCCCTCTTCACTTTCAGAGTTACTTGTGTATGTGTTCTGCGTGAAATATATAGTTGAGAAATAATTTTGTTTAGCTTATAACACTTCGAGAAACACTGTGCAATGTTGCATAAAAAAACCTTTTCACTGTAGTTCTACATATACTTATTAGACATACCAACACAATTGACTTTAACAACAATTAACATATAACATAGAATTGCTTGGTTTCTAGCTATACTCCCACTCTGTCCTAGTTCATACTACCATATTCTTCTCCCCACTCACTCTCCATGCCCCCTTCCCTGAGCCCCTTCGGGTTGACCTCCAAAAGAGTTATGCACAGAAGAAAAAGAATTAGCTAACATCTCCCGAGTCGAGTCACTACACAAAACTCCTATGTTTTTTCTATTTTATCTCCACTTATTTCCTGCACTGGTCGAGACAATGCTACATGGCGCTACCTTCCACCCCCTTTCGGAGCTAGGTTCCCGTACTCTTCCCGTATTCCGTTACTTCTGTGTTCACAACCTAATGGCCATATAAAATAAAGAAAAGAAAAAACTTTCCAGTTACACTCACACAAGCCCTAGGCCCTAAATATGACTCCCCACTATTTTATCAGCGTTACCCTTACACCCGTTACCTTTTTAAATGTCCCTCCTTTGAGATTTTCACACAACCAATACTCACATGTCTGGGGTGATCCGAGAGCCTCCGTTCATGGTCTATCAACAATTGGGGCCACACCCCAACCAAGCCGTGACCTGCCCTGTCGATCAGTAGGGCATTGGCTGGGAGCCTTGGAATCTCTTTTTGTGCACGCTCTGGTCAGCCGCAGGAGGTGATGGTTTTGCTGGAGGCCATCCCAGATCTCGCTGCATGACACAGGGGTGTAGCTCGGTGCACCCTCAAATCACGTCGGGGTCACCAAGTGAAGGTGCTCACTCCCCACATCATCAACAACAACTCAGAATAAAGGACACATCCCAGTATGGAATGAGACCAAGAGATTGGTATAGAGATTCTGCAAAGGTTTATATAAGATTCAGCATTCAGAGAACTCTGCTGCCTCAAGAGCGCTCTGGCAAACAATACAGAAACAAGGGGCCTCATTACGACTTTGGAGGTAGCCATGGCACTATTAGCGCCATGGCTGCCTCCAAAATCGTGTCCGAGTCCGGGTTACCTCAATGGGGAATTACCGGGCCATTCCGAGTATGGAGGGCCTGGTAATTCCTCCTTCAGGGAACCCGGGCCCGGTCCTTCCCCATTCCCATTTGAGCCCCCATAGGGCTCAATGGGAATGGGGAGGGAGCTAACAACGGGCCCACTCATAAGGGGCCCCTTGTTAGCTCCCTGGTCCCTTAGCGGGTCCCAGAATGCGGCGATAGGGGGATAATGGCACTGGCATCCTTACTGGTGCCGTCAACCCCCTACCGCCGTACTCGTAATGAGGCCCTATGATAAACCAGACGTCCACAGCGGGTCCCACGAGGGAACCTCGTAATAGTGCAGAGTGGGTTTAACGGCACCGGCACCATTACCGGCGCCGCTGAACTCATTCCGCACATCATATAATGAGGCCCAGTATGTTTTAAAGGGTTACAGTGTCATGAGTGACGATTTCTATACAGTCTACAAGTTACATTTCCATTGGTTAGGGAGCGGGTGCACCTATATAGTTCGTAAGGGCTGGCTCTACGGGATTGGCTTATGACTTGGCGGGAGGATGGGCATCACGTGGTTCAGCTGGACTGGTCCATGCAAGGTGAAGGTTGGATCAGGAGGATAGCTCAGTGGCAACGTGCTTGCCTTGGAAGCAAGATGACACGGAGCAACACAGATTCGATCCCCGTGTCCACGCTTAGAACCCTCTGGGCTAAACTAATCTACACATTTATCCTAGGCATACAGTAAATAATGATCATCACTATATCTTTAAAGTACATATTAGAGGCCTATAAATTGTACACGTATGTTTGCACTATCCCACTTTGGGTCGCTAGTGAGGTGAAGGGTGTGGGGTTCTTGCCCCTGAAATAGCCTGTGGTGGTCGGAATTGATAGCTGTCATGTATGGCACATCACAGCAGGAAGGGGTGGAGTGACACATGTTAGTTTAGGACAAAATATACTGTGACATGAGTCTGGTTTTATTGGGGGCACTCTGGGGTGGTCAGCAAGGATGGGTCACCCTTCTGGTACATCAAAAGGTTAGATTAGTAGGGACACAAGATTGTAACAGACAGTCATTTTCCAACAGCGGGGTGAGAGGTGCAGGAGAAGGTTTGTTGAGATGGGTGAACTACAAGTCATGGTTTGGCCCGGTCACACACAGGACAGTAATCTCAGAGGAATAAATGGAATGAATACATTGTTTGTTTGCAACATCTTGTCTCAGAGCATCTGTGAGAAAGGGACTTGGGAGACACACACGGGAGGAAAAAGGTGGGGGATGTCAGTGCTCGCTGAGTGCCCAGCGCTGCTGAGGGGAGAGGAGACTTCCCAATACCAGAATGTGGCCTAGTCTAAAAATGGAGTCGAGGGTACACAAAATGGAGTCCAAGTGTGTCCTGAAATAGCCCACCTCTGCTTATGCCAGGGCCTTGTCCCCTATTGCCGCAGAAGGGCAATGAAGGTCGCCCCCCACTAGTGCAAGAGCAAGTGATCCCTTTTGCGTAGAATGTAGGGGGGGGGGTTCAACAGAACCCTTCCTTCCTCACACAAGCCAAAATGACCAGAATAAAAATATTGTATTTCTATAGTGTATGCTGCAGCCATTGCCTATGGGCATGTACGATTAGGTCCCTGTATTAACAACAACACTCCAATGTAATGTTTTGTTTAGATAAGTACATTCTTTAATACATTAAGTAGTTTGAGATAGGTCTCCCGATCACCCCTGACATCTTGTTACCAACATTATAAACACAACCCCTTGTGAGGACTTTTCATCAAAATTCATTTCATAGGGGATGTCATCAGTGATGTCATCAATGAAAATTGTGATGTCCTGGGTGTTAGTCTTTACAGTGCCCGGTGGTGGCATGGGCAATGGTTGCTTACCTAACCATAACTGGGGAATCTCTGGGGTTTTTCGATTTTACTTGTCCCTTTAGCAAAGTTTTTCATTGAATTTGATAGGATTTTATTAGTGCAACTTAACCATAACGTCTCTTTAAGAACGTTTTTTCACTGACTTTCATGGGTTTTTATTAATGAAACATAACCATAACGTCCCTTTAAGAATGTTCTTTCACTGAATGTCATGGGTTTTTACCAGGATACCCTTAATTTTCTCCATGTCCCTTACATTATACTGACCCCCTGCCTCCAACGTTATAGCCTCATAGTCCACAGACAGCGCAAATATATGCAGACTTTGGACAGCATTGACACTGCCCAAAAGCACAGGGGTTACCTTACAATGTTGTATCCTTCAACCGGCAAAGACAACAATAGATATATGCACAACACCCAAAAATAAATATTTATAGGAAATCTGTACTTCAAAAACTACAACTATGTTTTCATTTAGTGCACAATATCATGCAATGCACCAAGCACTGTACAGCTCACCGTATCTCCTCAGTACAAACTTGGTTACGGACTGACAAACATCTGGCACTTATTTCAGAAGAAGTTCTCAGAAAATAGTAAGTACACTCTATTTCTTTCTCTATTATTACTATTTGTTATGTATACATAATAAAAATAGCACTATTGTTTTGTTTTAACAGAAATGGCAAGCACACTGGAATGGTTAGAGGAATATTTCCCTAACGACGAAATGACTGAAGAAAACAGCTCTAATGGTATATAATACATTTTCAGAAACAAACAAGTAATGTCATTTTTTAAAATGTCACTATAGGGCTGGAGCCATGGCGGTCGGAACGGCTCTGTAAGAGCTCCTGGCTGGTGCCACGCTACCATCCACAATGCCTGGTGAATCCTGAGTCTGCTACCTTAAAAAATCATTGCTGCGATACGCGGAAGCAGGGGCATGCTTTAGGTGCTCTCCGATCCAGCTACGGCGCTGCATTCGGTTGTTTTCTTGGGTCCGAGGTGATGGGGAGCCTGCCACGGAGCAGATTCAAAATGCCGGACCCCACTGCAGCCGAGGCTTGCCGTCGATGAAGGAGACTCAAGCTCAGCCCACGGCTATCCCGGGTCACGGACTCTGACTGGGGCCCGTCCGCCCGCCCGTGAGCGGGCCGCCAGCTTTCCTGGGCTCTACCGGGCATGGGACGCCTTGATTGGCCCGAGCACTGCGTCTCTTCCAGAGCTCCGATGCAGCGCCTGGCAGGGGAGCGGAGCCCCGCTCGCTGAGCGCACACCCACTGAACAGCACAGAGCGCCTCCAGGCTCCGGACCGAGGATAGCAGCTGGCTGGGGTCCTGCAGAGGTGCCTTCTCCTACCTGTTCTCAGCTGTCCTTCACTGCCTCCGACCCGGGGATTGCGCCGGGAGGAAGGGGAGAGCCTCATCTGACCCCGGCTCCGCCGCTGCCGGCCTGCGCGAAGTGCTCGCCCTGCCCACTCGGAGCATCGCCTGCGGGCTTTTGGGACTGGTCCCCTCCCCGATTCCTCAACCCTGAGCTGCCTCCAACAACGCCGGCCGCAGACTGAGCCTGGAGCGGCCTCGAGGAAAGCTGTGATCCCCCTGCTGAGGTGCAGGAGCACTGCGGCTCTCCTGATCCGCCCGCTACGGATTCGGTCCCGTGGCGGCATCGTCATCCTCACCGCTTCCAAGGAATCTCCCCACCGTCTGGGTTCACTGGCGTTTGGGAGCGCCGATCTAGACACAGGGTGGGGGCTAACCGCTGGGGAGCGCGATCTCTTCCCTCGAGCTGCACGCCTGCCAGCGGGCCGGCCACTTTGTGAAGTGGTGGTTTGCCCGCGGCCCCTGCTACCCTGCCGAGCACTCTCAGGCGTCTCACAAACTCTCCTGCTGGCGGTGGCGGGCACCCAGTGGGGGCCCTCTGGATCTAGCCGCAACTCCCGCAACGGCTCCCCGGGCTTAAGACCCACGTCCGTCCCTCTAACGGAAGCAGGAAAGCCACTGGGTAAAGCTGAGGAGCCCCCTCCGAGCCCCGGAGGCCCCGACACTCCTCTCCACGTCCGGGGCAGCCCAGCACTCCGGCAGCTCCTAGCCTCACTACTCCTGCCCCGGAAATCTACCACAGTGACTTGCAATCACCCTAGTCAATATAACCCTCTCTGGGGCGCACAGCCCTCATCACCAGCTACACCCAAGGCTAATTCAAGGTAAGGCGGCACCTGCCGCACCTCACCCTGTGGGTCCCTGTGGGTCCACACTCAAGGGCTTCAAGAACTGGGGCAAACCCCACCGCCCTCCCAGCTCTGCCGCTTCACCAGCTGGGCCCGGTCCTGCGGCTCTGGGAGCACTCACCAAGTCCTGACCAATCCCTGGACGCTCTGCAGCTCTACACGACTTGGTAGGGGTCAGGGGCTTGGGGCTGCCTCCGAGAAATTCCCCCTCTGAGTGAGACTCTAGGGTGCGCTCCATACCCCCCAGACTATCCGCCACTCCCGCCTGAGGCACAAGGTAGAGTGAAAGGTCCGGCATCAACAGATTCTTGCCGGGGTTCAGCCCCACTTTCTCCTCTCTAGGCACGAGGCCTCCGACACTGCTATGTCCAAAGTCAGCAAACCATCAAAGCAAACTGATATCTTCACGCTGCTGAACATGCCAGCAGGAGGGGAGAAAAACAAGAAGAGTGATTGCAATGAGGGGGGAATGGGAAACCCCCAGCCCGAGAGCCAAGCTTCCATGGCTTCCCAGTCGGCCACAAAAGTTGATCTGCACGAACTCTTATCGGCCCTTACCAAAGAATTCCAAAAGGGGACGGAAGAAGCAAAAACCCAAATTGCTAGCCTGAATAAGAGAGTGGGTGAGATCGAATCAAGAACCGAGGAGATTGAAACAACGCTCTGCGAACAGAACTTTGAGATCGGAGAAGGGGCTGATCCAATTAGAGCCCTGGAGTGCAGATGTGAAGCACTTGAAGCCAGGCAGGAAGATGCCGAAAACCGCTCTAGGCGGAACAATATTAGGATTCGAGGCATTCCACTAGCAATCCCGGAGAGAGACCTTCCATCCTACGTGGCGGACCTCCTCCGTCACGTCATCACCCTTCCAGATGATGCCCCCCTAGAGCTTGACAGGGTGCACAGGACCAGACCCAGACAAAATCCCAATGGCTCATCGGATGTGCTGGTTAGGGTAAATTTTTTCAAGCTCAAGGAGGAGATAATGCAAGAAGCCAGAGCTATGGGTCAGATCCACTTCCGGGACTCGGAAATATCCCTGTACCAAGACTTGGCAGCAGCAACTTTAGCAAAACGGAGAGCTCTCAAACCATTGGCTGAATGGCTGCGCGAATGCAAGATCACCTACCGTTGGTCCTTCCCTTCAGGTCTCTCCTTCACTTGGGAAGGGAAAACCCGGCAAATCCCGTCCCCACATGAAGCAGAAATATTCATGAACCCGGAGGCGAAGGCGGAAGCCCCTGGGAACTCTGGTCGCTCGCCAGAGGGAACCAACAGAGAATCTCTTCGCTCGTAGTCTCGAGTGGGGGGTCGTCGCGGGATGCGCGGCCCGTCCTCCAAAGGAAAAAATAGCAACAACCGCTGAGGCCGCCCCCCTTTCAGTCCACCGTGGCCTCCACTTCGGCGGCGGGTGCTCCCCGAACACTGGGGGGCAATCTTGCCTGAGCCCTTGGTCGTATCGACGGTCCACATACTAGCCCGCTCTGCTGGCTCTCTTTTCACCATCTACGCACGAGGCCCTAGAGTCTCGCATCTAGTTGGTAGTCACGGCCCAGCCGACAGCCCCGTTGGTGGAAGGCTGGTCTGGACACCGATACCTGTTCACTTGTTTCTTGTTTCAGGTTTTTGTTCCAGTTCATGTTGTTGGTTTATCTTGGTCAGAGGGAACGGAGGGGCTGGAACTAGGGAGCGGGCTGGAGGCGAGGGGGAACCGAGGGTCAAATCACAAGCTGACAGAGTGCTCAACTCTCTGTCCGGAATCACCGCGGCATTAGCGGAGTGGCCCACCGGAGTGGGGGACTTCAAGCTTCACAGTCCAAACATGCATGGTAAATCAGCTACCAAACCAACCCACCAATGTCTCTGTCGAATAGGGAGCTCTCGATCCTGACCGGGAACGTCAAGGGTTTGAATTCCCCCCGGAAAAGGAAGTCCGTGGAACACAGGCTCGCCCATCTGGCTCCCGACATTATTTGCTTACAGGAGACTCATCTCCTCAGGATTGACGAACGCTGCATTTCTTTTCAACGCTACACAAATAGGTATTTCGCCTCTGCTGACCTCAAAAAAAGAGGGGTTGCCATTTTGCTGGGCCGAGACTTACCCTTAACTAACATAACCACCAAGAGCGACCCGGAGGGTCGGTATCTCCTGCTAAAAGGCCTCTTAGTAGAGCTTCCCATCACCATCGCCGCTATATACTGCCCAAAAACAGCACAGAGCATATTCCACCGAAACCTCCTACCCATTCTTGCCGCCTTCACTGAAGGTCGCTTACTCATAGGGGGCGATTTCAACTTGACTTCAGACCCAAACCTGGACAAAACGCTCCCCCATCTTCGGAGGACTTCAGCAAGGCCCTCGCCATGGCAGAACTCCTGAGGGAAACCGACACTATAGATGTGTGGAGATTGGCCAACATGGGAACAAGGGACTGTACTTTCTTCTCTCATGTTCATCTGGGGCACTTAAGAATCGACCTCCTGTTACTCTCCAACGCTCTTATTCCCTGTGTTGATTCCATCCAAATTGGGCACAGAGCCCTCTCGGATCATGCTCCAGTCATAATGAACCTGAGGGTATCGAGCTTCCCCGAGCCGCCTCAGCGGCAAGTGAAACTTCAAGACCAGATCTTAACAGATATCGCAATCAGAACATAAATGGCAGAAGCCCTCAAGAACTACTTCAGGGAAAACACCACCAAAGACACATCACTGGCCACGATCGGGGATGCTATGAAGCCCGTCATCAGGGGCACGGCAAACGACTGCACAGCCCGACTCAGACAGCTACGCAAGCTGCAACACGACGCACTCGAGGCGGAAGTAAAAGAGGCGGAATGCATCCTTAAAAGAGGCCAGAACAGGAAGGCGAGTCGCGTGCTCCAAAGGGCGAAGCGTTCCCTAGAAATACATCTAGCTGACAAAGCGGCCAGAGCACTAACATACACCAAACAGTTTTATTATGTGCACAGTAACAAAGCAAATCGGCTCCTGGTCCACAAGCTAAAAAAGCTACAATCAAGAAATTCCATCCATAGCCTCTTGGATGCGCAAGGGACTCTCCGCTACTCCATCACGGAGAAAATGGAAATCATGACAGCTCATCACAGGGGTATCATGTCGGGTACTCCCACGGCCGCATCAGCACAAGTCAAATATCTCGCAGGAGGACAGCCGGCCGCTCCACAACCTCAACTCATGGCCCTAGAGGTCCCTATTTTGGCAGAAGAAGTGAGCGAGGTCATAGCCAAAATGAAAAACTCAACTCCTGGCCCAGATGGGCTCACAGCACAATTCTATAAAAAAAAATCATATATCCTCTCACCCCACCTGGCAACCGTCTTCAACTCGTTCCTATCATCAGGAACGACCACCCCCTCGATGGAAGAATCACTAACCATGCTGCTATTGAAACCTGGAAGGGACCGGAGCCATTGCGCCTCCTACAGACCTACCACCCTCCTGAACTACGACGCAAAAATGTTCACCAAAACCCTCGCGAACAGGCTGGCTCCCCTGCTTCCGACCATCATTCAACCAGATCAGACTGGATTCATACCTGGCCGCAGCACCCATGATAATATAAGGAGAACCATAAATGTCATTGATTCAGCCAACAGGAAGGGGCAGGCACTGATGGTACTATCCCTCGACGCGCATAAAGCCTTTGACATGCTCGATTGGGGCTACATCCAAAAATCACTCCTGCACTTCGGCTTTGGCCCAAATTTCATACAATGGACATTAGCGAACTACCAACATCCTTCCACCAGACCTAGGATCAATGGGTCCAGGTCAGAAATAATCAAAATCTCAAGAGGCACCAGGCAGGGTTGCCCCCTGTCCCCCCTGGTATTCGCCCTCTCCATGGAGCCATTCGCGAACAGGGTACGTCAAAATGCAGGGATCCAAGGCCTGACAATCAAGGCCCAAACATATAAAGCCGCCCTGTACGCCGACAATGTCCTCCTTACGCTGATCAAGCCAAGGGAATCCATGAAGGCCCTATGGAGAGAACTGCTCGTATTTGGGGAAGCCTCGGGATTTAAGGTTAACCTTTCCAAATCAACAGCACTAAGCATTAACCTGCCTGGTCCTCTAATGTCAGATCTGGAAAAAGAATACCACATACCCTGGGCAAAAATGTATCTCCTATATCTAGGGGTCCAGCTTCCAGGCGCCCTCAGCAGACTATCCAAAGCCAACTTCCCGGCGCTCCTTAAAGAATTCAAGAATGACCTTATACGCTGGCAAAAGCAGGAGATTTCTTGGTTCGGGAGAATCACGGCCCTGAAGATGAACCTCATTCCTAGACTACTTTACCAGTGCGCAGCCATACCTACCACAATTCCGAAATAGGCGATCCAGAAGCTGCAAAAGAACATTATGAGTTATATCTGGGAAGGAAAACAGCCGCGAATCCCACGGAAACTCATGCTCCGAGAACGGGCGCTGGGTGGACTGGGAGCGCCCGAGGTGGCCAGATATATCCTGGCCGCTCAGCTCTCATTTGCGTTCGCTTGGCTTCCCTCCACCCCAAAGCCCCGCTGGCTGGAGCTGGAAGAGGCCTGGAGCCCAATTCCAATAAACTTGCTACCACACCTGAAGCAACCTAGTTCAGGCGGGGATGTGGGACCCCTGGCGGCAACCGAAAATACAGTGATGAGCTGGAGGACGGCGGCGCGCCTGTGGAATCTCTGCAGCACAACGGGTCCACTCACCCCGATCTGGAGGAATCCAGAATTCACCCAGGGCTATAACCCCAAGAACTTCACGAGGTGGAAAAATGGAGGGCTGGAGAGAGTGCAACATTTCTACGAGGAGGGAGACCCCCTTGACTTTGAGGCCTGCAAGGCGAAATTCAACGTGCTGGAGAGCGAAAGATTCAGATATACCCAGCTCCGACATTGGCTCTCGAATAGGGATATGAAGCGCCTCGGAAGTAGAGACCTCACTGCCCTGGAACTCACTCTCACAGGATCCCCACCAAAGGGCAGAATTTCTACCCTCTACAGGCTCATGGACAGAACTGACCCATCCCGCAAAGAGCCGTACATGCTGAAATGGGAGAAAGACATTGGGAGGCCCATCAAACTGGAGGAGTGGAACCACATCTGGGCGAGGGCAAACAGAAGCTCAAAATGTGTTTCCAACAAGGAGGGGGCATTTAAGGTATGTTTCAGGTAGTACCAGACCCCAGAGACACTTAACAAATGTAACCCGACAATTCCTCTGGTGTGCTGGAGAGGATGTCCAGATAAAGGCACACTCTACCATTTGTTTTGGACATGTCCCAAAGCCACCCAATTCTGGAGATCCGTGCTGGATCACATCAACAGGATCACAGGACTCACTATCCCATGGGATCCGGGTATTGTTTTACTGGTTGCAAGCGGGGAGGGCCAATTCCCCCTTGCAGCGCACAGAGCAGAGATATGCTCTCACCTGCTGATGGCCGCTAAGATTTCTGTGGCTAGGCTGTGGAAAAACCCAGAGGGCCCGGCAATACAAATGTGGTGGACGAAATGCTGGGATATAATTGCAGCGGAAAAAATAACTGCCCTACGGTTCGGGAACAGAGACAAATTCCTCCAAACGTGGGCCCCCTTCCTGGACTACGCCCAGAAATACCCAGGCTTGGCCCGACAACCTCCCTCCTTACGATGGATGGACAAAACTGAGTAGAAGCAAAGGGGACAGCACATAGCAGAGGATCCAACCAGGGTAGCTGCTCGCCTGCTCGTAAACCCAGGAACGAAACATTGAAGGCCGGGTAGGCCGGTGATCCCCGCTTTCTGCCCATTGCCCCGATCCCAAAGCATGCACAATTCCCCTTGTCTGCCCTCATTTAACTAATACTGACTATCATGGCGCCACTGCCCCCTTGGTTCCCCCCACGAACATCTCTCTGACCTGTTGTTGTTGTTTATGTTCTTTTTGTTTATTACATGCACCTCTAAGCACGACTGCGCTGCCTGTAGCGCTCTTCAAGTACCTGCCACACTTTGATATAATGTATGTATAAAATCAATAAAAATATATTTAAAAAAAAAATGTCACTATAATCTGTGTTTCTTTTTAACAGTACATAGAGGTGATCAGAAAACCAGGGCCCAATTCCATTCTGAAGATTTACACAGATCGCCGCTAAACCCAAATGTACATAATAAACTAATCAAGTTATCATAACAAATTGATGAACTGAAAAATAATGTCATGCAGTTGCTGACATTTGTGAAAAATTATGTAAAGGAAAATGTTCGCTATCACTGCCCTACTTTTACCTGTACCTGTTCACCTTTTCCCAACCAATCATCCCCATCAAATTCCCTGAATGGAAATGAAAGACACTATGATGACACCTCACTCCCTTCCTCCCCTCATGAGCATTGTATAGAAAATCCCAAATCTCCAATGTATGATTCCCATTCTGATTTCCCCATCTCTTTGTTAATTGAATGTATGTGTTTTTCAATAAATATGTGTGTGTCTTTTTTTTTAAAAGCCCAATTATGAGTCTGTTGACTGCACAACTGTCCAGGATGTCCATAACCAAAATGGAGGTCCCCTGGAAACCGTGCCTGTCTGGACATGTCCGCTCTTGTTTGATGTACTTTTAATTAGTTTGGGGACACTGCCCATGTTCTGCGGACACTGCCGGACATGCACACCTCATCTCACTGTGCCCCCGGACACCGCATCTGACTGGACATATCTGCTTGTGCGTGGTGCACTTTTAATTAGTTTGAGGACTTGGGCCCTAGCCTGTGGACACTGACATGCATGCATGCACACATCGTCTCACGGCCAATAGGTGTCCGTAGGGCAGAAGTCATGTCCCTGGTCATCCGGGGATGTCATCATGTGACTGCATCAAGGCGCAATGGAAGTGTTTGCTGACAGTGTCCGTACGCCCTGGACAGTTCAAAACTGCATTATTGGCCAATCTAGGGTGTTTCAAGCTGAAACGTTACCCTTGCAGAGCTCCTAGACCGTGTCTCAATTGATCTGGCAACGTTTTATAACTTTTTAAACTTCATTTGTGACTCGATAGTCCATAGACAGTCGTGCGGTCTGCAAACAGGCCCTCTGAAGGGACCCACCCATTACTCTACCTCATTCTCAATCTGGCTGGCCAGGAGAGAGCACCTGTTGGTTTTTTGAGCTTATCGGTCTCCTGAATGGCATGTGTTATTGCCACTTCAGCTCCCAAACCCCCACAACCTCCATCACAACCATCTGGAGGTCATCAAGAGGGGAACAGGCATGGAGATATAGAGGAGGATGAAGAGGAAGATGAAGATGAGATACTGGAAGTCGTTCTCGCCAGCTCCCGTCATGAGTCATGAGTGTCGCAGCTGTTTACCAATGTAGGGGGTGTACCAAAGGCTTGGGCAGACAAGGTTTGATTCAAGGATGTACTCAGTCGCGGAAAACCGGGTCTATGCTTCTATGGAACCACCTCCATGCGGCAACGCCTCAAGTCAAATCACAAGGGAGCAGTGAGAAACATGCTACCTTCGAAGGAACAAGTAGGCTGATGCCCTCTACCTCATCCTAATCATCTGCTCCTGTCACCACAAGGTGCACTTCTGTGGGGCAGAGGATCCCAGCGGAAGCCTCGCAGGCCATACATAACAATGTTGACCCTTACTTTTCGAGGGTCACAGTACTGTCCTGTGACACACCACTGTGTATGGAGGAGCAGTTCTGAGTCATTTCGGGACAGTGGTCAAGGAGCACGAGAGACACTGCTCCCTACCTGATTAAGGACCACCCAACATCTTCCTCTGTCCACCTCCCCCTTTGTCCCTGCGGTTAGTGGCCCTTTCCTCCCTTCCCTCCCCTCCCTTACCTATCCTGCAAAAACAAAAGACCAACAATAATATAAAACACACAAAAAGGTTCCTTTAGGAGCCACCTTTCACAGTTGAAAAATATAACTAAGAAAAATATGACAGGTCCCTATGCAGCCCATGGAGTCCCCGGTCAGCTCGGTAGTCCGTAGACATCAAAAAATGTCTGTGGTGGTGGCAGCATCAAAAACATTTAACTCTTTTGCTTGGGAAAATGGTGGCTCTGAAATGAACCTTTTTTGTATTTTTATCTTTTATATATTTTTTCATATTTAAAGTAAACTAAAGAACATTAGGCCTCATTCCGAGTCCGGCGCTAATGGAAAAACGATGGCGGTAAAGTAATTCCGCCATCCTTTTCCGCCGTGGACTATTCCGACCCTTCACACCGTAATTACCGCCGCAGTAAAGTACGACGGCGTAAATAGCGGACCAGTGTCGCGCGCCCGAGACACCACGTCGGAAATAACGCTAAGGCGTTAACCAGTGCTGATCCCAAGTAAAGCGGACACGGTAAAAACGGCCTCCACAAGGGCGCAAAGTACCTTAACGCCATGGCGTAATTACCGGCATCGCAGAGAAGGTGTTAACAACCCTGAACAGTGCCAGAAAGAGGAACAGGTGCACCCAATCAGCACAGGTGGAGTCCATAGAGTCAGGCACAGCACAAAAGAAGCACACCCACACACCACACCCCCTCCCACACCAAGATGATACCAATTCTCGCAGCGTTCATGGAGCTGGAGGCCCTGCTTGCAAGGCAGCAACTACGACAACATCAACAACAGCAACCACAGCAACCACAGCCCCCACCACAGAGGATACACAGGAGGAGAAGGAGGCAGAGACAGGCCCAGCATGCCCTACCGGTGCAGCCACCATTACCACGCCGTCAGCCCCCAATTCCATTCATCAGACCCACCCCCTTCAACCTCACACCAGAGCAGATACACACCCTGTACCGGCTTGACCGGGACACCATAACCACCATAGTGGCCCTGATACATAACGACATAGTGAGCCTAATAGAAATCAGCACTGCCATCCCCCCTCTCCTAAAGGTAGTCTCTGTGCTCCACTTCCTTGCCACAGGGACCTACCAGCATACAGTGGGGCACATGCATGGCATTTCACAGCCCATATTTTCCCGGATACTCAACCAAGTGCTCGATGCCCTCCTCAAGCACAGAAGGGACTACATATGCCTCCCCCGGACTCCCCAGGAGACATATGATACCAAAGCTGCCTTCCATGCACTTGCAGGCATGCCAAATTGCATAGGTGCCATCGACTGCACCCACGTAGAATTGGTGGTTCCCCATGCCATGGAGGTGCCGTATCGCAACCGCAAGCAATATCACTCCATCAACGTCCAGATGGTGTGTAATGCCAGTAAAGCCATCACACAATGCAATGCCCGATACCCCGGATCAACTCATGACTCCTTGGTCCTGCGCAACTCTACACTACCACGCTACATGGAGCGACATCCTGAACGACGTACCTGGCTGCTTGGTGAGTAACCGGAATGGGCCATGGCAGTCCATTGGGGCTGTGAGTAGGCTGTCAGCATACTCCACCCGGGTGGTAAAGGGTGGGGTAGAGAGATGCATAAGGGTGGGACAGTCAACGCCATTGTACGATGTAATGGGGTGACTGTATCCTGGGACATGTGTGCATGGCCAGTGAACACCTGCTGCAATGTCAGATTAGCCCAGTTCTCCACCATGATTGCACGAACACTTACCTTCATTCCACTCTCATGCAGGTGATGCTGGCTACCCATTGAAGCCGTGGCTCATGACCCCGGTCCGCAACCCACAAAACAGGCACCAGGAGGACTACAATAGATCTCATACCCGTACACGGGTGGGGATAGAGCAGACCTTCGGCCTTTTGGAGGCACGATTTCGTTGCCTCAGCCGGTCAGGTGGGGCCCTCATCTACAGCCACGAGAAGGTGGCCAAGATCACCATGGCATGTGTAATGCTGCACAACATGTGCATCCATCGGAACGTGCCACTGCCCCCTGACGTGGGTCTGCTACCACCAGATGAGGAGGAGGAGGAGGAGGAAGGAATGGCAGGACAGCATCACGGGGCCGATGCACAGGAGGGACGTCACGTGCGACAAGCATTGATTGACCAATATTTCTGAGTCACAAGTCAGCTGAGGGGGTGAGGATGACAGGACATTGGGCACTGGGTGTGGGGATACATGTACTACATGCACTGTGAGACATTAAAAGACACATGCACAATGATCAATGTCCACTCTGTTTTCCAGGATACACCAAACTGTGTATTGTATAATCATGTGAAAACGTGTACAAATAATCCTCCACCCTCACCCCCCTCCCCCCAACTCCCACGCACACCCTCACCCCCCTCCCCCCCAACTCCCACGCACACCCTCACCCCCCTCCCCCCCAACTCCCACGCACACCCTCACCCCCCTCCCCCCCAACTCCCACGCACACCCTCACCCCCCTCCCCCCCAACTCCCACGCACACCCTCACCCCCCTCCCCCCAACTCCCACGCACACCCTCACCCCCCTCACCCTCCCCCCACAACAGCCCCACAATGGTCCCATCAATACTACATAGGCCACATGTGTGTGGCTTCATAGTCAATGGGCACGCCCCGAGCATGAGGAATCATTTTCGCATTGTGCGTTGTGACCTGCGGACCGGGCTGGTCTGCGTGGAGGAGCACTGGGAGGGTGGTTCCTCCTGCTGGGGCTGAGGTCTGGGGGTTGCTGCCTCCAGGGCATCAGCAATCCTGCCGAGCACCTCACAGAGCCGGTTTGTGGATGTAGTGATGACCTCGCCCAGAGCCTGCAGGTCATTGTGATGCACCAACCCTGATTCCCGGTTGTCCCGGAGAAACTCCTCAATCATGGCCATGAGGTTCTGGGAGTGCACAGCTTCTGCGGCCGATGTGGGGGATGTGGTTGGCAGGCTCGGTATTGGGCCTGCAGGCCTCTCAGGTGTTTCGGCAGGGGAAGTGGGCTGATGTGAGACAGGTGTTACCCCTTCGCCTGTGAGACCTGGGCCATCACTCGACCCGGAGTCGCTGTGTGCAACCTGGCTGTATGATGGTGACTCAGGGCTGTAGACGTTGGTCTCCTCCACGTTGACCACGGAATAGGATGTGGGGCTGTCTGGCACACTAAGGAGGCACATGGCAGCATTCTCCCCTGACATGCTGGATTCCTCAGGGTGCAGCATGGGGCATGTTTCCGGCGGAACTGCAGCCATGTCCAGGTGCGCGGGTGGGGGTTGTGTACCCTCCATGGGGGTTGCTGGAGCAGGTGGTGTAGTATGGGCCTTATGTCTGCCAGCAGGTATGCGCTGTACCCTGCCCCTGTCCCGGGAGGTACTTGGCCGGGAGCCTTCCTGCTCCTCACTTTCATGACCGCTACCTGTGGGGGGCAAGAGAGAGACAGCATGATCAATGATCTGGGGGTCATCATGACTTCAAGCCTATGGTAACACATTGGGAGAGCAGTGTCTTGGTGATATTTTGGTCGGTGAGTGAACTTGGCTTGGATGGTAAAAGCATACTGTTGGCGGGGTCAATCATGTTGGCGGAGTACTGGGTCCCACTTGTTACGACATGGTTGCAGGGGGGCGGGGGCTACGAAGCAAACATGATGTGACTCTTTGGCCGGCCCTTTGCGGTGAATTACATTAGGGATGCATGTACTGTTTGGACTCATGACACTCACCTGCATCAGCGGATGAGGGATCACCGCAATCCATTTCGCCCACACCTTCGATGGCTTCTGTGCCCATCATCTCCGCACATGTTTCCTCCCAGGGCATCATTTTAATGGGTGAGCCTGGGCCTCCTCCTGTCTCCAGGGCCTGCTGACGGTTTGCTGACATGATGGCCCGCACCCTGAGACGGAGGTCATCCCAGCGTTTGCGGCAATGCGTTGTGCTGCGGGGGGTGTTCCCAACGGCGCTCACCCTCTGTGCGACCAACTCCCATATCTCCTTCTTTCTGAGGATGGTGGGCCTACGCATGTCGCTGCAGAATACGATATCTGCATGTTCATGCAGAGTGTCGACCAGGACCTGTAACTCATCCTGGGTGAATTTTTCTTTTCGGATGCGCGCAGCGCCCTTTTTCAGAACTTTAGGCATGATGATGTTCTCTGTTGTATATTTGGTCGATCTGAGTCCTGTATGGAGTCCTGTATGTCCTGTATGGAGAGGATTGCAATGGATTGTGATTTTAAATATGGCCGCCGTGATGCTTCCCGTTCCTGTGCGATGACGTTATTTCCGTTTCCGGTATTTAACGGTGGCCGTCATTTACGGTTAGCGTAAATTACGGTCTCCGCTAATTACGGATTCCATCGAAGGCGATGGTGTTAAATACCTCTAGGTTTATGGCGGTAAGGGGTTTGACGGGACCTTTTGCGCTATGCCGCAAGGGAGTTTACCGCCATGGCGGAATACTCGTGCACGCGAAGTCGGAATATGGTGGAAATAGCGCCTTCCGACCACATCGTACATGGTATTTACTCCATGGCGGTAATTATTGTTACTTACCGCCGGACTCGGAATGAGGCCCATTGTACTAAACTGAACTATTTCTTAAAATTTGCTAAAAAGTTGGCATTTATTTTTTCCATGTATTTTTTGCACCTACGGAAAATGCTTTGTATATTTAAATAAACTGCTTCGAAGCATTCTGAATATTTTTCAGAAAAATCTGATTACCCGCATCAGTAAGATGTACTCCATCTCTTCGGAAAATGTTGGCAATGTCAAGTTTAATATTTTCATTATGTAAAGATGACTTGCTAACATCTCCAAAAAGTGCACACAGAGCCTTATTGACATTGCGCCTCGCTTTCTCTATTTGTGAACCAAATGTACTTGAGCGCATCCACATCTGTCTCTGCGGAATGTGAGAAAAATAATTCTTTAATTGGGGAACATTTCCCTCAACTTTCCGAATGTCTGCTTCATTGCAAACTGAAATTAAATTCCAGTCATATACCCAACACTCTTCTCTCCACAATGAACAATGATAATGTCCGGATGTTTTAGTGTGACCATATTTACACAAAATGAGAGCAAGTCCACCCACTTCATGCTGCACACTCCATACCATTCTACATGAACATCATCAAATCTAAGATTTTCAGCCACTCCACAGTGCTCAACATACACCTTCAGCCAATGGATCCACGGATCCCCCAAAATCCATACACTCTGCCTCCTGAAAGACACAGCCATAGCCATCTGCAGGCCTCTCAGCAAAAAAAGCTCTGCCTGGGCTGCAAAGTCCCATTTCCATGCCAGGCATCCCCAAAAGACCTGGATGTGACAGACAACCTGATTCAAAGTGGTCGGGAAGTTTACACTTACTCTAAAGAATTTTGTGTACAAGGGTGGCTCTTAAAATAACCTTTTTTTACTTAGAAATCTTTTCACATGCATGCTACATACTTTTTAAAGGAACTTTCTGAGTGCATTTTGAATGTTTAGGAGAAAGATTTGATTTCCAAAATCAGTGAAAGTCATGCGATCACTCCAGAAATTGTGTGCATCATCCACCACAATTTTCTCATTTGCAAAAGATGCCATCCCAACACCATTAAAACATGTACATAAACCTTTGTTTATAAGGCATCTTCCTGCTTCTTGTTGAGGACAAAACACATTGGTGCGTCTCCATACTTCCCTAGGATGTATTTGCGAAAAGATAATCTTCCCATGTGGAAATATTTCCATTAATGCTTGCAGCATATCTATCAATGCAATCTGCAAATATATTGCACTAATGTAGCCCGAACTATGTCCTCCACAATGTACTAAAATCAATTCTGGACATTGAACATGAGACATAATTTTGCAAAATGCTAATAAACTCCCCTAGTTCTGGAAAGGCAAACTATGCTAAGAGACCTCCACTCCCGCCAATCCAATGTTACCAGTAATACCACACATTTCTGTGTACCTTTTCAGAGTAAGCATCCAAGAATCTCCGACCATCCACACAGTAAGCCCTCTCATAGCAATAGCCACAGCCATCATCCCTATACACATCAATGAAAAGAACTGCTAACCTCTGTTCCTATAAACCACAACCAGAACACCTCATTGGCTTATACCCACAATCCCCTTTCTATGCCAGGCATCCTTAAAGGACCCCGATGTGGCAAGCCCTGTCCGCGAACTACTGTGCTGTCCATGGACCCCGTAACACAGAGAAGCCCTCCTTCCATTTCCACTTTAATCTTTGTAGCAAACCATTATTGACTGCTTTCAAGCAGTCAAACACCGATCCACTATTCGCATCCAAAAACTCTACATCTTAGTTCTACACTTCAGATGCACTGTTGAACTGT
Source organism: Ambystoma mexicanum (assembly GCF_040938575.1). Lineage (NCBI taxonomy): Eukaryota > Metazoa > Chordata > Amphibia > Caudata > Ambystomatidae > Ambystoma > Ambystoma mexicanum. The sequence continues at coordinate 351,941,175 of NC_090941.1, read as the reverse complement.
TTGAGTACCTGTTTCCTGTTACTCACAAGCACCTGCATTAAAACTACTATAGAATTCTCCAACACTTCTATTTGCAGATTTAACCACATCTGCATATATCAAGACAAAGAACAGGTATGCTTATATTTTTAAAAGTATATTTTGCAAATGCGTTTAAACAGGGTTCCTGCCACTTACCCTGCATTACCCTAGTCAATAATCATACTCTCTTTTGGCCTACCTCCCGACATCGAGTGGCAGTTACTTACAATGCTGTGTGGTCACAACGTGTTCTTTTAATGAACATTTTATAACAGTTTAAAAATACATATTTGCAATTCCAGCAGTACTGCCTGTGTCTTTTTTGTGAAAGAAAAATAAACATTTAACACATTTCTAGAGCATGTTTAAATGACAGATGTTTTGTGAAAGTTTAATATCGTGGCAGTACATGCACACTTGCCAATATGACCCATTATAATCTACCCAGTGTTCTTTTTTTCTTTAATTCTGTCACTTTTAATACCCCTTCTACCACTAAGAAAGTTACACTAAAACTCCCACAATGCAAAGTCAAAATGAAACTGAATCTATGTTACTAAAGCATGGCATGTACGTGGAATGAAAAATGGCAAAATGCAATGTGTTTAAAAATATGTATTTCAGCACCATGTCAAGTAAAACTAATAAATCCATGTATACATTTACAACAGTACTGTGTATAATTTGTAAAAAATAAATGAAATAATATTGAAATGGTTTGTGCAACATTTTGAAATGACACTCAGTGTGTGCAATTTTATTACCTTTGACACACATGCATACTTGCCAACATCCCCTTTTAATCTGTATATGCTTATTGGCTCCTACATTTTTGTATGCATTCTGGGACTTGTAGTGTATCTTTTCGAATGCAAAAGTGCAACCACAACTCCCACAATGCAAACAAAAGAACCATCATTTAATAAGCAACTATACATTGGAATGCATCACATTGGCAAGTATGCATGTACGGACAACATAATAAACTTCCACAGAAGTGCCACTTAAAAGTGTTCTACAAATATTTTCTAGCTCCATTTCTTTTTTTTAAATAAAAATGTTACGCACAGTGCTCCAGTATCCCCATTCCTGTAGGGTCCTATGGGACTCCACGAGAATAGGGACTAACGTTTTCTGGCACTTGACCTTCAGGAATCTGGTGGCAACCCACCTGCAGCACCGGCCGGGTTACCACAATACACGTAATGAGGCCCAATGTTATGACCTCTTCTTCCCCAAAACACCTACTCCATTCATAAATAATGTTTCCTTGTACTAAAACTCTGTCCGTGGACTACTGCGGTGTCCGCAGACAGCCGCGCCACCCATACGTGCTTTTCCCACCTATACAAAGAGCCCCATATCATCTTTTTTTCCACTCCCCCACGCTCCCCAGCCTCTCTTTCCAACACCAAATGGCACAAAATTTGTTTTCCAGACTTTTTCCCCACCGATCCGTCCGCAGTCAGTTGTGGCAAACATGACGCACCTCACATTTTTTATTGATCAATCGGTGGGCTTGCCCAATGTCTGCGGACATCACGCTGTCCTCTGAACCAATCAGAGGACCGTTCATGGACCGAACAGGGACGTGAATACGCGGGTCGAACCCAGATATCACTAATTTGTTTTCACCTAATTTTGGCTCGTTTTTAAAAAAAACAACTGGACATATTTACACCAAATTTACAAAAGCACGCTTTCGGGACCAAAACGCCACTCCTGCCACAAATTTGGTGAAATTCCATCCAGCAGTTTGGGCTGTAGACGTGAGCAAATGTATTTTTTCCATTGGGTCTATGGAAAACACTTACATTTTGGGACCACCCTATACGTTTTCCCCACTTGATGAAACCCCACCAAACTTCACAGAATGAATCTGACGGGCCATAAACTTTTTTTGCAAAGTTTGGTGAGGATTTGCTCGGGGGGGAGCGGGGGCGAAGTTATAACCCGTCCAAAAAGTGTTCTTCGTATGGGTTGAGCAACTTAACTATAACTAAAGGGCCACTACCACAGGCCCTGTAATATCAAGGACAAAACATTAGTTGCAGGGACATTAAGGTGAGAACTTAATGCATGAAAACCCTGAGAATTCAGCTAATGCAACCTTAACTTTTCGCCCCTGTTGCACTATGACCACAATGATGACATCACAGATCACATCACTGATGACATCACTAATTACATGTTGTATGGGAACACAGATGATATTACAAATCACATCACTGGTGGCAACACTAATTGCATTGTATATCACTGGTTACATCAATAATGGAATTAGACATTGCATTATTTATAAGTTAGCCCATAAAAACTTGGTATTACCTTAATAACAATTTAGGCTGTGGACTTGGCCGTGAGAAAGGCTGCCTTCACTGGCCAGACCCAAAGGCCATAGCTAGTGGCCAGTTAGTGTTCAAAAATACCAATGTGCATGGTTAAAAGCCATGCCCAAATAGCCCATCCCTGTTTTAATATATACAGGAGGCAACGTTGAAAGCTGTGTATGTCAGAATATACAGTCAGAACAGCCAAAGGCTGTGGCCGCTGGTAGTACAGTTTTATTTTATTTTATTTATTTATGTGTTTATATTGCGCTGCAGCCCGCAGGCATCAGAGCGCATTACATTAAGACAGACTAAAATATAGGAAACAGGACACGGTGGGGGCCACATAAGACAGGACATAAAGAGAAGATGTAGGGCTAACATAAGAAACTAAGGTAAGCTCCTATTTGAAGAGAAGTGTCTTTAATTGTTTTCTGAAGAGTAGGTGGTTGGTTTCCAATCTCAGTGCGGGAGGGAGTTTGTTCCATTTAAGGACTGCTTTGGTCGTAAAAAAGCCCTACCTAATCCTTTAGCTTTTTTTGTTGGAATAACTTGGATAAGACCAGTTTTGTTTGATCTCAGGTTGCGGTATGATTCATACCACATGAATTGTTTTTTAGGTAGATTGGCGCTTTTCCATATAAACATTGGTGTACTAGGGTACAGTATTTAAAACCATGGCTAGTGGCTGGTTAGTGTATATAATATACAGTGGGCACGGTCAAAGCCCATAGCTAGTGGCTGGTTAGTGTTGTGTAATGCACAGTGGGCATGGCCGAAGGACATCACTTATTGCATTTTATTAGTTTAAAATGTACAGTGGACATGGCCAAAATACATACAAACTGATCAAGGTCAAAGCTCATGGCTAGTGGCCCATTTATATGTTAGAATATATAGTGGGCACAGTCAAAGATTGTGGACACTGGCCAGTATTGTGCTTAAGTCCATGGCTAGTGCCTGTATAGTGTATATAATATACAGTAGACACTGTTGAACACTGCATCCACTGGTGAAGCCCACAATCTATGGTTGGTAGCTTGTTAGTGTTGTAAGGAAGGAGGGTTCAGTTTTGCCCCACATACATTCTACGCACAAGGGACCACCTGCTCTTGCTCTAGTGGAGGGATGCCTTCTGGGCCCTCTGTGGCCTTAGGGGATAAGTCTGTGGCACATACAGAGGTGGGGCTATTGCAAGACACATTTGGACTCTATTTTGTGCACCCCCGACTCCATCTTTTGACTAGGCCTCATTCTGGTATCTGTGAGGCCTTCTCTCCCCTCAGCAGCGCCGCGCACAGTGAGCACTGACAGCCCCCACCTTTTTCCTCTCACGCTTCTGCCTCCCAAGCCCATTTCTCACGGATGCTCTGACGCAAATTGTTGTGAGGAAACAGTGTATTCTTCTCATCCTTCCTCTGAGATCACTGCCCTGTGAGTGACCGGGCCGAATCATGACTTGTGGCCCATCTATCTCAACAAACCCGCTCCTGCACCTTTCACCCCCACTGTTGGAAAATGGTTGCCTGTTCAACCCTGTGCCCCTCTAAAGCTATTCTTTTGATGTAGAAGATGTGTGACCCTTCCTTGCTGACCACCCTAGAGTGCCCCCCATAAAAACAACTCCTGTCACAATATATTCTGTCCTAAACTAACATGTGCCACTCCATCCCCTCTTGCTCTGATGTGCCAGACCTGGCAGCTATCAATCCCACCCCCCAACATGTAACCTAGAGGGCAAGACCCCACACCCTTCACCTCGCCAATGAACTGAAGCAAGATAATGTAAACACATGTGTACCATGTATAGTCCTCTCTTAATACCAAAGGTGTAGTAGTGGTCATTATTTACTGTGTGTCTTGTGATAGTGTGTAAATTAGTTAGCCAGTAAAAGCCACCTCTCCCAGACCCAACCCGACCTTCACCTCGCATGGACCGGCCCAGATGAACCACGTGATTCCCAACATCCCGCCAAGCCACCAGCCAATCTCGTGGGGCCAGCCACTATAGCACCACACTCAAATCCATTCCCTCACCAATCTAAATGTAACTTGTTGATTGTTTAGAAAATGTCACTAATGACGCTGTAACCCTTTAAAATGTATTGTTATTGTATTGTTTGCCAGAGCACTCTCAAGGCAGCAGAGTTCTCTGGATGCCGAATCTTAAATAAAGACTTTGTTGCCTCTCACAACCAATATCGCGGTCTCATTCCCTACTGGGATGTTTCCATCATTCTGAGTCTTATTTGTGATGTGGGGAGTGAGCACCTTCACTTGGTGACCACTGGGTCGTTATCGAGGGTGCACTGAGAGATAACCCTGTGTTGTGCAGCGATATCTGGGACGCCCCCAGCAAAACCATTGCTACCTGCGGCTGACCAGTGAGCGCACACAAGAGAGATTCCAAGGGTCCCGGCCATCGCAAATACCCGACTGCTCGCCAAGGCGGGTCGCGTTTGTGGGGTCCCGATTGTGGATAGACCATGAAGGAGGCTCTCGGATCACCCCGGACACGTGAGTATTGTCTGCGAGAACCTCAAAGGAGGGGGATTTAAAAATAAGGTGATGAGTATAAGGTTAATGGTGAGGGAATGGGGAAGAGTCAGATTTAAGGTGTAGGGCTTGTATGAGTGTTGACTGGTAGGCTTTTTCTTCTCTTTTCTTTATATGGCCATTAGGTTGTGAATATAGAAATAACAGAGTACGGGAAGAGTACGGGAACCTAGCTCCAAAAGGGGGTTGAAGGCAGTGCCGCATATTATTGTCTCAACCAGTGCAGGAAATAAGTGGAGATAAAATAGAAAAATGCAGGAGTCTTGTGTAATGAATAGACTCTGAGATATTAGCAAAATTCTGTTTCTTGTGTGCATAACTCTTTTACAGGCTAACCCAAAAGGGGCTCAGGGAAGGGGAGCAGGGAGAGTGAGTAGGGGAGAAGAATATGATAGTGTGATCCAGGGAAGGCCAGGGGTGTAACTAGAAGGGAAGCAGATCTGTGTTTTATGGTAATTTTCATCAAGGTTGATTTGTGCCTGTGTGTCTAAGAGTATATGTAAATTTGTCTTGTGTTGAATTTGTTCAGATTATGCTTTTTTATATGCTGGAGTCGAAAAGGAGTAAGTGAAAGGTTGTTTAAACTGTGACATAAGTTGCTTATCAAGGTGTTATAAGGTAAACATAAGTTTTTTTTATTGTATGTGATGCACATACACATACACAAGTGTACATGAGAGTGAAACAGGGAGTTATGGGGGAAGACACACCCTTAGCCCATATTTGCCAGCACCTTGCACTGTGCAGCGAGAAAATACAAAAGTACCATGACAAGTGGCTCACTGAGATAAAGGGGGAGGGATCGTCCCAAGTATGGCCAGCAGGAGGGTCATTCGACAAAAAAATATTAGATCTTGTGACAACTCACTTGTTAGACAAGTACCTGGGAAAGCAACTTCAAATAGATGAGAAATGTTAGATCTCTCGAAGATTTTTGAAGAAACATCCCCTGTGAGTGGTGCAGACAAGGAAGTGGGTCTGAAACTTTACCGGCCCCAGCAGGGGAGTGGGGAGAAGTGGAGGAGGGGAAAGTAATGAAAACTGGGGACAAAGAACTCACCAGGCTGTACCCACTGTTAACTAGGCCCGCTGCGGGGTACAGTGACCCATCTTATTTGCATGCGCCCACCGCGCCCCCTACTCCCGCAGTGACAGCCCCGCCTCCCTATGACCCTAGAGGGTTATACGGTCCCACGTGTGCCCCACCAGTAAACATTGCGCACCTAACTAATGATTTGGAAAGACAACTGGCTACTACACAAATGAAATTGACATGATTGTGAACACTACTTGAAAGGGGACAAATGTTGCCTGGGGGAGGGGAGCCGCCAACTGTCTCGGCAGGCGGCCCAACACCATCACCACTCCCGTCCAGGAACCCAACTAGCCAGTCAGAAGACGAATGGAAATCGGGGGAGTTTTTCTTCCACCTCAATAATACCCCAATAAAGATAGTACGAGTAGGACAAGAAGGTATCCAAGCAAGTGAGAAACAGGGAAGTGTAGGATCTGATAGAGAAATAGATGAGTTGTGGAGTAATCTAGATGAATATGAAGAAGGACAGGAGTGCCACTTCCGCTGCAAGAAGAGTCGGAGGATGCAGTGGTACAAGAAAGATGGCAGGGGAGGCTCCGAAGTAGGTTGGGTAACATGGCGTTCAGTAAGGTGAAAGGAGCAAAGGCAAGTAAGAAAGGGCGCAAAACGAAGTTGCAGATGCCCCTCATTCACAAGGGAGCAGGGAGGCCCTGTTACATACCATGGGCACAGATGGACAAGAATAATTTGTTGAAGTCATTACCCCCACCTTCGGGAGGGGTGGGAAAATGGATATATGCTTTTGAGAAGCACACCGCCGGGGTCCCGCTGGCTATAGAGGACGTAAATAGTCTGCTGGTGTCCGCTGTGGAAGACCAGGCAGACGTGGTGTGGGTGAAGACTGGTTTCCCGGGAGTGACGACAATTTGTGACCGCCATGATTGGTCAGCATTCAATAATAAAAGGGCTCAAGTATGGGATGCACTACGGAGGTCCTTTCCTGACACCTCAGATTTACATTCGGTGATACAATGTACCATGGGGGACGAGGATGAGGCTGCGCAGTACATAATCCAGGTGCAGGACCTGTAGAGATCGGAGACGGGCATGGCATGGGACCAATAAACCTCCCTTTTTTTACTTTATCATCCGAAGAGGCCTCCCAAAGGAAGTACAGAAGGCCCTATATAAAATTGCCAGGATAGAAGCCAAAGGATGGCCTGAAATTCAGAGCATGATAGTACACTATTGTAGGAGGATCAAAGAAAGATCAAAATAAATTGTGCAGAGGAGGTTGGCAGATGAGGCCAAACTTGTAAAATGAGCTGGTGAAGGTCGCTGCAGTAACAGCGGCCCTGCCTACTGAGAGACAGGGAGACGGGAAGGAGGGGTCAGGAGTTTTGCTGGCAAGGTTGGCAGCAACATGGTCTGCAAACGGACAGGGACAATGGGCTGGTGAAGAGCAAAACGAGGGACCCTAATGGCAGAGAAGGCCTGGAAGAGGACGAGGTGGGTATAGGGGCAGCCCTTATGGATTACCTATGGGTGGTCATGGGCAACAGGAACAATATTATAATAATTTTCAACAAGGAACACAACCTATCCAGCAAGGGCCACCAGCACTGCAACAGGTCATAAAACCCCAATTAGCATGTCAAAACACCATGAGGAACACCCACAAAAATGTCTTTGCCACTTCGGCGAATGGCGTACGTGCACCGTTCCGTGGAACAGCAATGATCGGGGAAAGTGTTTTTTCTGTCCCAGGAACAAATACCTACTCAGACTAGGACAGACCACAGAGAGCACTTGCGTTTCCAGTCCTATCAACTACCTTATATCCAGACGAGGAACCTCTTGCGGGGGCGGAGATAGTAAACAAGCAGTTCATCTTTATGGTGGACTCAGGAGCAGAAAAATCTTGCCTCATGGAAGGCCGGTTTCCGCTATCGGCCTACATTTCGAAATGCAGGGATTCTCTGGGGCAATTTTGAAGGTTCCCTACACAAAAGATTTGGATATAACGGTGGGAGGAAAAACAGTGCGAGCACCCCTGTTATACCACAAAGACTCGGCCATAAATTTGCTTGGGAGGGACCTCCTCAGTAAACTTAATATGACCATCTGCTTTACAGAACAAGGGATAGTGTGCTCTACTCCAGGGGCATGCCCACTAAGAGATATGCTAAAGATCACTACCATGACAAATGAAGTTGAAATAAGGGGAGTGCCCACGAATGTAGAATTGTACATTCATGGGATACAGGTACTAGCTAGAGTGGTGCCTTAAATAACACGAAAAGAATGGAGAGTACCTTCCAGTTTTATTTTCTGCCCAGTGGTAAACCCAGAAATTGTGCCGGGTTACATCTTCTTGATTGACCTACAAGGGGTGCAAGTATCAGCTAAAAGTATTGTGGCAATAGGACGAGACATGCATGGATGTGAGTGGAGAACAGTGTTGTGTATAGACCCGAATATAGCAATATGAGACCTTACTGACGAAGAGCTGTTTACTGACAGTGGCACTGATGGGGAGATAATCATGGAAATATGTGTGCCCTGTGACATAATGATTCAAAATAGAGAGGTACACAACGCCCTCATGGCCAGTGTCAGTACACCTCCTTCAATTTTTGATGAAGACATGAAACAAGTACTGCCAAATGTATGCACCACAGGGCCACACGATGTAGGACTCTTACAAGAAGTAACGCCCATTAAAATAAAATTAAAACCCGGTGCAGTGCCACTCAGAGTAAAACAATACCCACTGAAGCAGAGGAAGGTATAAAAGAAACAATAAATGCACTACTACAACAGGGCATTATAGTGCCATAAAATTCACTGTGCAACACGGCTATTGTCCGATCAAGAAAGCGAAGGGCGGGGCTTGGAGGATGACACAGGACCTACGCCTACTTAATGACATCATACTGAAGGAGTTGCCCCTAGTGCCAAATCCTGCATTCATTTTGTGCAGTCTTCCAAAATATTCCATGTGCTTCAAAGTGGTGGACCTGAAGAATGTTTTTTCTCAGTGCCACTGGACCCCAGTTCTCAATACCTAACAGCATTCACCCTGGGGGGAAAAAGATTTGAACATTGCAGATTGCCCCAGGGTTATTGAGAGAGCCCTAGCATTTTTAACAGAATTCTGCATGAAGACATCATAAATATTGATGTAAGGAGCCCTTAATTCAATATGTAGACAACCTTTTAGTGTGCAGTGAAAGTGAAGAGCAGTGTAGAGCAGACTCAATAAACCTGTTGAATTTATTAGCAACAAAAGGGTACAAAGTAGACAAGGAAAAATTGCAGCACTGCCTGGCAGAATTGTTGTATCTGGGACAGTTAATATCCAAAGACGGTAAGAGAATAATCCCAGACGGAGCAACAGCAATACGTGCCACGCTAATGCCCAAAACTGTAAAACAGATGCAGAAATTCCTTGGCATATGCTACTATTGCCGTGCATGGATACTGGATTACGCAGCATACAGGCGCCCCCTTCTCCAGGCACTGAAAGAAACTCAAAAGGACAGTGTCCCCATAAAATGGACACAGAAAATGATCACACAATACCTTAAATTAAAAGACATCATCACAACAGCACCTATCCTAGCGACTACAGATTATGATCAGGAGTTTTATCTGTTCTCCCACTGCAATGGAAGACTAATGACAGCAGTACTTACACAAAAAACATCACTAGGCCACAAGCCATTGGCCTATTACAGTGGCATATTGGACTCTACAATGCAAGGGCCCTATGGGTGCGAACAAGCCCTCGCAGCAGCAGCCTTTGCAATAGAGTGCCACCATAGTAATTGGATGTTAAGTGACGCTATTTGTTGAACACTCTTTGTTTGCCATACTCAAAAGATTAAAGTCCACACTCACCACGCAGAGAGCCAGCACATAAGAAATAATAATTTCAAGTCCAAATATACATGTTGTACGCTGTAAGACTGTAAACCCAGTCACATTCATCACAGAACCCTGCACAGTAGAAGACATACAAGCTCAATACTGCGCCACATATGAGGGGGAAGGTGACGATATTCCCAAAGCCAATGAAAATGCTGTAGAAGGAGGTGAAGTGTACTTTGTGGACGGATCAGCGTCCATTGATTCCGAGACGTGAGAAAAACATGTAGGGGCAGCAGTGGTGAGAATTGAAGGAAACGAGTATGAGGTGATAGTGCAGAAGCGTCTCCCTTCCTTTTTTCTGCACAGGCGGCAGAACTAATAGCCATAATTAATGCATTACACACAGCCAAAGGGTGTGCAGTGACATACTCTGACTCAGCGTACGTGCAACGACGGTGCACTCTGGCTTGTCACAATGACGAAGAAGAGGATTCAGGAGAGCGGATAGATCCCCTGTACAGCACACACAATTGTTGAATGACCTCATTGAGGCATTGACTGAGCCATCAGTAGTGGCTTTGGTGAAATACCAGGCCCACACGAACAACACAGACGCCATCTCACTCTGAAACACAGCGGTGGACACCACTGCGAAGGAAGCAGCGTACGTTAAAGCTCCCCAAGCAGTAGAATGTGTTCTTAAAAAGGAACACACAAAATAACAAGGAAGATGGGTACAACTGAACGCCAATGGTGCAAATAATAGAATTGCAGAAGTGCACCCCAATAGAAGATCAGGAAATATGGATAAAGAGTGGATGCAAGCAGTCACCCATAGACCTCCTCTGGCATCAAGAGATGAAAGGAAAAGTGGTGATGCAAGTAGAATTATTGCACGTGGCCTTCCAACAGCTTAATTTCCCTGCACATGTTACCAAACAACACGTAGCAGCAGATATCCAGGAGAAATGTTTTGTTCCAAACCTCCAAGAACACCTTTCAAAATGTATAATAGAATGCATAACATGTCAAACATGCAATTTGGGGATCACCCTTAGGACATTGCGGGGAACACTCCCGCCCCCAGTTTGACCATTCCGAGAGTTACACATTGACTACGCCGACATGGGTGAGAGGTGCAACGGGGCACGATATCTCATTGTGGTAGTGTGCCCCTTTTCACGGTGGGTGGAAGCAGGACATTGCGCACACCCGGACGCAAACTGTGTGGCAAAATTCCTGGTAAGGGAGGTATTCCCTAGGTGGGGAATTTGTGATGTAATACGTTCAGACAATGGCACTCATTTTATGAATGACCTTTTCAAGGAAGTGACATCATTGCTAGGTGTGAAACACAAGCTGTGTTTGATTTACCACCTGCAGGCTAACTGGGTGGTTGAGAAGATCAATGGCCTCCTCAAAAGTAGACTCTCCAAATTGTGTCACACCCTAAAAAAGAATTGGGTGTATTGCCTGCCCCTAGCATTGTTCCAACTCAGAACGCAGCCTACTAAGGACCATCATTTGTCCCTGCATGAGATAGTAATGGGGAGGCACATTCAAATGCCACTATCTCCATTGAGGCAGGCATCAGATGCTCACAGAGCTGCTACAGTGCTGGGGGATGAATTTAAAGAATATCTCACCCAACTGACATGAGCTGTGCGAAGTACAGCCAAAAAAATAGCGCCCCATTTACACGGGAAAGTGAAACAGATACAAACACCCCAGCAGCAGACAGTCCGACGCTGCAGTTAATGCCCAGCGAAAGTGTATATGTGTGCAGTTTCGTGCGGAGTTGGAACTCTCCAAGATTCCACGGCCTTTATGAGGTAGTGCATTGGACACCTTCTGCTGTAAAGGTTAAGGGCCTGAAATACTGGATACACCTCACAGATGGGGAACAGCCACAAGAGCAGGAAAGTTCAGTGCCATAATGAAAAAGCTACTGATAAACAACTGAGTAAAGAAGGATGAAAAGTAGAAAATTCAATGCAAAATGTAGTTACAGTGTACAGTATTACTAAGAGTATATGGATGTTAAAAAATGGTTTCATAAATGTAATGCCCTTTCATGCGCTCTCTCTTTCTCTCTCTCTCTCTCTCTATCTCTCTCTCTCTCTCTCTCTCTCTCTCTCTCTCTCTCTATCTCTCTTTTTCCAAATAACTGTTGGTTCTGAAATAAATGTAAATACATTAAATAAATTGCATGTGAGGAGATAAATGATAGTTTTTGAATTATCTGTGTGTACTTAACCCATTCATATTGCCCCTTCAGGTCAAAAAATGGCAGAAATGAGGGCCCTCACTAACAACACTACAAATGTAGATAGAAATATGGAAGAAATTAGTGCTACTAGAGCTTATAGTTATGAGTGCGGGTTTTATTTTGTAGACATTGTATTTTCTGTAATATTGTTTTGTCTAGGGTTATACTGGAGCCTCACTTGTATATTGTGGCAATAAGACACGAGGTGGCGGGCCAATACCGCCCCAGGTAATGCCTGTGGGCCGTAGTTACAGGCCAGAGTGTAGAGGGGGCCTTAACGAAGCCCCAGGGGCATTACTGTGGGCGGTATTGGCCCACCACCGAGGGTCTTATTGCCATTAGTACCCCAGCCCATTAGACCAGGGTACTAATGGCATTTTTTTCTGTTTATAAATGCTGCCGTGTTTCAAAACAGAAATAAAAGTGAAAAAAAATAGCCGTCTGGAAAGGGAAAACATAGTCCATTTTCCCTTTCCATGGTGGCCATCGGGAGTGGACGCGCTGGGAACAAAAGTGTTTCCAGCGCGTTCGCTCCCAAGAAAAGAAAAAAAAAGAAGGTAAGTGGGATTGGGAGGGGGAGAGGGAAAAAAAAGGTCCTGCGGCTCCAGCGGGGAACTATGGAAGCCTCCAGCCGTGTGGAGGCTCGCAGCGGGGAAGGCCCCGCTCCGAGTCTCCACACGCCTGGAGGCTTCCATCGTCCTCCGCCGGAGACCAAGGGATAGAAGGTATGTGGGGTGGGGAGGGCAGGGAGGTGGGAGTAGGGAGGGAAAAAGAAAAGTCTCACACGAGTCCCTGGGGGGGACGAAGGCAGCCTCCAGCCATGGGGAGGCTCGGAGCGGGGATTGCTCCGTTTTGAGCCTCCTCATTGGCTGAGGGGCTGCCACGTCCCTCGCCGGGAACAGAGTACCCAGCATGCACGGCGTACATGGGAATACCGTGTGGTATGGCTCGGAAAAGAGTAAATCAACACATTGGATTCCCGGTGCGCCGCGTGTGCCGGGTACTAATAGCCCATAATGCCTCTACAAATATTACTCTCACTACTCTGCACAAAAACCGAACTGTCAAAACCCCAACTCTTACATATGCTTCTATGAGTTATGATGTTGATGAAGTATTGAATGATTATAATGTTGAAGCTCCAATGTTTGTTGTAATAGTATCGCCATATGTACATATGCACACAACCAGGGAACCTACATCAGATGGCGAGAATATGCGTGTTAATCCCAATGTCTCAACCCCACAAATGTATCCAACCTCACAGTCTTCGCAGACTGATAGTGAACACAATGATGAAACATGGACAGACATTTTTCCTATACGATATCAGAGGGTGAAAATGTTTATAACGGTTTAGGGGGGAATAAAAGATGGAAAAGGGGGGCGGAACGCAAAAGGACCGATGCATACCATGGCCTGGGATTAGATGCTGTAGAAGACCTCCGCCACCCTGATCAATCCAATAAATGGTATTCAGATATGAGTGCCATGGCTAAACAGGTGACCACCAAAAATGTGTTACTTCTGCTCTTTGATACCCCATGCCTCTGGAACGCCCAAAGTTCTCATAACCCAAGAAACGCCCATGTCGGATGCCCAATGTCTTGTTCATCTAGCCCTTTGAAGGATTCAGAGTACCTTCCAGGCACACACCGTAACAGTACGAATGCTGCAGAACAGAAAAACATGTAATAGCAAACCTCAAGGAGTACTCTGCGTGAAGGAGCCATTCTTTATCATCAGAGGGACAATGTTCCCAGATAACAAATGGCATGAAGAGACAATAACGTGCAAGGCAGAAGCATTGCGAGGACTGTCGGAAGAAAAATTTCAATGGGTCCAACGAACATGCACTCCAACATAGTCCCAACACATCGCCAAAGTGACCTGGGTGACAGCCCTTGAAAAACCAATGAAGATACAACGAGAAATACAGCATGAACTTTCTTTTCACAGAGATGGGAAGGTGTTCAAAGGCTCAAACAAAAAACTGTAACAAAATGCTCATCCTCCCAGACATGAATTAAGGCACAGCAGCATTAATGGACACTTACTGGGTATGCAGCAAGCAAGCGTACCTGCACCTCCCACTGTCATGGAGAAATACTTGCCCCATGGCCACATTGCATTCGGCCCTGATGGTGATCCCGGATAGCCATGTCCAGGGGGAAATGGTGCCAATCGAAACGTCTTCAGCACCCCAGAAAGCAACTGCAGAGCCTCCCACATACGACATCCTGTCAGAAGATAAGTTGCTGGAAAGAGTGTCCCACAAGAGGCGATCATCAAACTATATCTCCAGCAAGTCCTCAGACCTCCTGGCAGAAATTCCTGATCAATACAGATTCTTTAACACAGCAGAAACCTTCTTTGCCTCCCTTGTGCCAAGTATCCAGGCGCGAGCGAATGCCAAATGGCTTCAAATCATCCGGTGGGAGCTAATCCAACTGGCCAATGACACAGAAGAGGGATTCAACTTGATGAAGTGGAACTTCGAGCCCTGCGGTTGATGACCATGCAGAACTGGCACGTCCTGGACCTCCTCACAGCAATGGATAGCGGTATTTGCCGAAAAATCGGGAGTGCATGTTGTACATTTGTACCTTCTGCCAACGCTGACAACGGAACTTTATCACACGTGATATCTGCAGTACACAACCTTGGTGAAAGAATGAAGTAAGAAGGGGGACCCAACCAACCAACTGGTTCGATACATTTTGACATTTTGGGTCCCTTCCTGGTTCGGAACTCTGATCAAAATAATTGTTCCACTTATAGTTTTCCTGTTACTGATTTTTTGTGTGTGCCAGGTACGGGGTTGATGTTGTGCAAAATTATGCCTAGTCCATAGTTTATATCACCAAAATCAAATAACCCCAAGAGATGAAATGGTATAAGGAAGTGTGGGTGGATCTGGATGGGAACGGGGCATATACATGACATGCACCCCTGATGAATAAGCTAGAAGGGGTCAAAGCTTACAAGGTATTTGTAGGGGGCGTGGATTCCAATAAAAGGGACACCTGCTTGGAATCAGGCGGAGCACTACAGGAATGCTAATAATACTAAACAGTAGTTTCTTACTTTAAATGCAAAGAAAGGGGAGAATGTAAGGAAGGAGGGGGTCGGTTTTGCACCCCCCCCATACATTCTACACGAAAGAGATCACCTACTCTTGCTCTAGTGTCCTTCTGTGGCCTCAGCGGATAAGTCCCTGGCACATACAGAGGTGGGGCTATTGCAAGACACATTTGGACTCAATTTTTTGCAACCGCAACTCCATCTTTTGAATAGGCTGCATTCTGGTATCTATGAAGCTTTCTCTCCCCTCAGCAGCGCCGCACACAGCAAGCGTTGACAGCCCACACCTTTTTCCTCCCGCGCCTGTGCCTCCCAAGCCTATTTCTCACAGAAGCTCTGACGCAAATTGTTGCGAGGAAACAGTGTATTCTTTTCATCCTTCCTCTGAGATCACTGCCCTGTGACTGACAAGGCTGAATCATGTCTTGTGGCCCATCTATCTCAACAAACCCGTTCCTGCCCCTCTCACCCCCACTGTTGGAAAATGACTGCCTGTTCAACCCTGTGCCCCTCCATAGCTATTCTTTTGATGTAGCAGAAGTGTGAGCCTTCCTTGCTGACCAACCTAGAGTGCCCCAATAAAAACCAAACTCTTGTCACAATATATGCTGTCCTAAACTAACATGTGTCACTCCATCCCCTCCTGCTCTGATGTGCCAGACCCGACAGCTATCAATCCCCCCCCCAACATGTTACCTAGAGGGCAAGACCCCCACATCCTTCACCTCAACAATGATCTGAAGCAAGATAATGTAAACATATGTGTACAATTTATAGGCCTCACTTAATACCAAAGGTGTAGTAGTGGTCATTATTTACTGTGTATCTTGTGATAGTGTTTATATTAGTTAACCAGTACCAGCCGCCTCTCCCGGACCCAACCCGACCTTTAATTTGCACGGATCGGCTAAGATGAACCCCGTTATGCCTGACACCCCGCCAAGCCACCAGCCAATCTCGTGGAGTCGGCCCCTATAGCACCATACTCAAACCCATTCCCTCACCATTCCATATGTAACTTGTAAACTGTAAAGAAAACGTCACTAATGAGGCTGAGTTTTCTGGATGCTTAATCTTATATAAAGACTTTATTGCTTCTCACAACCAATCTTGTGGTCTCATTCTCTACTTGGATGTGTCCATTATTCTGAGTCTTATTTGCGATATGGGGCGTGAACACCTTCACAGGCCGATTCATGGACTAATTAGCGCGGCGCAAGTGGGCAAAAACGTGCGAATCGCAGTGGAATAGCGAAAATCGCAGTGCAATTGCGAAAATCGCACGAAAAGCAGCGCACGTCGATTCATGGAAGGCCGTGCGCGAGAAAACCAGCGGATGTGCGATAAAAAAGTGCGCGGCGCACGTTGGCACACAGGCCATCTAACAGCGTGCGCCAGGTCACAGCGAAAATCGCACAGGCCACAGCGAAATTCGCACATAGCGCGGCGCACGCAACAAAAGTAGGCGGAACACGGGCGTAACACTGGGAATGGGGAACAACTTGCCAAAACGTGGGCGTCACGGGGGAAGTACAGGGCACAAGTGCGCGGAACGCCCACACGCTCGCCTACAACACGTATTCATGGAATAGAATAGGGGAAAAAAGCGCACGCTCAAACCAGCGCACAGGCACAAACACGACCGCCACAAGAAAGCAGGCGGTAGCGTCTCTGCGGCTGTAAGAAATGTGCGCCAAAAGGTGCGCCAACAAATAGCACCTATATACTGCCATGATGAATGTCCCATACTGTGGCCCTCCAGGAAAAATGACGTGCAAAGGGGTACCCACAAACACGGACACCCGCTGACAAAAGAATATGTGTGCGTGTATACCGGGGTGCGCGGGAAGTCTAACACGCGATCGGGTCTGGGGGAGCGGGCTACGTGTATTACAGGGGTTCGCGTGAAGTTCCTCACGCGATCGGGCCTGGGGGAGTGGGCTACGTGTATTCCAGGGGTGCGCGTGAAGTTCCACACGCGAATAGCCTGGCCGCGTGTATTTCAGGGGTGCGCGGGAAGTTCCACACGCGAATAGCCTGGGGGCGCGTGTATTCCAGGGGTGCGAGTGAAGTTCCACACGCGAATAGCCTGGGCGCGTGTATTTCAGGGGTGCGCGGGAAGTTCCACACGCGAATAGCCTGGGGGCGCGTGTATTCCAGGGGTGCGAGTGAAGTTCCACACGCGAATAGCCTGGGCGCGTGTATTTCAGGGGTGCGCGTGAAGTTCCACACGCGAATAGCCTGGGCGCGTGTATTTCAGGGGTGCGCGGGAAGTTCCACACGCGAATAGCCTGGGCGCGTGTATTTCAGGGGTGCGCGGGAAGTTCCACACGCGAATAGCCTGGGCGCGTGTATTTCAGGGGTGCGCGGGAAGTTCCACACGCGAATAGCCTGTGCGCGTGTATTTCAGGGGTGCGCGGGAAGTTCCACACGCGAATAGCCTGGGCGCGTGTATTTCAGGGGTGCGCGGGAAGTTCCACACGCGAATAGCCTGGGCGCGTGTATTTCAGGGGTGAGCGGGAAGTTCCACACGCGAATAGCCTGGGCGCGTGTATTTCAGGGGTGCGCGGGAAGTTCCACACGCGAATAGCCTGGGCGCGTGTATTTCAGGGCTGCGCAGGAAGTTCCTCACGCGAATAGCCTGGGGGCGCGTGTATTTCAGGGGTGCGCGGGAAGTTCCACACGCGAATAGCCTGGGCGCGTGTATTTCAGGGGTGCGCGGGAAGTTCCACATGTGATTTGACAGTGTGGGTCCTCCCAGGTGTACCCTGTACACCCTCCACGGCCCCTGCAGGCAGCCCACACCACAGGGGACTACCCTGCATCCCTGGTCATGTCCCGCAGGCAGCCCACCCACCATGGGCATGCCCCCCAGCAAAGGCACATGTCTCCTTGAACTAATGAACACCAACTCATGTCCCCTTGCACCCCCACCCCCCAGCCACCAGGGGCACCCTCCACCAGGCCCCCACTCATGTCTCCCACCACCCCCACACCCCAGCCACCAGGGGCACCCTCCACCAGGCCCCCACTCATGTCTCCCACCACCCCCACCCCCCAGCCACCAGGGGCACCCTTCACCAGGCCCCCACTCATGTCTCCCACCACCCCCACACCCCAGCCACCAGGGGCACCCTCCACCAGGCCCCCACTCATGTCTCCCACCACCCCCACCCCCCAGCCACCAGGGGCACCCTCCACCAGGCCCCCACCATGTCTCCCACCACCCCCACACCCCAGCCACCAGAGGCACCCTCCACCAGGCCCCCACTCATGTCTCCCACCACCCCCAAACCCCAGCAGTGCAGGGTCACCCTCCACCAGGCCCCCACTCATGTCACCCACCACCCCCACCCCCCAGCACTGTGGGGCACCTGCCAGCAGGCCCCCACCCATGTCCAACTCATGTCTCCCACCACCCCCACCCCCCAGCCACCAGGGGCACCCTCCACCAGGCCCCCACTCATGTCTCCCACCACCCCCAAACCCCAGCAGTGCAGGGTCACCCTCCACCAGGCCCCCACTCATGTCACCCACCCCCCCCACCCCCCAGCACTGTGGGGCACCTGCCAGCAGGCCCCCACCCATGTCCAACTCATGTCTCCCACCACCCCCACCCCCCAGCCACCAGGGGCACCCTCCACCAGGCCCCCACTCATGTCTCCCACCACCCCCACACCCCAGCCACCAGAGGCACCCTCCACCAGGCCCCCACTCATGTCTCCCACCACCCCCACCCCCCAGCCACCAGGGGCACCCTCCACCAGGCCCCCACTCATGTCTCCCACCACCCCCACCCCCCAGCCACCAGGGGCACCCTCCACCAGGCCCCCACTCATGTCTCCCACCACCCCCACCCCCCAGCCACCAGGGGCACCCTCCACCAGGCCCCCACTCATGTCTCCCACCACCCCCAAACCCCAGCAGTGCAGGGTCACCCTCCACCAGGCCCCACTCATGTCACCCACCACCCCCACCCCCCAGCACTGTGGGGCACCTGCCAGCAGGCCCCCACCCATGTCCAACTCATGTCTCCCACCACCCCCACCACCAGCCACCAGGGGCACCCTCCACCAGGCCCCCACTCATGTCTCCCACCACCCCCAAACCCCAGCAGTGCAGGGTCACCCTCCACCAGGCCCCCACTCATGTCTCCCACCACCCCCACCCCCCAGCCACCAGGGGCACCCTCCACCAGCCCCCACTCATGTCTCCCACCACCCCCACACCCCAGCCACCAGGGGCACCCTCCACCAGGCCCCCACTCATGTCTCCCACCACCCCCACCCCCCAGCCACCAGGGGCACCCTCCACCAGGCCCCCACTCATGTCTCCCACCACCCCCACACCCCAGCCACCAGGGGCACCCTCCACCAGGCCCCCACTCATGTCTCCCACCACCCCCAAACGCCAGCAGTGCAGGGTCACCCTCCACCAGGCCCCCACTCATGTCACCCACCACCCCCACCCCCCAGCAGTGTGGGGCACCTGCCAGCAGGCCCCCACCCATGTCCAACTCATGTCTCCCACCACCCCCACCCCCCAGCCACCAGGGGCACCCTCCACCAGGCCCCCACTCATGTCTCCCACCACCCCCAAACCCCAGCAGTGCAGGGTCACCCTCCACCAGGCCCCCACTCATGTCACCCACCACCCCCACCCCCCAGCACTGTGGGGCACCTGCCAGCAGGCCCCCACCCATGTCCAACTCATGTCTCCCACCACCCCCACCCCCCAGCCACCAGGGGCACCCTCCACCAGGCCCCCACTCATGTCTCCCACCACCCCCACACCCCAGCCACCAGGGGCACCCTCCACCAGGCCCCCACTCATGTCTCCCACCACCCCCACCCCCCAGCCACCAGGGGCACCCTCCACCAGGCCCCCACTCATGTCTCCCACCACCCCCACCCCCCAGCCACCAGGGGCACCCTCCACCAGGCCCCCAGACTCATGTCTCCCACCACCCCCACACCCCAGCCACCAGGGGCACCCTCCACCAGGCCCCCACTCATGTCTCCCACCACCCCCAAACCCCAGCAGTGCAGGGTCACCCTCCACCAGGCCCCCACTCATGTCACCCACCACCCCCACCCCCCAGCACTGTGGGGCACCTGCCAGCAGGCCCCCACTCATGTCCAACTCATGTCTCCCACCACCCCCACCCCCCAGCCACCAGGGGCACCCTCCACCAGGCCCCCACTCATGTCTCCCACCACCCCCAAACCCCAGCAGTGCAGGGTCACCCTCCACCAGGCCCCCACTCATGTCTCCCACCACCCCCACACCCCAGCCACCAGGGGCACCCTCCACCAGGCCCCCACCCATGTCCAACTCATGTCTCCCACCACCCCCACCCCCCAGCCACCAGGGGCACCCTCCACCAGGCCCCCACTCATGTCTCCCACCACCCCCACACCCCAGCCACCAGGGGCACCCTCCATCAGGCCCCCACTCATATCTCCCACCACCCCCACCCCCCAGCCACCAGGGGCACCCTCCACCAGGACCCCACTCATGTCTCCCACCACCCCCACCCCCCAGCCACCAGGGGCACCCTCCACCAGGCCCCCACTCATGTCTCCCACCACCCCCAAACCCCAGCAGTGCAGGGTCACCCTCCACCAGGCCCCCACTCATGTCACCCACCACCCCCACCCCCCAGCACTGTGGGGCACCTGCCAGCAGGCCCCCACCCATGTCCAACTCATGTCTCCCACCACCCCCACCCCCCAGCCACCAAGGGCACCCTCCACCAGGCCCCCACCCATGTCTCCCACCACCCCACCCCCCAGCCACCAGGGGCACCATCCACCAGGCCCCCACCCATGTCTCCCACCACCCCCACCCCCCCAGCACTGTGGGGCACCTGCCAGCAGGCCCCCACCCATGTCCAATCCATGCCCCCCTGCACCTGGGTCCCAACATTCCCCAATCATGTCCGTAATGCCCATCCTCCCCTGCCAAAAGGCCCAAACAACTATCACACCCACCCACATATCAAAGGCAATTACATGTTACACCCCAATTTAAATAATGCAATTGAACACATGTCTGTCACACACAATGGCTGCAAGTGAATGACAAAACATCCAACATGACATGCCTGAAAGCAATGAGATGATACGACACATTGAAGAATAAAAAAAATAATGTATTGAACAGCAAGTAGAATGGAAATGAAATAAGAAAAAACACAAAGCAAATCAAACAAAACAAGATGAATGTCCAAGAAAATAATCTGAAAAATTAAAATAAGCCAATGAAGAACCATGAAGAAGATCATCCTGGGTCCATGAGCCCAACCAAATTAAACCTAACTATGACTACTAACTAAAAACTGAACTATATACAAAAAAGTGGTGCATTGTCCAATCGCTACCCAAAAAAAATAAAAAAAACAAAGGAAACCTAACCCTAACTATACAACTATATACAAAGGCAGCGGGCTATGCGGACGGCTCACTGGTTGTTGTCATGGGCCAGGGCATCATCGAACTCCTGGTCAATGGCTTGGAGGCGGGCATGTTCCCTGGCCCCGAGGTCCCGCAGGGATAACGCAGTGTCAAGCTCAAACTCCCTGCGAAGACCCTCGAGGCACTCAGCCCGCCTCAGCGCCCTCCGCATGGAGTCCTCCGCCCTGACCATCGTGAGCCGTTCCTTCTCTGCCCGCTGCCGCTCCACACCTATCCGCTGGCACAACCGCTCCCACATGGAAGCCACTCCCATTCCAGGGTTCTCCTGCCCTCCGGCCGATGCCTGCACCCCTGATGTTGATGGCCCCGAGCCATGATGCCTCCCACGTTGAGCCTGCGGCTGCCTCCGACGCAACTGCCTGTGCCAGCACGACGGCATCCAGGCTGATGGAAACCACCGACGCCGTCGTGCACGTGCCCTTTCCGATGATGCCGTCACATCCTCCATCTGCTGGGGTCCAGTTGCTGTGGTGTCCACCGCTGCTGGATCTCTGACTCCCGACTGTGGCAGTGATGGGATCCCCACCGAGCTGGCTGCATTGGTCGGGGCAGGTCCACAGGGGGCCCTGGTGGCATCTGGGCTGGAAGACGGCAAGGAGAACGACTTGTGGATAGCCTGCACAGAGGAGGAGAGGGCCGCCACATTGGCCAACACATGCAGGAAACCCCCGAACATGGCCGATCCCAATTGGGCCACGTCGGCACGGCGCACTTCGTGATGACGTGCGTGCTCCTCCCGGGAAGCACGCATGGCATCACGAATCACAGCCGTGCGCATCGCGACCCCAATCAGGACCTTCTCCGCACGGCCAGGGGTTCCCACGTCCGCAGGTGGAGGGGAGTCAGGTGACATGGACATCCCCTCTACCTGCGGACAGGCCTGGGACGGGGCATCCCTGCTGGTGCATGGTGGTGCACTCACAGGGTCAGGGACAGCGACATGCACAGGCCCCTCCACGGTGACCTGTGCTGCCTCCTGGCCCTGGACTGCACCACTTGCACCAGCAGGGATGCCCCCACCAGGCCCCATGTGTGCCCCAGTGGCGGCCTCCTCCTCCTCTGTGCAAACCACCAACCTGGATGGCTCCTCACCGTCTCCCACCGTAGCAGGCCCCTGTGGGGGCTCACCCACCCCTTCCGCTGCAGCCGTGGGGGCATCCCCGCCACCTTGCTCCACAGCGCCGTCTCCGCCCTCCTCTTCACTAGCCGCTGCGTAGAGGGAGACAAAGAACACAAGCATCAGGGCACTGTACAATGGTCCCCTAGACAGGAAGCAATAGCAGATGAGCACCACTGTCAAAGTACACTTCCATCATGTCCCTCCACAACACATGGGTCAGTCCAGGCAAAACACACACAGTAACAGGCATGGTGCATGCCATGGACATTTCCATGCATGTCCAATGGACTCTTGAAACATTCAATGATATGTAACTCACATGCATCATGGCTCATGCCTATCACATGCACACACTTCACCTCAGTCACATCCATCTGGCCCCAAACACACCAAACACAGCGGATACAAGGGTAATTTGGCTGCTTTACTGAATCTGTGCATTGTCACACACATGTGTCATGCATCCATGGCATGCACAAGTCACAGACACGCAGGTCAGGCACACAGACATGGCTACCATATATGTACCTGGCATCAGCACCCATCCCTCACCCCCACCCATGTCCAGGTACAGAGACTGGCATGCTCTCATGTTCTAAATCTGCATAGGGCTCCCCATGCGGCATTTCAACACATGCAACAACCATGTGCATCACACATCACTGGTTGCACATGCATTACCATGATGTCCCTGCACACATACATGCATACATGGCCTATGGCACACATACAGGCAAGTATCATAGAACCAGCACACCGCAACATGCCCTGTCTCACACAGTAATGCATGGACACTTACCGCTCAACTCCAGACGGGCCTCCCTCTCAAGGATCTGGGCGTGGAGCGCTGGGCGTACGCGTTCCAGGACCCTCATCTGGATGGAACTCATGCGGCCCCAGCCCCCCTCCACGAGGCGCCGGGCCTTCACAAGGGTCCTGGACCTCAAGTCCTCCCAGCGCTTCTTGATCTTCAGGACGTTGCGGGTTGCCACCCCCTCCGCGTTGATGGCAACCACACAGTCGGCCCAGATCCTCTGCCGTCCTTCCTTGCTGACGCGGGACGATCCAAAGAGGGCATCATACTGCCCCAGGACATGCTCCACCAGGACACCAACTTCGGTGACAGTGAAGCTGGTGCCCCTCTGCCCCTCTGGCCTGGGGTTGCCACTGGTGCCAGATGTGGAAGTGCCCGACATGGCAACCCCAGAGGCAGGTGTGGGTGGGCAACTGGGTCCTGGGGCTGGGCTGTGGTGCGATGTAATCCCAGTCGGGAGTCTTCAGTTCCAGCAGGGGTGGACACAGCAACTGGACCCCTGCAGATGGCTGATGTGCAGGCACCAAATGGCAGGGCACGGTGGCAGCAGGCAGGCAGGCAGGCAGGCAGCAGCAGATGGCACGTGGGAGGCTGCTCGGGGCACTGGGGGGCAGTAACTCAGCCTTCTGGGCAGGAGCGTGGTCTTCCGTGTGTTTTCGCGTGGCCAGCTTGATACGGAGTGATTTGGCACGTGAAAATCCTGCACGTCAGCGTGAAATCCGAGGAAAGGCCCTTAGCGCGTAAGCGCGTCAGCACGCATACGCGATTCTATTGGACCAGAGTCCCTCAGCGCGTAAGCGCATCTGTGACGTGACCCGCACGGGTGTTCCCCACTCAGCACGTGATGACGGGGCACACGTGGAGATACTGCACGTCAGAGTGTCATCGCGTGTAATTGGACAAAAGTGCGCGTACACGCGATTGGCCCATGTACGTGTATTTAATGGGTGCGCGGGCACTTACACACGCAAGTACGTCAGCGAACCTGTATCCCGTGCTGCGTGTGAATTTCCACACGCTATTGGACTGGGAACTGGATTCCAGGGGTGCGCGGGTCACACGCTGTATCCCGTGGTGCGTGTGAATTTCCACACGCTATTGGACTGGGAACTGGATTCCAGGGGTGCGCGGGTCACACGCTGTATCCCGTGGTGCGTGTGAATTTCCACACGCTATTGGACTGGGAACTGGATTCCAGGGGTGCGCGGGTCACACGCTCGCCTAGAACACGCGCAAAGCATAATTTTGCGGACTTTAACAATAACAAGCTCAGACGCCAGGATGAACATACCGTTCCTAGCAGCAGTGGCAGTGGGCTACCAAAGGAGGAGGAGGAGGATAGTCAGGGCCAGAATATTCACACCCAGAACCAGCCTTTTCGGGATGCCTGATGACCAGGTGTATGGGAGGTACAGGTTTCCACCACACATTATACTGGACCTGGTGAGTGAGTGGGAGGATGACCTCACATCACCCACCCTGTGCTCCCAAGCACTCAGCCCCCTGGAGAAGGTCCTCAATGTACTGCACTTCTTAGCCACTGGATCATTTCAGCGGACAAGTGCCATAGTGGGTGGGGTGTCACAGGCCACCCAGTCACGCTGCCTACACCAGGTCTTGAACATCATCACTGCACGGCCATCAGTCCGCAGGCACATATACCTGCCCAGAACCCCTGCAGAAAGGCATGCTGCCGCCCTGGATTTTTATGCTGTGGCACGATTCCCCAAAGTGCTAGGTGCCATCAACTGCACCCATGTGGCTCTACGTCCCCCCAGGGCATCTGAGCACATCTATAGGAACCGCAAGCACTGGCATTCCATCAACGTGCAGGTAGCATGTAATGCCAAGGGAATCATCACCTCAGTATATGCCAACTATCCCGGCTCCACCCACGACAGCTTCATTTACCTAATGTCCACCCTAAGCCGGGACCTAGAAGCTGGGCGGCATGGCGATACATGGCTGCTTGGTGAGTATGTATGCCACTGCACATGCATGCATGTTGGATACTGAGCAAGGTCACAACCCCACCAATGATACCAATCACCACCTCCACAGGGGACAGTGCCTACCCTCTCAGCCCCCACATGATGACGCCAATTCGGAACCCCACCACGCCACCCCAGGTAAGATATAACACAGCCCACATTACAACCAGGGGCATAGTGGAGCGCACATTCGGAGTGCTAAAGTCACGCTTTCGCTCCCTTGACCGTTCTGGCGGGCAGCTGTTATACGCTCCCCCAGTAGTGTGCAGGATCATAGTGGCAGCATGTGTCCTGCACAACGTTGCAACACGCCGGGGCCTGGCCGTGGACATGGTGGTGGCCCCACATCCCCAACCACATGCACAGCCGCAGCGCATGGGAGGGGAAAGGGCACGGGGGGAGGCAGCCCGTACACAGCTAGTGGCTAATTACTTCACATAGAAATCACACCCCTGTGGAGTGCACACTGCCCTGGCACATTCCATCTGACAATCAATGATGACTCAACCTGACACTGATCCTGAATGTCTGGAGAATGAACCGGGAATACCATGTCAGCCTGAGATTGTTCACCTGGAAGTGTCACAATGTGTGCATCCCTACCCACACAGACACCACCAATGCAGTTTTGTGAAGTTACACATTGAAGCAGCTAAAATGAATACCCACTTGCAAAATGCAACAAGAGGACAGTGCCATGTCAGCCAACCCAAGCCCAGCACCGCCACACGACACACCGTGCCATGTCATGCTAATTGCAGGTAAACAAAGTAATCCCCACAACATGACATCAGTCTCACTATGTACAGTGGCACTATTAGAAACCTGCAACACCTGAAATGCTCACAGCAATGCCGGACCAACAACATACTTGAGCACGTAGTACCATTAACATGACATCACAAATGTTACATATTAGTAGTCTCACCACCTGGAAATGCCTGCACTCCCACCACTACCAACTGTGCAGTGTTGTCGCCATGTAGAGTTGTAGGTGCACTGCTGCCAACATGGACCCCATCTCCAGACTAGAGGTCCTTGTGTGGACATGAGGAAGGGACCTGCAAATTGGGAGGTAGACACAGAAGAAGAGTTACACATCAATGCAACATGCAGTGTACAACACAACAGCAATATGCACTAGGAATGTATACACAGTATTGACTACAGACTGCCCACACAGCTCATGGGAGTCCAATGTCACTGTGTAATTCACTGTCACTTGGGCACACCCTTTACAAGCCCATGGAAACGGGAAGCAGGAGGGGTGTGTGTGACTCAAACCCAAGCATCTGAACCAAATACATTACAAGCCTGCATGTGCCCAGCCACAATGCAGCGTATGCCCACAGGAACCACGGAAGCCAACAGATCGTCCCAATAAAATTGGGAATAAAAGAAATCAAAATAAAAATAAAAATAAGAAACAATCAAAAATGGCCATTGATGGGCCCGGGGGGGTTGGGGAGGCCACCCAGGAGGTCCGAGGACAGGATGCACACCAGAACCCACCTGCCTGGATCCTAGGAAGATAAAACACCTCCTTGGGCTCATGGCCCACACGGCTACCCTATTGTGGGAGTATCACTGCTGTCGCTATTATCACCCTGTGCATCTGCATCCGGAGGTGGTTGCACTATGGGAGGCAGCCCACGCAAGGCCCTAGTCTGCTCCTCCATGGCTGCAAGCATGCGGGTGTGGTAGGTCTGGTTCTGGAGGATGAGTGTGCGGAGGTCCCCATGCAACAACTCACGGGATGCCCGGACCTCCGCCCTCATTGCCTGCATCTCAGCTGAGAGCGTACGGGTGAGACGCTCCAGCTGCTGTTCTGTCCTTTGGTGTGTTGAAGCCTCAAGCTCAACAAGAGTCGTCCTGAGGTGAAGGAGCTCCTGCCTCAGGGCTTCCCTGTGGCCCTGGGACTCAATGGAGATGGCCTCCTGCAGAGTCGCCAGTGCCGCCCGCCTGTCCCTGTTGGACCCCAACATGTCCTCCCTGTGTGACTGGCAGATGGAGTCGGTTGCCTGCTCTAGTCGCTCCATCAGCCTTTCTGGGGGGACAATGGAAGTGGCCACCCTATCCATGGCCTGAGCCATCATCTCGGATGATGCAGCCTGTTGGGTTGCCATACCGTAAATGGATTGCTCCCATGCGGTATTGCCGGGTGGCGTACGGCCACCACGTCGGCAGGCACCACACCTGTCTGGGGCAAGGCGAACTGCGCCTTGCTGTGCCGGCACTGCCTGAGGCTGCAGGACTGCATTCCCCCTCTGATCTGCTGGCCCAGGAACAGGATCAGATGTCGCGGAGTGTGACCCTGCATCCGTAACCACCGAAGGCGTAGCTGCCAACACTGACATCCCCATGGAGGGTTCTGACCCTGGTGCAGGTGGGTGAGACAGAACAGAATCTCTCCCTGGAACACTCACCTGCGACGGCACGTTGGTCTCATCCGAATCAACACCTGAGTACAGCTCGGGGGAGGTGCAGCCAGAGACACCCCTTGAGAGCACGACCTGCAGCACTTGTGGGTTCTCCCCCACCACCACACCACGTCCCTCACTGGTGGTTGGTCGGCCCTCGGACCCCTCCTGGGTCTGCACCATCTCCACAACCCCAGCAGTATCAGGTGCGTCTACCCCTGCAAAGACATGAAAACAAAGAAATGGAAACAGGCATTAGCACCATGGCACACATTGAGGGCTGAGAAGCAAGAGAACCAGTACTTGATAGACACATGTCCCACATGACTAAAACCCTCCCATGCATGCACCCTCACTGCGTATGAAGTGCAGGCAAATGGCACACACTGATGACACCAAGATGGAAGATGAACACATTTTCTGCATGCTGCCTGGCAGTGGCATCACACATTGGCCTGTGATTGGCAGGTGAAACACACATGCCATCACACAGATGGCATGTACCATTGCTATTGAGTGAAGGTGGAGAGGAGGGCAGCACCTATTCATTCAGTCCAGTTCCCGCATGTAATTGCTTTTCTAATTCTAACAGGTCAGATTTTTCACCTGGAGCTGCCAGTCTGAAATGGTCCAATTGCACAGGGACATGTGTGTACAAATGATATCCAGGTAACAAAGTCATTCCACTTTACCATACCCATGTCAGACATGTGACTAGTGGACAGCGACATGCCTAGTGAAAGTGGTGGAATGCAAACAAACTGACTGAATGAACAGTGAAAAAGAAGCAAATATGTTGTGGCAAGGTGACACTTCAAGGGCAACTGGCGTGCAGTTGGGCTAGATGTCTACTGTTGGCAGAAGGGATACTGCTATGGCCAAATGCAGCTGCGCAGGACGGATTGCATGAAGCACATGGCTGACCCATACGACTCAGGCGCACACACTCTCACCTGGCACCCGAACAGAAGCCCTCACACACACACCATGCACATGGATGACACACACATGCATGTGCACTCACCGGACAATGCCTCGTAATCAGCCAGATCTCCCACGCCTTGGATCTGTTCCTCCGTGACGTAGGTCCCATCGACTGACTCATGTGGAGTGAGTTCCATGTCTACTACTGGAGACCCACCTCCAGTCACTAGAGTTGCGGCATGACTTGAGGCCAGCTTACTCTTTGCCCTGCGCTTTAGGTCATTCCAGCGCTTATAGCAATCATTGGCTGTGCGCCTCACAATTCCAAGGGCACTTACGATGTCCGCAACGGTCTGCCAGTGTGCCTGGCGTTGTGCATGTGTGGTCTTGGATCCTGCAACAATGACCATCTCGTTGTCATGTCCGGACACATACTCGACAAGTGCATTCAGTTCGTCATCCGTGAAGCTGGGCTTCCTGGACGGGCCGGACTGTGTAGCCGTGTCTGGGGCATCAGCCTGTGCCGGAAGAGCACTCTTCCTCTTCCGCTTGGAAGGTGGTGGTGATCCTGAGTGTCCTGCGCCGCTCTGGACACTAAGGGCAGGAGCCCTGGTGGACTCTGTATCAGGAGTGTGGGATTGCACACTCAGCATGGGAGTTGGTGCAGGCATTAGCTCTAGTGTGATGGTGTCAGGGGGAATGTCAGCAGCATGGACTAGGACCGACACTGTCCTGGCTGGGTGTGTGAGGGCTGGGGTGGATGGAGCCGCAGCTGCCCCTGCAGCCTCTCCGCCCTGCCTCCTTGGTGCAGCAGATGACCTTGCTGCCCCAGATCCACGTGGCATGATGGCATCAACGTGCACCAGCACACGTGTCGTAGCCCTGCTGACCTGGAAGTCAGCCATGGAGTCAGCCAGGTCTGGTGCCACAATGGGCTGGTCCAACAAGGGCTGAGCATGGATGGTGTCAGCCACATCAGCCTCAATGGGAGGGGGGGGGATTATGGGTGCCCGTGACTGGTCCTCCACACATGGGGGGACAGGCTCACCCTGCAAGTTACGACCACGTCCCCTACCGGATCCACCACGGCCACCACTTGTGGCTCTTCCACCTTTGCCACCCTTACGGAATCCTCGCCTCCCAGCCATGGCACTGATGTTAATGTGCGTATGGGAGTGGATGTAGACTATTGTCCTGGGCAATTGGGGGTCAAAGGGGTTGGGTACCAGATGGTAATTGTACCCTAGTGCTCTAGCAAGGCTGAATGTAACCCCTGGGGAAAGATGACGGGTCACGCAACGCACAGGAGGCCCAAAAAAGGGAGATGACGTGCACGCAACCCCTCCTAGACCACGTGTGCAGAAAGAAAAAGCTGCACTACGCTGTGGCACCCAGAAACACAAGAATGAACGTATGCGTGTCACACGCAGCCTAGAATGACCTCTGAAGGGGTAGGCTACACACGGGGCTAGCACAGATGTTAGATACGTGCGTGGCTCACCGTCTGCCAGGTAAACAAGCGTGTAAAAGGAGCACGTTTGGTTGGCAACACCCCCGCCAAAAGAAGATTTGTACGCTGTCTGAGGAGACAGGACAACAGTAGAAGGGAACACTGTTTGAGGGAACAGGCCCAGGTAAACCAGTAAAAGAGAGAAAAGAGAAAAAGCTGTCAGAGGTAACAGGGAATACGAACTAGAAACGCCGTGAAGTAAATCGCGTGTGAAATGACAAGAAGTACAGAATTCACCCACTCGCTCTCCACGAAAAGCACGTACAAGGAAAACGTGTTCTACACGTACCTTTTATACAGGCCCACACGTCCAGCGTCACTTACGCGGCGTGTACGCGCTAGGGCCATTTCCACCTATTGCATGCTTTGTCACTTCTGCGTGTAGGGCCATTTACACCAATTACACGCTTTGTCACTTCTGCGTGTAGGGCCATTTCCACCAATCACACGCTTTGTCACTTCTGCGTGTAGGGCCATTTCCACCAATCACACGCTTTGTCACTTCTGCGTGTAGGGCCATTTCCACCAATCACACGCGATTACACTCTGACGTGCAGTCTTTCCACGTGTGCTCTGTCATCACGTGCTGTGTGGGAAACACCTGTGCGGGTCACGTCACAGACGCGCTTACGCGCTCAGGGCCTTTCCTCAGTTTTCACGCTGACGTGCAGGATTTTCACGTGCAAAATCACTCCGTACCAAGCTGGCCACGCGTACGCACACGGAATACCACGCTCCTGCCCGGAAGGCCGAACTACTGCCCCCCAGAGCCCGAGCACGCTCCCACCTGCTGCTGCCTGACTGCCTGCTGCCCCTGCACTGCTGGGGGGTGGGGGTGATAGGGGACATGAGTGGGGGCCTGGTGGAGGCTGCCCCTGGTGGCTGGGGGTTGGGGGTGATAGGGGACATGAGTGGGGGCCTGGTGGAGGCTTCCCCTGGTGGCTGGGGGGTGGGGGTGCAGGGGGACATGGGTGGGCGCCTGGTGGAGGCTGCCCCTAGTGGCTGGGGGGCGGGGGTGGTGGTAGACATGGGTGGGGGCCTGGTGGAGGTTTCCCCTGGTGGCTGGGGGGTGGGGGTGGGGTGGTAGACATGAGTGGGGGCCTGGTGGAGGGTGCCCCTGGTGGCTGGGGGGCGGGGGTGGTGGTAGACATGGGTGGGGGCCTGGTGGAGGCTGCCCCTGGTGGCTTGGGGGTGGGGGTGCAGGGGGACATGAGTGGGGGCCTGGTGGAGGGTGCCCCTGCACTGCTGGGGGGTGGGGGTGGGGTGGTAGACATGGGTGGGGGCCTGGTGGAGGATGCCCCTGGTGGCTGGGGGGTGGGGGTGCAGGGGGACATGAGCAGGTGTGCAGGGTAGTCCCCTGTTTTGTGGGCTGCCTGCAGGGGCCGTGGAGCGTGTACAGGGAACACCTGTGAGGACCCACCCAGCCTAATCGCGTGTGTAACTTTCCACGCACCCCTGTAATACACGTACCAAGCCAAATCGCGTGTGAGAATTCCCGCGCATACCTGAAATACACGTACCCTGCTGAAGTCGCGTGTAAAACTTCCCGCGCACCCCTGAAATGCATGCGCCCAGGCTATTCGCGTGTGGAACTTCCCGCGCACCCCTGAAATACACGCGCCCAGGCTATTCGCGAGTGGGACTTCCCGCGCACCCCTGAAATACACGTAGCACGCTGGGAGACATGAGTGGGGGCCTGGTGGAGGGTGACCCTGCACTGCTGGGGTTTGGGGGTGGTGGGAGACATGAGTGGGGGCCTGGTGGAGGCTGCCCCTGGTGGCTGGGGGGTGGGGTGGTGGGAGACATGAGTGGGGGCCTGGTGGAGGCTGCCCCTGGTGGCTGAGGGGTGAGGGTGGTGGTAGACATGGGTGGGGGCCTGGTGGAGGCTGCCCCTGGTGGCTGGGGGGTGGAGGTGCAGGGGGACATGAGCAGGTGTTCAGGGTAGTCCCCTGTTTTGTGGGCTGCCTGCAGGGGCCGTGGAGGGTGTACAGGGAACACCTGTGAGGACCCACCCAGCCTAATCGCGTGTGTAACTTCCCACGCACCCCTGTAATACACGTACCAAGCCAAATCGCGTGTGAGAATTCCCACGCATACCTGAAATACACGTACCCTGCTGAAGTCGCGTGTAAAACTTCCCGCGCACCCCTGAAATGCATGCGCCCAGGCTATTCGCGTGTGGAACTTCCCGCACACCCCTGAAATACACGCGCCCAGGCTATTCGCGAGTGGGACTTCCCGCGCACCCCTGAAATACACGTAGCACGCTGGGAGACATGAGTGGGGGCCTGGTGGAGGCTTCCCCTGGTGGCTGGGGGGCGGGGGTGCAGGGAGACATGAGTGGGGGCCTGGTGGAGGCTGCCCCTGGTGGCTGGGGGGTGGGGGTGCAGGGGGACATGAGTGGGGGCCTGGTGGAGGGTGCCCCTGGTGGCTGGGGGGTGGGGGTGGTGGGAGACATGAGTTGGACATGGGTGGGGGCCTGCTGGCAGGTGCCCCACAGTGCTGGGGTGTGGGGGTGGTGGGTGACATGAGTGGGGACCTGGTGGAGGCTGCCCCTGGTGGCTGGGGGGCGGGGGTGGTGGTAGACATGAGTGGGGGCCTGGTGGAGGGTGCCCCTGCACTGCTGGGGGGTGGGGGTGGGGTGGTAGACATGAGTGGGGGCCTGGTGGAGGCTGCCCCTGGTGGCTGGGGGGCGGGGGTGCAGGGAGACATGAGTGGGGGCCTGGTGGAGGCTGCCCCTGGTGGCTGGGGGGTGGGGGTGCAGGGGGACATGAGTGGGGGCCTGGTGGAGGGTGCCCCTGGTGGCTGGGGGGTGGGGGTGGTGGGAGACATGAGTTGGACATGGGTGGGGGCCTGCTGGCAGGTGCCCCACAGTGCTGGGGTGTGGGGGTGGTGGGTGACATGAGTGGGGACCTGGTGGAGGCTGCCCCTGGTGGCTGGGGGGCGGGGGTGGTGGTAGACATGGGTGGGGGCCTGGTGGAGGCTTCCCCTGGTGGCTGGGGGGTGGGGGTGGGGTGGTAGACATGGGTGGGGGCCTGGTGGAGGCTGCCCCTGGTGGCTGGGGGGCGGGGGTGGTGGTAGACATGGGTGGGGGCCTGGTGGAGGCTTCCCCTGGTGGCTGGAGGGTGGGGGTGGTGGGAGACATGAGTGGGGGCCTGGTGGAGGGTGACCCTGCACTGCTGGGGTTTGGGGGCGGTGGGAGACATGAGTGGGGGCCTGGTGGAGGCTGCCCCTGGTGGCTGGGGGGTGGGGTGGTGGGAGACATGAGTGGGGGCCTGGTGGAGGGTGCCCCTGCACTGCTGGGGGGTGGGGGTGGGGTGGTAGACATGAGTGGGGGCCTGGTGGAGGCTGCCCCTGGTGGCTGGGGGGCGGGGGTGCAGGGAGACATGAGTGGGGGCCTGGTGGAGGCTGCCCCTGGTGGCTGGGGGGTGGGGGTGCAGGGGGACATGAGTGGGGGCCTGGTGGAGGGTGCCCCTGGTGGCTGGGGGGTGGGGGTGGTGGGAGACATGAGTTGGACATGGGTGGGGGCCTGCTGGCAGGTGCCCCACAGTGCTGGGGTGTGGGGGTGGTGGGTGACATGAGTGGGGACCTGGTGGAGGCTGCCCCTGGTGGCTGGGGGGCGGGGGTGGTGGTAGACATGGGTGGGGGCCTGGTGGAGGCTTCCCCTGGTGGCTGGGGGGTGGGGGTGGGGTGGTAGACATGGGTGGGGGCCTGGTGGAGGCTGCCCCTGGTGGCTGGGGGGCGGGGGTGGTGGTAGACATGGGTGGGGGCCTGGTGGAGGCTTCCCCTGGTGGCTGGAGGGTGGGGGTGGTGGGAGACATGAGTGGGGGCCTGGTGGAGGGTGACCCTGCACTGCTGGGGTTTGGGGGCGGTGGGAGACATGAGTGGGGGCCTGGTGGAGGCTGCCCCTGGTGGCTGGGGGGTGGGGTGGTGGGAGACATGAGTGGGGGCCTGGTGGAGGCTGCCCCTGGTGGCTGGGGGGTGGGGGTGGTGGTAGACATGGGTGGGGGCCTGGTGGAGGC
The DNA here is from genome assembly GCF_040938575.1 of Ambystoma mexicanum. Classification (NCBI taxonomy): domain Eukaryota; kingdom Metazoa; phylum Chordata; class Amphibia; order Caudata; family Ambystomatidae; genus Ambystoma; species Ambystoma mexicanum. The sequence continues at coordinate 351,906,729 of NC_090941.1, read as the reverse complement.
TGCCCCTGGTGGCTGGGGGGTGGAGGTGCAGGGGGACATGAGCAGGTGTGCAGGGTAGTCCCCTGTTTTGTGGGCTGCCTGCAGGGGCCGTGGAGGGTGTACAGGGAACACCTGTGAGGACCCACCCAGCCTAATCGCGTGTGTAACTTCCCACGCACCCCTGTAATACACGTACCAAGCCAAATCGCGTGTGAGAATTCCCGCGCATACCTGAAATACACGTACCCTGCTGAAGTCGCGTGTAAAACTTCCCGCGTACCCCTGAAATGCATGCGCCCAGGCTATTCGCGTGTGGAACTTCCCGCGCACCCCTGAAATACACGCGCCCAGGCTATTCGCGAGTGGGACTTCCCGCGCACCCCTGAAATACACGTAGCATGCTGGGAGACATGAGTGGGGGCCTGGTGGAGGCTTCCCCTGGTGGCTGGGGGGTGGGGGTGATAGGGGACATGAGTGGGGGCCTGGTGGAGGGTGCCCCTGCACTGCTGGGGGGTGGGGTGGTGGGAGACATGAGTGGGGGCCTGGTGGAGGCTGCCCCTGGTGGCTGGGGGGTGGGGGTGAAAGGGGACATGAGTGGGGGCCTGGTGGAGGGTGCCTCTGGTGGCTGGGGGGTGGGGGTGGTGGGAGACATGAGTGGGGGCCTGGTGGAGGGTGCCCCTGGTGGCTGGGGGGTGGAGGTGGTGGGAGACATGAGTTGGACATGGGTGGGGGCCTGCTGGCAGGTGCCCCACAGTGCTGGGGGGTGGGGTGGTGGGAGACATGAGTGGGGGCCTGGTGGAGGCTGCCCCTGGTGGCTGGGGGGTGGGGGTGGTGGTAGACATGGGTGGGGGCCTGGTGGAGGCTGCCCCTGGTGGCTGGGGGGTGGAGGTGCAGGGGGACATGAGCAGGTGTGCAGGGTAGTCCCCTGTTTTGTGGGCTGCCTGCAGGGGCCGTGGAGGGTGTACAGGGAACACCTGTGAGGACCCACCCAGCCTAATCACGTGTGTAACTTCCCACGCACCCCTGTAATACACGTACCCAGCCAAATCGCGTGTGATAATTCCCGCGCACCCCTGTAATACACGTACCCAGCCAAATTGCGTGTAAAACTTCCCGTGTACCCCTGTAATACACCTACCCAGCCAAATCGCGTGTGATTATTCCCGCGTACCCCTGTAATAAACGTGCCCTGGCTAATCGCGTGTAAAACTTCACGCGTACCCCTCTAATACACGTACCCTGGCCAATCGCGTGTTAAACTTCCCGCGTACCCCTGTAATACACGTGCCCTGGCTAATCGCGTGTAAAACTTAACGCGTACCCCTCTGATACTCGTACCCTGGCCAATCGCGTGTTAAACTTCCCGCGTACCCCTGTAATACACATACGCTGGCTAATCGCGTGTACAACTTCCCGCGTACCCCTGATATGAACGTTACCCGCTTTGCGTTCCTTGTTTGGCAGCCCTGTAAACTGGTCCAGGGTTAGCGCAGCCCTTTGCGATGATTTAGCGATTTTGATGGCTTTTCCTTGCGCGAGGGCGTTCTTGGGGGCGTTACTGGCGCTGCTGCAGGGTCGCTGCGATACTCTGCGCCACGGCTGGTTTGGGAGCCTAAAATCCATGAATACGCTGTGCGCGGAAATCGGTTTTAGCGCACGTGCCTGGCGCAGACAATCGCACGCGGACACTCTGCGCCAGCCGCTTGCGACACTTTTCTGCGAAATTCTATGAATTACCCTGTCAGTGTTTTAAAATATTCAGTGCACTACGGTGAAAGTTGTGACCACTGTCCTTACCCGAAGGCCATGACTAGTACCCATTCATGTGTTAAAATATATTTGGCCATGCACACTGACCATGGCTGAAGGCCATGGTTCATGCCAGTTACTGTTGTAGTGTAATTAGTTATGTCATCAGTAATATGATCTGTGATGTCATCCTTGTGGACATAGTCTGCGCAACAGGGGGCGTGAAATTAAGGTCACTTTATGTGAATTTTCAGGGCGTTGTTGCATGAAGTTCTCACCTTAACGTCCCTGCAACTAATGTTTTTTCCTTGAAATTTCAAGGTTTTTGTTATTCCATAGATTTTTAGAACGCTTCCAGATTACTAGCACAGATTTCACCCATGGCCAGTGGGCATGGCCTTTGGCCGTGCCCACTGTCCATTTTAAAATGCTACTGTATCACTAGCCATGTCCTTTAGATTACAGGCTTTGCAAACTCACAATGTTTTTAGGCAATGCATAATGAGATTCAAGTATTTGCCATGGAGCAACTTTCTCCATGCGGTACACCCCTTTTTGGCACCATCAGTTTGGCGTGGTACGATTTGGCACACCCATTACATCAGCGTTATTTTTGCGCAAGGGATGTTTGGATGTGACTAACATTGCAGCCACGTCTAGATGCCCTCCTGCTAAATAAGATCAAAGGATTGCACTGCAACAAATCTCACCACCTCCCACTTGCGTTGCTGCATACAGATTGGACACATGAATATGATTTTTTTATTTATTTTTTTTTGTTTTACAATGTTGCCCAGAGACGGTGTAGTCCTCTTTTTGAATATATGTGCAGGATAAGGAGGAATGTGTGGTGTGAGGGTGTGCATGTCATCTCAGAGGGTGTGCATTGTAGGAAACCTGAGAGCAATGAAGCACAGGAGTCACAAATAAGTAGTTGTAGGTTGTTCATGTAGAAAATACAAACATCATGAATGGCCGGTGCATATTAAAAATGAAATGAACACATTCTGGCAATGGCACATATTTTTAAAATGGTCTACTTCAGGGTAACAGATCATCTGTCCGGTTCGTATTATGTACATGAATACTAACATGAGCTAATCAATTAACAAACCCTTCCCAATAGCTTGCAACCTGTCATTAACAAATTAGTGCAAAACGGGCTCAGATGAGATGAACTGAAAATGAGTGCTTTTCTGCAATGGAATGAAAACGTGCAGGCAGATCAGAATAACAGCAATTTCTGTGGCAAGCTCGGGAATGTGAAATATTCACTGCTAAAATGCCATTGTTTTCGCAGGAAGCAGAACATGAGATGATGCATTTAAAGTTTAGTGTGTGTTTGGAAAAGTACTGTGCCGCTCGGGTGATGTGAGCACGTCAGTTATGGTTTCTTCTAAACCGGTCTTTAAAAATGCAGGGGAATGATTCTGAAGTAATTAACACGTTACAGGCCAGTTTGGATGATGCAATTGAGCAAATAAAGTGCTTAAAATTGGAATTAGAGCAATCAAACACAAAAATGCAGTCTAAATGTATTGATATGGATAATCAGTTGACTCAGAAGAAAAAACTATTTTAGGAGAGTGAACGGGAATTGATGGACTTAAAAGGGTTCTTAGATGCATTAAGACAAGACAAGGATGATACCATTTTGGAATTGCAAGAATATGGAGACAGATAAGGAATTTTGTGCTATAGAACAAGAAATGGTTAAAATGCTAGAAGAGAATGACAAGCAGGACAGAGAGTTTGACCAGTGCCAAATGCAAATAAGTGAACTGCAGGCCGTGATTAATAAAATTAGTAATAACCTTTGTCAGGAGGCAGAACAACTTCATGGACAGTGCAAAGATTTGGAAAAGCAAATATTTAGTTTTAAATATCAGGAAATGTGACAAGATACTACATTTAATTGAGCTGAGATTAGCCCCAGCTCTGCCCGAGGGAACAATGTACCAATAGCTATACTTGTGACTAGGCCTGATTATAGCCCGTTGGGGGGGGGGGTTTGATTCACCCGCCGGTGGTTACCATCAGTCCTGAACACCAGAGAAAAGAAATGAGCGACAGAATAGTGCACCCAAAAATGCACCATGTAGCCCCATCAAGATCATAAAATCAATACAACTTTGATTAAACCATTCAAAAAGGGAGGCAATTGTTGCATGGAAGACCATTTATAGACAGTACACAATATATTTAAAGTCCGTCAGATACCTAGGGAACAGTGTAGACAGTATTTTCACCTAATGCTTGACTCAGCAGCTGCTAGTGTCATTCGGAGTCTCAATGAGCAGGAAAACCTGTCATAGGCAGAATTTGAGAAAGAGGTTAGACATCAATTCTCACCTTACCAGTCGCAGTGTATACAATGACTGCAAAGCCAGACATGTCTCCTCGCCAATTTCTCCAAGAATTAAAAAGAACATGTTCCCGTTTTGATGTGTCTTTTAATCTTAATTATTTAGAATTTAAGATTGCATACTTTTATGGTCTCCAAAAAGATATTAAATCACAGTTAATTCGTGAATTTGACAGGGAAAATCATTGAAATGGATAATAGAACAGGGGATAAAACTATATGAGGTACTCTATGGTCTGAAAGAGGAAGTACAAAGGAATAGAGAGACAAAATCGAAATGTAAAGAATCCACACCAACAGTGATGGAGATCAAATCTGCAAAAATGACACTTGAATCAGCCCAAACTAAAGCCAGGAACAACATGACACCTAATCAGAAAGGGCATGCCACCTCAGAGGATAAAACCCCAAAGGCCTATGTTCCAATCAAGCGATCCAAGCAATAGAGAGACTTACATTGGCCTTAGATATATGGGCCATACCCCTAGGGTAGGATTTTGCCGCATTATGTAAGGGATGAGTAACACTCAAAATCAAATATACAATAGCCCGTACCAGACAATGGGGACACCAAGCAGATTTGACCCTAATACAATGGTGTATGGCCACCAAGAAAGACCACGGTACATGGATAGATTAATTGAAAATGGAAATCAACACAGGGGGCAATTCCCACCAAATTAAAAGACAAAATATGAATTATGTCTCGTGCCATTATAACCAGTCACCACCACCAGTCAACCACAGTCAAAGAATGGTCACACCGCATTCCCCACCTCCTATGGCCCATGAGTTCAGAAATAACACAAATAGAACATTGATGGGGTAAATGGGGTCTTATGGTCCCTCGCCAAAAAAACATTGAAGCCTAAGAAGGTAATGTCACAAAACAACAGTATACAATAATGCCATGCCGTGGCTAAGTCAGAAAGTGCAGTGGAAGTATAGCTTCAGAATGGCTGTGTGCAAAGTGTCACTGTCATTCTCATGTGTCAGGGTGAAATGTGATGTGAAAAAGAGAAGCAGTCGTTGTAGATTAATTTGGACCCCAAGAAAAAATGGCACACAGAAATAGATGAGAAAAACATTGTGTTTCTATTTAAAGGAAGACAAATGCAAGTCCAATGTCACTCCAGAGTTAAATACAGAAAAACACATTTCAACCCTTTCTGAAATATACATGGGAGATGGGCAGCCATGGATCCCTATCCGCATAAATGGGCATTCTGAAATTATTGAAGCCACTTTAGCATTTGAGCAGGAAATAAGTTTCATTAATGAGAATATGCTCCAGCAAATAATTGATAGGTAGGAGATTCCAAAAATCAGAATATTTTTGGGTTGGATGATCCGGAGTCAGGAAATAGGGTTGTAGGGAGATGCATGATAAAGATCGCAATTGGTCCTAAAATGATCCATCAATATGTATGGATAGTGAGTGGGACACAAAAAATGTCTATCTGGGAAATGACATCATACACAGAATATGTATGGTGTTAGACTTCCTCAATCACAAGGTTTGGTCCAGATTAGGAAGGGCTGCAGGCTGCACCTGAATTTGAGGACAAGAGACAAGCTTATCATTGCGCACAGATGGCACCATATGCGATTGAATTACAGGTGAGCATTTATGAACAGATGAAATATTCTGGGGCATTTGTGTGCCTAAATGAATCCATGAGGCAGCAAGAGTTAGAATGTGAATATACACATCTGGCAGAGATTGGGAATGGACCCATTAAAATCCTGATGGACAATAAAGGATGCCAGGACATTCATTTAGAGGAGAATTCAGCATTGGGAATGGCAATACAAAATCTTATTATACTTTAAATTTGAGTAATATAGTGATTGTGAATATTCTGGAAAAATATGTGAATGCACAAGGTGAGTTGACAGAATCTTGGGACTCTCAAGCTAAAGGAATCTTTAAAGTTCATTCTGTGTATCCTTATGAATTAACTGAAATAGTGTGCTATCATCAAGATGATTGCATCATATTTGATTTAAAGGAAAATAAAACAGAAAAACAGAATATTGAAATGGAAATCAATATTCCAAAATATTTAAATGCGTCAACCCTCAATAGAGATACAGCCACAAAGTTAGAGGAGAGTACAGATTTTCCTCCGTTAGAGGACTTCCCAGAATTTTCTAAAATGGTAGAAGAGCAATTTCAGGCTGCAGACACATGCACAAATGAAGAAGAAAAGGACCAATTGAGGGAAATATTTATGGAATTTACATGTGCTTGTCCAGTTGCAGAAGCCTCGTGCCAAGGTATCTTTATAGAAAGCAGAGTGGTGTAAAAAAAAAGTGAACTGCTTAGGCCATGAGGTGACTTAGAATGGGTTAAATCCACAAAAGAAGGAGGTGGAGGCAATACATAAATTGAATGATCCTACTAATTTGCAAGGATTGAAAAGTTTATTAGGAATGACAGGATATAACAGGAAATTTAATGAGAAATATGCTGAAATTACACAACCTTTTATAAGATTATTATAGCAGGGCGTACCCTGGAAGTGGGAAAAGGAACAATGTGAAGCAGTGGCAAGGCTAAAAGAATGCCTCATGAAGGTGCCATGTTTGGCATATTCCATAAAGAACCAGGACTTCTTTGTAGAGATAGGTTTTACAGATCAATGCATGTCAGCAGTCTTGTATCAAAAGCATGATGTGAATAACAAAACTATTGCATATGCTAGTAAGGCCTTATCACAGATTGAAACTAAGTTCAGTGAAGGTGAAAAAGCACTCTTAACCACTGTCTGGGTGTTGCAACATTTCCATCTCATAATTCAAGGGTAAAGAGTAATTATTGAAACAAATCACCAACCCCTGCAGTTTCTGGAAATTAAGAGAATTAGATCACTGAATTTGGCACAGTGCAGAATTACTTCCTGGACGTTGGCATTACAAGGATTTCCTGTGGAGGTAAAATATGGACAAAATAAAGAGCCCAGTTGCTCAAGGGCCAGCAGATTTGCATGATTGTGCAGCCGAAAAGTGCACCCGAAGAAGCAGATATAGAATCAGGTTTGAATGAATTTGAACTGTCACCACACAAGACATTTAATGAGGAAGTATGTTGGGATTTACCAACTGTGTATGTAGATGGTTATGCATACCACGTGGAACATAATACAGAAGAAGAGTTTGTGGCAGGAATAGGAAATATCTGGTTTAAATGTGACAACATTCCAAGAATGAGCATGAGGATTGGGCCTAGAAGTAGTCAGGAAGCAGAGTTGGCCACTATTTACAAAGCAGTCGCTACTGCAGTTGAAAACAAACTCAAAGAGAACGTTCTAGTGACTGATTCTGATTATGCATGAAACAGTTTTGTAGAATATTTACCTGGCTGGAAGAACAAAGGTATGCTCACCTATAACATAAAAACGCTAAAACATGGCAAGATGATTCAAGCCATAGACAAAATTGTATCAGAAAATGATTTGGTAATACATTGGAGAAAAATCAGAGGCCCTTTAAAAACACCAGGTGTGGACAAGGAGGGGAATGACAAGGCAGATCAGTTAGCCAAAATTGGAGCCGTGATGGGAGAACTGTTTCCTATTGAACACTTGTTGGTGAAATGCAGGTAGAAGCAATAACAAGCTTCAAATCTCCAAAAGTAGTTGAGCAGCCTGTGGTGCAATGGAGTTTTGATACTCCAGAACAAGACTTAGTCAAAGCACAAAAGGAAGTTCTGATTTTAGGCATATTCTATGATCACCGGTTAGATGCACAACAAAATCTTCTGACTGAAGAAGATTGTAAAGAGAAAGAGGAGTTGAGGGTGTTGTTAAAAAAACAAAAAGAGAATGAGGTTGCAAGATGGACTGATGATTAGAGAATCTGTGACAGGTCAGATACAATGGGTAGTACCTTCGTCATTTCGGGGACTGAGAGGTTTCAGAGGTTCACAGAAAACTTTGGACATTTTAAAAGATTATTCTTATACATGTCCCAAGATGTTGAACTATACATCAGAGGGTGTCTATTATGCGCACAATTTCAATCCGCTTCAACTACGCATAGAACACCATTAATTAAAAGAGGTTTGACTCTCACATGGTCTGATTTTCAAATCTACTATGTCGGGCCTGTAAAAAGATCAGCCAGAGGAAACAAAAATGTGTTAACCCTGGTTTGTTTGATGTCCAAATGGCGGAGTGCATTCCAGCACCGGATTGCAGTGCACAAACGCAGCCACAATAATTGTGAATCATATTTTTTTCAAGATTTGGGTTACCCCAAAGGATAGAGTCAGACCGGGGAAGTCATTTCACTAGTGCATTAATGATCAAAGTGTAGCAGATTTTGGGTGTGAAAAGAAAACTACACATATCATACCAGCCTTTCTCTTCAGGTGGGGTAGAAAGGAGCAACAGGCCAATTTTGGATGCATTAAATGTGTGGCTGAAGCAGGTTTTAGTTGGGATCTTTGGCTTCCATTAGTGTTAATGGCCATTAGGTCGACTCCCGCTAAATCAACCAATCTCAGCCCTCATGAAATACTGACAGGAAGAAAAATGGTGTTGCCACAGCATTTAGTTTATAACACCCATGAGCAGACACTTGTTAATGGCTCCACAATTCACAAAAATGTGGAAGAGTTGAGGAAGCACATACAACATGCATTTGCATTTGTGCAGCGGAATTTGGAAAAGGCTGTTGACAGTTCAAAAACATACTATGATAGGAAGACATCTACAAAAGAGTATGAGGTAGGAAATCAGGTTTAGAAGTATAATTTTGGAAAGGGCAGACATAGAAAGACTACATTTCTTGCAGCATGGCAAGGGCCATACAGAATAATAGACAACATTTCAACCATGGTGAACAGGATAGCTAAAAAGGAGGGTGCAGAGACAGTGGAACAGTTTTCCCATGTAAACCAAATAAAACATTTCCACATGAGACAAAAGGTGAAGAGGCTTGAGCGAGTTGAGACTAGTTGAAAAATAAAAATAAAAGGTAAGTGTAGAATGAAAGGTTATCATAGCCGGGGGATCAATGTGGGTCTTAATAATACCTGGAAAATACCAAGGAGTTCTAGTATGAAGAGATAATGTGTGGAGGTGTGTATGTTTGAGATTGTTTTGGTTGTATATCATGATATTCATGTCTTTGATTTTTGTGGTAATACATTTATTTTCAGGTTTTACAGCATGTAAAAGAAGTAAGTACCTATGGTTGAATGATAATAATAATAATCCCATGTTATTTTAGGTGTTCCAGTGGAAGAGGGAAGAAAGATGTATTGTGCTGGGTACTTAATTTTAACTTTTTTACTCTAGAAAATTAATTGATTGCCCCGTCAGTGCCAGATCTTAGGAGTTCTGGAGCCCTGGAGGTTGCCACTGGACCAGAAGTTTCGGGAAAGCCCGGGACCAGCATCTGGGATTACAGTAGCAGAAGCACCGGGATTTATCTTGGGGAATAGAAGATTGCTATACCAAAACATTTATATTAGCCTAAATCCTGATTTCATCATTGAAAGATTTTTGAATGAAACAGAAATTGTGTCAGATCAGGTGAAGGAATGGGTGCAGCAGCACATGGAGGAAGCTCGCAGGACAACCGGAGAGAACATAATGCAGTTAGAAAAGACTTTTGTAAGTTCATCCGGTATAAAGAGAAGAAGAGGGAAGTGGGTGGCAGGTTTACTTGTGGCCTCCATTGTGATGACTATCATTGGTGCTGTTGTAGGCACAACAATGTCCACAGCCAATGCCGTGTCTGTGGGCACTTTAAGTGCTAAGGCACAGGAATTAACATATTACTTGAGAACACTACAAAAAACATTAAAGCAGCTCAGATATGTGAATGAAACCATTTTAATACTGAATGAACAAGTCAAAATTGTGGAGCATAGTACTAATGTCATTGTTAAACATGATAAATGCTGCATGACATTGTAAATGTGGTAACCCCTGTTGAAAGACTACTGGGGAAATAGTTATGGGAAGTTCAAAGTGCAATATCTCAGTTAATTCAAGGCCATATACCTTTGTACTTTGTGTCATCTGATATCATCCCTCAAAGGATGGCACTAATCACACAGAGAGAAGTGGAAATGATACAGGTAAAGATTGCTTTTGAAATGGGAAGTGCAATGCCATTTTACATGGAAATAGGTTTCTGATTATGTGTTGCATACATTGCTCCAGAATTTATTTATCAAACCAAGTTGGTGCATAGTGTAGGATTTTGGCAGAGTGGAAAATACATTCAGATGAAAACTCCGGAGTAGATAGCATTTCAATCGTTGGAACCTGATGTTTATCTGATTCCCAATTTGGATACTTGTGTGAGATTCAAAGAGCAAAATTATATATGTCCAGGCAAACAATTTATTCATGATGAAACAGGTGCTATTTGTGGGTTGCAATCACATCCTGGAGTATCTGGAGGGGGGGGAGTGGTCATTAGTAATCCCGGGGTTGAGGAGCTGGCTCACGATAAGTTAATTAAGGATAAGTGGTTGGTAAGTACATCCATGGAAAATTATACAATTACTCATCTTAAACATGGATCTTTTATTGTAAAACAGTTGAAGCATAGTGTGTTTTACATGTCTGTCCCAAAGGATACAGTAGTATTGGTAGGTGTGTTTTCTCTGTTTCATGCTGATGGTTATCTATGAGAGGGGAATGTGGAGAACTTTGAGTTTTTTCAGAAAAATATGTTTCCCCATTGATCAAGATCTGGAGTTTTTGATGAAACATAAGAAGGTGCATACAATTAGAATGAATCAGAACATAGATAATATTACTGTGAGCAATCTTGGTTTGATAGAGGGGGGTAAATTCAATTAGGGGCATGGGTTGAATGAGGTTTGGTGATCTTGACAGTTACGGTAGTACTGATTGTGGGATGGCTAATTGTTCTCACCATTAAGATGAAGATGTTGATCCTGGTTTTGATGACAATGGGGAAGGAAAGTGGAATAAAGATGCTTCTTAGACACTCTTGTAGGTTCCTTAAGTTAAGCTTTATTGTAAGTTGCTTCAAGATGGTACAGAGCGAACCACTGGGTCCCATCACCCAGGCTGACTAGTCCCCAACTGACTAAGGCTGGAACCTTGACAGACACTCACACCCAAACATTCCACAGCAGCACATCAACATTCTCTCAGCTCATTCATACACAGCAAGCATGATACAACAGACATATTTCAAATGGGGACGACACATACATTTGAAAGAGTATTTCTTTTCTCCTGTAGTGATGACCAGGGGACCTGAGCAGTAGAAAATGGAGGGAATATGTGGGAACACTGAGAGCAATGAAGCACAGGAGTCACCAATAAGTAGTGGTAGGGGGTTGATGTCGAAAATACAAACATCATGAATGGCCGATGCACATTAAAAATAAAATGCACACATACTGGCAATGGCACATGTTTTTTTAAATGGTCTACTTCAGGGTAAAAGCTCATCTGTCCAGTGTGTACTATGTACATAAATACTAACATGAGCTAATCAATTAACAGACCCTTCCCAATAAATTGTAACCTGTCTTTAACAAATTAGTGCAAAATGGGCTCAGATGAGATGAACTGAAAATTAGTGCTTTTCTGCAATGGAATTAAAACATGCAGGCATATCAGAATAACAGCAGTTTGTGTGGCGAGCTGCGGAATATGAAATCTGCACTGCTAAAAGGTCATTGCTTTCACAGGAAGTACAAAGTGAAATGACACATTTAAAGATAAGTGAGCATTTGGAAAAGTACTTTGCAGCTCAGGTGATGTGAGCACGTCAGGAAGAGAGGCAGGTCCTGTTGAGTGGAAGGGATAGCCTTTGAAAGTAAGAGAGACAGGGGGTGTGGGAGACTGGCAGAGCAGAGATTCAGAAATGTTTTGCCAGATGGCAGGCTCAGTTTGAGGAGGCAGGCGGTAGACTGGGCAGCAGAGATCCTGGCATACAAGTCGTGTCCTTCTTGTGGGCTGCCTGGCAGTGTGGAGGCCGTGATACTTCTGTTTGCTGCCAAGCCAACAAAAGAGCAGTTTTCCAGAGATAACACTGGAGGAATCTCATAAGCTTCTAAGGCGAATATGAGCCTGTCATAAGTGAGGTGAACAACTGAATGGATGCATTTTCATAGTTAGTCAGGTCCGGCAGGTTTTTTTCATGTGTACTGTTCTTTGATGTAAAAATGTACAAATTGAAAATTCAGAAAAAGGATTTTGTTTTGCTGTCATTTTTTCCCTTTTCTTTCTCAGACTGTGTTTGTTGCTAAGAACATCAAAATACAGGGTCGGTAGCATGATAAAAACTGTATCATATGATATTATGTAGTTGTTCTCTTCCTGTACCCAAGTTTATACTGCATGACATATTTTCTGAATAGATACAAATAACAGTGTATACAAAAGACGTTTTTACAACAAGACAATTTGGGTTGGGTTCTCTGTGCATAAATGCGCTCAGGCAGAGCCCAATATACTGCAGGTGGCAAGGCATTTTACCATAGGTGGTAAAATCTAAAGTGAATTTTGGTGATCATAGCAAGTAAGTTAGAAGTGTGTGATGCATGTGTATCTGATGACCCATTCATGATGGAAATGTTATGGTTTGGATGCTAGAGCATAGCTCGGCATCGTAGATAAGTTGATGAGATAAAACAGTGACACTGTCAAATATAAGTGTAATAAGTCTGTAACTTATATTTTGGGAGGTCCAGGGATGAAATACAGGCATTAGGGTATATTCTGAGGGGAGCATTACCACTCTAAGTAGAGAAGACACCAATGCGTTACCACGATAAGATGTATCACCATTTTACAACAATAACAAAATACCACAAGATTAGGTGCATCTTCTCCAGAAAATATCTCTAACAGCATGCAATGTGTGTGTTTGATGTGAGTGTGTGTGTGTGTACATGGTGTGAAGTTTTTTGTGAGGTATAGTTGCATGCACTTTATACTGTTGCAGTAAATAAATGTGTTTCTTTTTTAATACGTGTTCAAATCTGCAACAACAGTGTAAAACATGTTCCATACTGTTTTATAATGTTGCAGTAAATACATATTCTTCACGTTTAATCCATGTTACAAAATGCGAAGTGCCTGCAGGTTCATGCCAATTGTGACCTGTGGCGCCAAATCATCTTTGCGCTGAGAGTTACAAAATACAAAGTGCCTGCACTTTCATACCGCACCAATTGCAACCTCTCATGCCAAAACATTGTGGCACGGAGAGGTCTCATTTACTTGCCCTCTCATCATTTCGCCTCCTCACCCCCATGCCTGTCTTTCAACAATACTCTGCTTTATAAAGCTAACTTCAAAAGTACACATACCATATTACCACTCAAATATATAAATCCTTATAGAACTATGTTAGGCAAAAGTGTACAATTCTGGCATTATTCCCCCCATCTTGACTGTGAGACTACAAATACCAGAATCCAATTCAGCAAAAGGCAAACAAATTTGCTCTGAGTGCATAACCTTCAAGGACTGACAGTAGCACAGTTATTTAAAAAAAATGTGGATGCCATGTGTTATGAGATATTTAAAAAACTCAATGTTTTACGCAATGCACAGTGAGATTAAATTATTTGCCATGGAGTACACACTTTGATAAAGCAGCATTCTCCAAGTGGTACACCCCTTTTTGATACCATAATTTTGGAGTGGGCTGTTTTGGCACACCCATTCTGTCGGTGCGAAAGCCATTCCGGCGCTGCTATTTTGCGCAAGGGAATTTTGGACACAGCTGAAATTGCAGCCACGTCTAAATGCCTTCATGCTAAATAAGATCAAAGAACTGCACTGCAACAAACCTCGCCACCTCCCACTTGCATTGATTTTCTTTTAAATAAATAAAATATGTTAAATAAATAAAAAAAACATACAGCCTTGAATCCTGATCTGCCTGGGTTCGAGGCCCAGAATTTAGCCACTAGATCACAATGGCTTGGTGCTTCATGGGGCATACATTTCATACTTACCCTATCATTTAAAATGTTCAATGATAAAAAGCTAGGTAAAAAAAAACTTGTGCAAATCAAAACAATAACATCGTTGTAGCATAGTGGTTAAGTGCTGCATCTTGAAATCCTTAAGGCCACGGTTCTCTGATACCAGTATTCCGAATAAATGCGATTGTTTTTCAATGTCATTTTGTCTGTTTTATAAAAATGTGGATGTTGTGTGTTTTGAGACATTTAAAACTAAGAAAACAAATGGCATTCAGGCCAATGGACTGTCTGCAATCCATGCAGTAACTGGGACGACCCTGCTTAGTTTCAAAGCAAGGAAGGATCCAGCCCGCTTAGGCCATGTTTCTCTAAATGCTCTTCTAAGGGCAGCCCCATGTGTTAGGTAACACGGCCTTAGAGAGCTGACCGCTTCCTCACTTTGAAACTAAGCACGGTTTGCCACCAGTTACTGCAGGGATAGGAAACCCACTATTGCTGTAAACATACCTATTATTTTATTTTTTTATTATTGACTGGGAGGCTTCAAATACCAGAATGCAATTCAGCAAAAGGAAAAATATTTTCTCCGAGTGCAAAACCAGCAAGGACTGACAGTAGCACAGTTTAAAAAAAAGTAAATAAGTCAGATGCCCATTCGGTCATCCATCCATGCAGTAACCGGGACTGACCCTGCTTAGCTTCAAAGCAGGCCTGACAAAGCTCAGATTCAAAGCAAGAAAAGGGCCCACCCATTCCCCTAAGTGGTCTTGTAAGTTTGGCTCACTTATCAGGCAACATGGCATGAGGCGGCTGGACCCTTCCTCACTTTGAAGTGAACCAAAGTCTGTCCTGTTTACTGCACGAATGAGAGACCTGGATGGGAATTGAGTTACTGGCCATGGTCTTCTGACATGGCCAGTGATTTTTCACCCCACCATAACTATAGTTATAAAAATAGCTTTCAAACATATTTTCTTATCAGTAGTCCTTTCTAACCTAAGATATGGCTGTGAATATTGGCAAAACAGCCAGAAAAAAATGCTCCCATGCCCCTCCAGGCCATCACCAAGTGCCCCCCTTATTTGTGCCAGCTCACCCCACTCCACAGAGGGCCGCCTGCCCTATCCTTTTCACCCCAGAGCACACACCACTTCTGTAATGTAGTTTGCTTTCAGATGTTGGCTATTTGCCACTATAGTTGAGGCTACAGACAGCTTAGTGTTGCAAACTCACTCCCTGGACACTGTCCAACTCCCAAATTTCACTCAGTGCTTTCCAGTTATCCCCCACCTCTACCCTGATGGCATTTGTATGTTTGTGTACCTGCAAATAGCGTTTGACTGCGTTTCATATTATATTGTTGCCAAAAAAATTATGGCCTCAGTGTTCCACACTAACAGTGTGCAATTCCTACTGAACACCCCATTTCAATGTTGACCTGCTACTAATACCGGTTGCCAAACTACCATTCCACTGGGCCCCCCTCCATACATTCACTTTCCTTGTGATCCATGGGCAGTACAGTCCTTTAGCTGTTTATGCCCTGTGATTTTTTTTTTATGTATTAATTGTCTTGTAGGTGAGGTATGCGATTTAGAAGCAAATCCTAGCCAAGGTCATGAATCAATACAATTCCCACAAGGTCCGGGTGATATGGTCACATTTCCTAGAGCAAGCCGAGATTCTGCAACTTCATATCCCCAATCATGGCCATCATGCTTCTCTGCTAGTTACACATGCATGGTCTCTGCTTAGCCGGCCAGATGGCACATTGAGCTAATCATCTGCCCCTGATATCTGTGCACAGCTTGCTGTGGCAGGGTCAATTCCTGACAGGGTCAACTCTGCTTTCCATCATTCTGATGTCGATAAATTGAGTACCACTCTGTGGTATAATAATATCTTCTGTTACTTCAGCACTCTGAGACCTATGGGTGTGTAGCACTATGCATGAAATACATTATTAATAGCTGTTCCTGGCAATACATCATATCTTCAAGGTCAATATCGTTCAGTAATTCATAGGGTAAATTATGCCCATCTTCTTAATTATCAGAATTATCACTGATCACTTCCAGGAAAGGGGCGTAGGTTCTTGTGACTTATTAATGGTCATTGAAAAGGTTAAATGTATCAGATGGAATGAGATTTCTTTGCGGTATAAGAACAGTATCTAAGTTCCATCAATCACAAGGGCCTCTATGATGTGTCTTTGTAGATGCGTAATTGTCAACCTTGTTCTATTGCACAGTCCCTGTGATCGCATAAGATTGCGTAGTAGCATAATTACAGCATCTGCTTTCACTTTCAGCTTGTGTGTAGGCATTCATCCTACAGCGTTTCGCTCCTAAGAGACTGAAATGTTGAGCTATTAATTAACTGCTCATTGATACTGGAACCGCCATGCCCTGTGTTGAGATAAGTGGTGGTGGAAAAAAGTAAATTCTGAATGTTTGCAATAGTGGAAGGTGATTGGGTAAAACTATGCTCATTCTGTTTGTTAAAATGGTATCTGTTGTTGAAGTGGGTGCATTTTGCCATTTTGACAGCAGAGGGCAACCTAAACTTACCTAAGCATTTTAAATGTATAGATTATTTTGTAAAAACAAAATCTATCTCACAACTTGCAGAGAGAAAAACATCACTTTTTTGATCTTATTCTATCTTTTTCCAGCTTCTTCACCACATTCTGTCTCATACGTCCTCTGATCCCTGTTGATCTTCACCCCTCTCCGCACTGGATTTAGCTAATTTCTTTCACCTCTCCTTTCTTTGCTCTCAACTTTTCTCCTCTGGACTGTGCACCTCTCTTATATTCTCCTTACTCCTTACTCCTTACTCGGTGTCTCTATCTTCTTTTTCACTACTTTCTGACATGGACACTGCTTCTTTTCTGTCTTGTGCCGACGCATCAGCTTCTCCTCTCCACCCTTTATCCTCTTCTCTTGTTTCTATATTGTATGCTCTTCTGCTTCTTTTTCTTGCCTCATTTTCTCTTTCAATACTTCTGTTTTGCCTTCTGAGTTCAAGCACTTGATTATTCGTCCTATTTTTTTATAGCACATTCTTAATTCTCCCTTCTCTATAACTTTCATTCTATCTCTCTTCTCTCTTTTCTTTAGAATGTCCTGGAACTTGTGTTCGATTCATTAAGTTTCTACCTATCTCAATCAGCACTCTATTCTCCATCTGTATCTATCTGGGTTTTGGTAAATTTCACTCCACTGAAACTGCCTTACTTTGTGTTGACAATTTCCTGAGATCTGCTCGCTATGAAAAACTATTGTCTATAGTTATAATTCTTGATCATATTGTGGTTTTTAATACTGTTGACCACCTTATCCTTATGGTCTCACTATAATCTGTAGGATTGTGCTTCTCCGTTATCCAATGATGTCGGTTATACTAAAATTACAAAAGCTATTTTCTTTCCTGGCTGGGAAACCATCTCCTACAATCTATCTTCCATTTAGTTCACCGCAAGGTTCGGTTCTTGAATCCCTCTCGCCTTTTCTCTCTTTAAACCATTCCCCTTTCATCCATAATTGATAGCATGCATCGGGATATGCTCCCCAAATAATTAAACAAAAAACATTGATTTAAAAAAATTATGTTGGAACCACTGCAACATAAGAAAACAGCACAGCTTAAATTTAATTATAAAACAATAAACAGATGTATTACTGTTGATCACAATTATTTTGCATTGAACCATTAAAAACAAATAGCATTATTTTTTCTGTATTTGTAAATTTACCATGTGTCTGCATTTATATCTAAGGAAAACAGCATTCCCAAAACTTTGCAGAAATCTTTGGTGCTCTCATTAATTAATATGCAATAAACTGTCCTTAATGTGAACAAGAAAAATGTCCTATCTGTTTGATGGGATCTGATGTTCTACACTTCGGTAATCTCATGTTTTTAAACTGCCCAAAAAGTGCCAAGGAGCACCGATCAGAAAGAAGCATGCTGATTATGTAGCAAGGCAAAAATATGCGTCTGCATTTAAATATGCACCCAAAAGCACAGCTGTGTGATCATTTGGTCCAACTAAGAGCAGTCAGCACGGAATATCGCTCATTTAGTTTTCATACAATTTAATATCCGACCAGGGAAATGTGTTGTGAGGATGTGAGCAAAAAAATATGTAATTTGGCTGTGTGGGGGAAAAGTCTAAGTGCCCCCAGCCAAAAATAAAGCGCAATATCACATGTCTTCAGTATCACTCAATGTCATTTACGCTTTGACTGAAGCGTCACATTGGAAGTCAGATAAATTATTGTCCTGTTTTAGTTCAGTCGCTGGAAATAAATTACTCGCCCATCTCCTGAGTATTGAGTTATCCTTTTCCAAGCTCATATAAATCATGGAGAAAAGCAAGGAAATTGCCACCAGCCCAAATTTTCATGCACTGGACTTTTTCATTCAGAATAGGACATTTTGAGTTCAGAAACGTACGATTCTTAACACGTCATGATGTATGCAGTAAAAAGATGCAGCGACTGAGCTTCAGAAAAGGTCGCAGCATTTCAAAAAAATCTTTTCTTCAGAGCCTACTGTAAGATTTGCAGTAATTAACAGACATTTTTTTTGAAAATTATTATTCTACTTCATCTCAGATTCCATTCGCTTCTCGTTGCTGGAATCATAGCGGCAATCCTCACATATGTTAATAATGCTATTTTACTGACAGCAGTGAGGAGCAAACAGTAAATGTTGGTAGTTAAACCATCGACAACAGTAGGTGAGGGTTGTAAAGTATACACCTTTAAGTGATGGAAGCAGAGGCTTCCTGGCACTTTTGGAATAAAAAGGGGCGCAGAGCGTGCCGCAGGCAGTCCGTGTCTACCACCTTGATCGAAAACAAACATGTGGTCCACCTTTCTTATTCACAGGCCCATCAGCTGGAGTTCTGCGACTCTGCAGAACACAACATTGGCTACAAAGGTGGGTGTTATGAACGCCTGATGTCCCGCGAACGCGGTGACGTCAGGCGCCAGGAAATAAAGGCCTGCCTTCGCCATGAGCGGGGGTAGTTCCGGGCACACCCTGATCCATGCGTGCGTGTGTGTTCTTTGCTCTCCCCTGGTTAGGCCTCCCGAGTGGGGCCAACTCTTTTCCTCTCTCCCCCTCCGGCACACCGGAGAGAGAGGATTGAACATTGGCAACGAGGATGGGATAAATACAGAGCATTGCATGTGCAAACAATTAACAGGCACTTAAGCCCTCAACACAGGCGAATTTTTGGAAACACAGTAGGGGGCCCATCTACCACCAGAGAAATTATATATATATATATATTGTTTTACTTTTCCTTCTTTCTGCTGCCTCATCCCTGCACATGCAACAACAACAACGGCGAGAACGTGCTAAGAGCGCATGCCGGAATCCAGTGCACACCTAGTGTCTACCCACAGTCTCATCCCAGACCAGGCCACACTACACTGTGAGCTAAACCAAAGAAGAGACAGTTGGCATGATTGACACACCTTTGGCAACAGCATCACAGAGGTGAGAAGCTTCACAGCACGCGCACGTCATCTGTAACAGCTAAACATCAGTGCAACATGGCGACAGGCCTATCCACATCCAGACCTGGCACGCCGTAGAGGATTGCAGCAATACTATCACCTGCAACGCCAGCCCTGTGATCGCAATGGGGGTCAACAGTGGTGTTCGGACCATTCAACCCAAATACTGACCCATCCTCGGTGGGCCCACGCTGGGTGCTTTGGCTCCAGAAGTTCGAGATGGCAATGGACTGCAGAAGGTATCACAACGCCCAGGAAAATGAGGTTGCACCTCTTACTCAACATGGGTGACAATGTCCTATGCATTTTCAACTCACTCGTGATAGGAGACGGTTTGGACTTCTGCCAACTAGCAAAAGACGCTCTCACAGCCCTTTTTATGCCACAACTAATTCCGGACTACAAGACCTTTATCTTCTGTAACACCATCCAGATGGAAGAAGAAATGCTTAACGCATATCACACGAGATTCAGAAAGCTCACACTCTCATGCGAATTCGACAACGTTGAAAAGGAGATTAGATGCCAAATCATCAATGGCATGCAATCTGAAAAATTATGCAGGATGGTGTTAAGCGAGAAAGGTATATCTCTAGTCAGAATCCTCTAGTATGGGCATCAACGAGAACTGTCGCACGTGAGGGCAGCACACATGGGCACCGCGCTGCAGAAGCGCCAGCGGAAGCTGACTGCAACCACGATAGCACAAATCGTTACCTGCCATCAGCTGAGAGAAGACCCCAATGACACAAGCACCTCACCTCGTTGGCAGTCAAGGATTTTAGGGCCCACTGAGTGTGGATGGTGTGGTGGCATGCATCATGTAAGACTAAATTGCAGTGCAAGGTACCACGTGCAGAGCATGCGGCCGGGAAGGACCACTACGCAAGAGTCTGTAGGTTGTCAGGGCAAACGCAATGCCCCCAGCCACTACCAGATAAAGGAGCCCAGAAAAAGAAGAAACAGGCCAGTGCCCGCCACATTGAAATGACCAATTCATCTACTGACGAAGAAGGTGATGAGGACGGCGACACGAGGAAAGAGGCAGAAAACGGATACGTGAGAAAGGGGAGAAAAGTCTACCTAGCCTCGGCACTCAAACACAGGGGTGCAGTGTCATCAAAGAGGCAAAGGAGATGAAAATGCCTGGTGGTCATACAGGGACAGGAGACACAAATGACAATCGACACTGGGGCATCAGTGAACGTTATGCTGGTAACTATGTTCCAAAAACAAAGCCCCCCCCGACCAAAAGAAAATGGACACAGTCCTATTTGCCTACGGGTGCAAGACCACGCTTCCAATCGTTGGACGCTTCTGAACAACACTCAGCAGAGGCAACCGAGTTCTACCATCCAAGGTATACATCGTCAGCGCAGGCATCGAATGCCTACTGAGTGGGGATGCAGCGGAAGACCTGGGGCTAATCTGTTTTATATGTGATATCACAGACCTAATGGACATCAACAACCTCCTTGAGAAATACCCGAGACTTCTCAAAGGTATCGGATGCCCGAAAGTGAAAATTATAAAGATCCACATCGATAAATCGGTAAAGCCCCGAGCAGTGCAGCATAGAAGAACACCATTCCACATGAGGGAACAAGTCGAAACAGAGCTGCGAGAGCTAGAAAAGGCAGGAATCATAGTGAAGGTGACTGGGCCAACACTGTGGGTATCTCCCATGATTGTGACAAAGAAACCAAAGCAACCAGGAAAGGTGAGGATCTGCATCTACATGCGCCTTCCCAACGCAGCAATTAAGCGGGAACGGCACTTCACCTCTACATTCGACGAAATCATCTCAGGCCTCTCAGGCTCGAACGTGTTCATAGGATCCTCTGCGCATCCCCCGGCTACGATAGGGAGGTGGCTGTTATACTTACAACAATACGAATTTGAGCTAATGTACCAACCAGGAACCAGGAACCCCGCGGGCTTCCTGTCCAGGCATCAGAGGGCCGCCACACCAAAGGAAGTGAACGTGCAGAGGAAACTGAGGAGCACATCTGCCAGGTTGTCCACACGATGAAACCCAAAGCGGTCAGCATCAAGGACATTGTGGAAGCCACCCAAAATGACCCCTGCTGTGACCTGGTCAAAGACTCATTCATAACAGGCAAGTGGAAGTCTTTCCTCAAAAATGTACACAACCACACACCGGAAGCCAGAGACTTCCTCACGGGCATATTCCCAGTACGCCAAGACCTGTCTATCACCAAGGAAGGACTAATCCTGAGAGGGGCATGGATCGTGATCCCCAACAGCCTACAAGATAGAATAATAGCGTTGGGCCACGAAAGCCACCAAGGTATGGTCAAGATGAAAGCCAGGATCCGACACCGAGTGTGGTTCCCAAACATCGACACAAAGGTGGAACAACTCGTAATGGCCTGCCTCCCGTGCCAGATCATGAGTGCACCACCGAACCCCGAACCCATTCATTTGGCAGATCGGGGATCCTCAAGTTGGGACGCAATCAGCATTGACTTTTGTGCGGTCCAGGAGGGCAAGTACTTGCTAGTGGCAATCGATGACCACTCACGATACCCCGAGTTAGAAATTGTATCGTCCACATCTGCAGACATGGTCATACCAGCCTTCGAAAAGATCTTCACTACCCATGGCATGCCGCGACGCACCAAAAGTGACAATGGGCTGCCCTTCCAGGGTGCGGAAATCAAAAAGTACTTGGATGACCTCAACATCCAGTACCACCACATCACGCCGAGATGGCCACAACGGAAACGCAGAGAGGTTCATGCGTACCCTCAACAAGGTGCTCCACCTATCATGAGCATACTCCAGCCCCTGGAAGGTGGACCTGTACCGATTTCTAAGGAACTATAAGTGACACCCATCAGCACCACGGTGTTACCACCGGCCTATATCATGTATGGGGCAGTGATAAACTCATCCATTCCACACCACCCAAGCAGGGGCACAGACACCTACAACAGCAATCACACCCACCAAAGGATCACTGCAAATGAGTGCATGACATCAGGAGGCATGCAAAGGAGTCTAGACACCAAGTAGGGGATCAGGTGTTGGTGGTCCAAAATCCCTCGAAAACAAAATTGGACACACAGTATGATTTGGTTCCCTGGACCGTAACTCGATGACATGGTAACGGCAGCATGAGGGCAGCACCAGATCACCAGAAACGCTTCATGGTTTAAGAGCATGCCACGACAGATGTGGACTGATGGGTACCAGTAGCTCTCGGAGGAAGTAGGTCCGCTGGTGGAGGACAAGAACCACCAACCCGAGGCCAAGTGGACCGTAGGGTGTAAAACAGATGAACTGCTAAGTGGTCCAGACGAGGCGTCTCCAAATAAGGAAGGTGAGCCACAACAGGACACAGGTACGGGGATGCCCCCCAGAGGTGGGCACTATGCTCTAAAGGCTGCACCAAGAGCCCCAGTGAGGCTCAAAGACTATGGGCCTCATTACGACCCAGTCGTTAAGGGTTAACGCCGTCGTTAACCCTTAACGCCTATTCTGATTTTAACGGCTGCTTTTAGCAGCCGTTAAAATCCATGGCGCTTACCTGCCATGATGCTAATTACGCCACCGTAATTTACGGTGGCGTAATTAGCGCCTTCCCCACTCCCATTATGCCCTATGGGGCAAAAATGGGAATGGGGAAGGGAAAATGGGAAATGGGGATTTACCGCCCCACTCACCTTGGAATGGGGCGGTAAATCCGCCATCCACCATGGTGGATGAAGTTTACACCATGGTGGTAAAGTTGGCGCAATTAGCGCCTGGGTTGTAATGACCCCCTATGAGTGGTAGAAGGATACAAAAAAAATAGTACCTTATTATGTGTTGGACAAGAGTGCACAGGTGAGTTTAGTAAGCATAGTTATGCATAGCATGTTTGGTTAAAGTTGTTGGAAAAAAGGACGAATGTTATGTGCACCTGACGTCCCGTGAAGGCAGTGATGTCAGGTGCAAGGAAATAAAGGCCTGCCCCCGCAAAGAGCGAGGGCAGTTCCGGGCACACCCTGATCCATGCCTGCGTGTGTGTTCTTTGCTCTCCCTTGGCCATGCCTCCCGAGCGGGGCCTACTCTTTTCCTATCTCCCTCCAGCACACCGGAGAGAGAGGATTGACCAGTGGGATGCGCCATGGAGCCACACATTATGCGACCCATGCATAGTCTTGCAAGGCGGGAGCTGTGCACACCAGAAGCAATGCAACAACGGTGGACTGAATGTGTCGAATTTAAAGTGAGGGAGTAATCGAAGTGTAGGGAAAGAAGCAGTGGAACTATGTTCCCTGGTGGCCCGCACCCACTCCCCACAAACCCCATAACGATGCCCGTCCCACACACAATACAATCCCCCATACACATGCACCTACTGTTTAAGGGAGCGTTCGGTGTAGTGCACTGAAAGTGTAAGTTTCATCTTCTTCCTACACTTTTATTTTAAAACAAAACCATTACGGAACAGTTTATTTTCAAAATAAAAGTATAGGTAACAGTAAAACTTACATAGAGGAGCACCGCTCCCAGCCGCCACCTCTTACTTCGACCACTGAAGCGAGGCCAGCAAGGAACAGGCCAGCAAGGAACAGAGTTGGATACGTGGCGTACAGCTCCTGTGCTCCACGAGACTCACAAACACAGTAATTTAATGGGGATTCTTACACAGAGGCACCACCTTCATTCAGCAGTGCTTCTGCATGCCTGCGTCCATATACATCTGGGCCTGCCGACTGGGTCCCTGTTCCCAACTCATGTTGGTCACCGGGCCACTGTGGTGTAATAATAAAATAAAAAAATAAAAACACATATAAGGGATCATACTGGTGGACTGGTTGTGTCTAAATACCCCAAAAATAGTAGCATAACAATTAAGAACGAAACTAGTTCTTAATGTATTGGGCATTCCACAAGCGAATGTATTGTATTCCACAAGCGAGCGACACAGCAAAGAGGTATACAATACTATACATGGCAGATTCAGAGGTGCACTGCTTATACACTATCTTGATACCCATAGATGTTTCGTATCAGGCCAAAACAGCTCTCGAATACTATTTCAGCCCCATTCTAAGTAAACAGAAGGCAACACTGGATACTTTTCATACAAGTCTGCTACGCTTGGCATTTAAATGCAATCTCATCAGTGAAAAGGATGAGATACAAGCCTAAATAATTCAAGGTTGTGTTTCTGTGAAACTAATAAATACAAATTTTTTAAAAAATTATTTTATTACATGTAATTGTATTTTTTAACAGTTTTTACAAATGGAAAAAAGTTCCAAAATACCTTTGATTTTCTTTGAAGCAGGGTTTGTCTCCTCCGTATCTTGTGTTTTCCTAGTCAGATTAAAATCTGAGTAGGATTCAGTCACATGTTACTCCACTACAAGGTTTGGCACCTGTTTCCTGTTCCAGACCTATATCCTGTAGAATCTGGGCTGCCGCAATCACCGCAATCACCAAGGTTATTCTGTCATCATTTATTATTCAGGGCCACCAAGCGTCTTCCACGTGTATGCACATTATCATGCAGATGACGCCTCAGGTAGATAGCTCTTGAGTTTGCTGTGCCAGGGCACGACAACAAACGGTGTTTGATTGTTTCTGTTTTATCCTAATTCCTACAGTACCGACAGGTGTTCGAAGACGATAGGCCTCGACTTTTCAATATCTCCTTAGTTTTTAGGACGTTCAGCCACGCTTTCAGAAAAGTGGAGCGCAATATTCAGTCAGGAACTTTTATCAAGTATTTCATGATTTGATTAACTTTTGTGTATTCACTGGTAAATGCGCAGTTAGTTTGTTCTTTGATGCAATTTCCAGGGATTGTGTCCAGTCCCATAGTTTAAGTTTCAACTTTACTTTGGACTTATTGCGCTCCAAGTCTTCTTCTGAGCTTTCCAATTTCATCTAGGAGGTTTTTGTTCTTAGTTGCCCAATCAGTTAACATCTTGTTTTTGCCTCCATGCATTTCCTTCTTGATAGTTTCATGTATTTTTGGGTGAGGGGCTCGCTTTATCTTACTAAAAAACAACAAGCTGTTCCTATCAATATTTGCATTTAGTGAGACCAGGCTTAGTTCTCTTCATATACATGCTGTTGATGTGGAAGTTGGTAGTTTCAAAACTTTGCGCCAGAAAAGTTCTTCTAGTTTGTTATACATTTTCCCAAGGATCTCTGGCATCACTTTCCGCTCCATATGAAATGGCTGGGACTACCTTCGCTTTATAAAAGTTAAATGCAGTGATGAGGGAGAAACGCCCACATTTTTTATCGATTAACATTGTTTGAGAGGCTAAGATCTTCAGCTTTGCTTATAGTATCATCTGCATCAGAGTTTCTACTGGGCTCCTGCTGATTGTGATGCCCAAGTATTTGTAGCTAGGTACTATCTCGAGGGTCTCTCCCTCTAGATGCCAATGATGTTTTTTTTTTCCAAGATCAAGATTTTTGTTTTCTCTATGTTAATTTCCAGATCATTTTCTTTTTAAGTACAGCAAGAGATTGTTCAACTAGCGTTAGAGGCCTATTTCGGTTTGCAGAATGATATCATCTGCGTATAGGAGGCGTTGGATCTTCTCTTCTCCAATGTTTGGTGAGAAGGATCTTATGGTGTCTTCTAGATCTACAATGCCTCCCATGTAGGAATTGTAGAGTGCACATCCCTGCTTGATACCTCTTGTGGTCTTTATAAAATAAAATATTGAAAGAACCTGGCGTCATGCTGACCAGAATTTTTTAATTGGGAAGATCCCATGAATGTGCTGAAGCAAGAGCCATCGGAATTGACTCGGGCATAAAGTCTATTAAAATAGGAGAGGCATATGCGGTCATGAAAAAACACTGCCACAATAAAATACAAATACAGGTACAACCTAATCTGAGCAACTTGGTTAGTCTGTAAGAATGTGTACCTGCTGTGGAAACATGCTTTCCCAAATGGTGACAGGCAAGTAAAGGTCACTTATGTGGGTGCTGTGCTAGAGTGAATTACTTTGATAAGGTATTGTGTGCCAAGTTTCGAGAGACCAAGAGCAAATCACCACCATCTTTTCTGAAGTAGCTCAAGCAAACGTTTCACAAGGTACTGCAGAAGTTAAGGAACCAGACGTTGAAGGTGTTGTGCTTTTCATTTCAAAGGGCTGCAGGGGCTCAGAAATAATGCAAAAGACAGCATTCTTGCGCAGTGTGTGGCACAGTGGAAGTTCAAGGGACTGACATATCAGTGTTGATGGACAAAGGGGAATTATTAAATGTTATGTCTCTCACCCATTTAAAAATAAATATGCAGACAGTGTCAATTGAGAAACACCAAGGTCAGTCTATATACATTTGGAGGTCAACTCCAATCCCTCAAATAGACTGTCTTGTCGCAGAGATACAGCTTGGGTCCCAGAAAATAAATTCATGGTTTAAAGTCACAGCCATTACCGAGGACACTCTCTTTGGATGTGAAAAAGCATAAACCCTTCAAATCATACACTTTGCCTATGGGGTATTTTTGGAGGACATTAATAGCCTAGTGGACAGATGTATGCAGCTAATACATGGAGTGGGGTGCTTAAAAGGAGATCCCATACAACTACACATAGAAAGAAAACATACATCCGGTGACACTCAAAGACAATACCATTCCACCTGAAAAGCAAAGTGGAAAAGAGTTTGGAAAACACAGCGTCAGAGAAAGTAGATGGCCCTACCCTGTGAGTGTCCCCAATTGTCATACTAACAAAGCCCAAACAACCTGGGTCAGTGAGAGTATATTTGGACATGAGGTTACATTAGGCAATCTAACGAGAAACGCACATCACGCCCAGCATAGATGATGTGTTAGCCAATTTGCATTGAGCTGTAATATTTCAAGATTTGATTTAAAGGTTGGGTACCATCTGGTGGTATCACACCCTACATCATGGCACATTATGAATTTCAGTATGCATCACAACCTGTACCATTATAAAAGATAGTGGGCCTCATTAAAAGGTCGGCTGTAACCCACCAGTGCTACCGGTGGGTTTCCTGATGACGTCGAATCACAGAATCTGCTGCCTGACTTCCCAGTGCCACCGGGACATTACAAGTCCCGACGGAAAGGGAATTCAGGCAGGGGAATTCAGTAAGTTCCCATTCCCGCAGAGTCCCATAGG
The DNA here is from genome assembly GCF_040938575.1 of Ambystoma mexicanum. Taxonomy (NCBI): domain Eukaryota; kingdom Metazoa; phylum Chordata; class Amphibia; order Caudata; family Ambystomatidae; genus Ambystoma; species Ambystoma mexicanum. Next base: position 351,879,015 of record NC_090941.1, on the reverse strand, counting down.
ACTCCGTGGGAATGGGGCCTCGGGAAGCACAGGCACCATTGCTAGCAGGGCTGGTGCTTCTGTGAAAAGTTTGCCTGCAGGTGCCGTTGCACCCGACAGGTCTGTCCCTGCCGGGTGCAATGGCCCCCAGAGGCAGATTTGTAGTGTGGCAGTCTGGAAACAAGGGTGCCGGTGAGCTTACCGGTACCCTTGTTTCTGGACCACCACACTCGGAATGAGGCAATAAGAGCATTATAATTTACTTACACCTTATGTCTAGAATGTATTCTGATGTATTCTAATGTTGTAGTTTTCACCTTTAAATACTGTAGCCCAATGTGGGCGTGTCAAGTTTTCAGTTTTTGCGATCTCAGGAGAACTGCTGACCTTCCATATGTTATTGCATGTGCATTAAAGCTATGTTTTCATGCAATATGGGTGTCTCTTTATTGCGTCCTGAAAATCACTATGGGTGTACATCTGGTGATGCAAAGAGATCTCAAGTGCATCCCGAGGACACCAGAGTCACCGATTGCATTTCCTGGGCTGCAATGCCCCTCCTTTATAGAACAGTTTGTGCACACACCAGCGGAGAGCCGAGCAGACGTGTTTCTCTAATGGTGTGTCTGTTTTCTGGATTGGTGCACTGGGCGGGGCTGTGCAGGCTGTTCACAAGGACAACATATCAGGGGGACTTGGAGATGACATAGTAAGCTGAGTGCATGTTTTTTGTAAATTACTGTGTTTTTTATATTCTGTTATTTCTTGTGTATTGATGAAGTATTGTTGAGAAGCTCCTCTTAGCAGGGACAAACAATGTTGTGTACGAAGTAATAGTCCTATGCTGAAAATACTCGATATCCCTCAGTTGTAGATCGAAGGGAACTTGACGAGGGTTGAGTACCCTCATCCAGAGGTAAGGAGACAGAGGAAGAATCTACACCATTGTGTGAATAAGTGTTTTTATTGTTAGGTGTTTTTTTATCAATTGTGTATAGAAAAGAGTTTTTCATTAAGTATTGGAAGCAATTGTTTAGACAAAGGTGTTTGGATTCAGATATTTGTAGTAATTGTGTAAATGAAGGTGGTTATTGTTAGGTGTTGATAACAGTTGTGTGAATAAATTGGTTTATTGTCAGGATGTTAACCTCGGAGATCAGAACTTTTGACGTCTTGGTAAGGAGAGCAGACATTAGTTCAGTCTTAGCAGTGTTTTGTGGAAGTATGGAGATGCCATTGGAGCATATGTGTAGGGCGCTTCCACAATATAAGAAAAAAGATTTTTAAGTATCACAATGAGTGGGTTCTGTGAAATGCAAGCAAAATGTCCAGACCCTGGCCTGAAGAAGGCACACATGATGAGAGTTTATTAGAAGATATGCACATGTGATTGCTGTCAATCTATAAGGGGAAAAGTTGAAGAATTGTCAGGGCATTCTAGTTGTATGGATATTTTTTGTAGAAGAGGAGAGTACCTCAGAAAATAGCAAGCAAGGATCTACCTAAACAGACAAAAAGCCTGGTAGATTATGATTCCTCACATATTGTGATGAATCCAATGGACCCCTCACTGAAACCATACCCAAAGTATCCTCCCAGGTGGCCAGGGAAAGGCAGACATTTCCTAATCCTGACCTTGGGTGTGGTGCACTGCGGAACGATCACCTGGGAGGAGAAATGGGTCAGGTAAGTGAGGGATACATGTGGGATTAGAACTAGTAGTTAACCTCTTCTCAAGAGGACATCCTAACAACGTGTTGCTATCATAATTTCAATGTTCCATAAGTAGACTATCTGAATAGGAACAAATTCAGCCTTAAACCCTGTGGTGTTAAAAGTAACACACATCCTATTATCACCCAAGAAATGCATGTAGTTATAAATTCCCCTACCTCACAAAGCCTAATAAGTGGAAGTTGCATAGTAATGGAAGTCTTAAGACCAAAGATCCATATTCCTCTTCTCAAACCTGCCTTATAACTGAGCCTTGTGACATCCCTTTGTTAAATGTTGTAGAAAATGGAAATCAAGTTTGTAATACAGAAGGAGTTAAGAAAACAAACGTTATCATTAGGGACTTCAAGACCCATAATTCCCTCAGCACTGGGACGAGGATGAGGGATGCAGAGAAATAAAGGTGTAGGAGCTGGCAGCCAATTAGTAAAAATGACCTACTCCTGAGCGAGACTGGAAGGCTTAAAAGGCCCCCCTCAAGTGGAGGTAAGGAGGAATGGAACTGGAAAATGCATTCCGCCGGTGCATACGCTGGGAGGAAGCTGTAGAAGAGCAAGAAGACGCTGGGACTGTTGAAAGTCCTGAGAGGGTCTGTGCCTCTACAATCCCTAACTGCAGAGGCCAACGCTACTCAGGAAGACAATGTGCCCCAATTTCCCTAGGAGTTTAGCTCAGCGGCAACGTGCGTGCCTTGGAAGCCATACGACATGAAACAACACATGCTTGATCCTCGGGTCTGCACTTAATATTTAAGCACGTTATAAATACGCAACTAAAAAAAAAACAATTCAGCAACTAATGAACAAACAATTTCTGTAACAGCGCCTGAACATCCTTCCAAATGCCAAAGTATTTTTTTCTGGATTACTACCTAGGGCAATATGGGAAAATAGTTAAGTTTTTTGTCCTCAGCAAAACAATCCTAGGTGTGTAATCAACCGAGGCATGTGTGCCTTCAATGCCTAGAGCTGGTATGTTCTTCTGTAATAATGAGAATATTGATTCCAGTAATGCTGTTTATTTTAAAGAAGATGGCATTTCCTTACCTTTTATGGGAAATGCCATGCTGTTTTGGAATGTAAGGGTTGCTTTGGAGAAGGTTATGTGAAGATTGTAGGAGTAAAGTAAGCAAAATAACAGGTGTCTGTCAAGCATCTCCAAAAAAACCAAAAAAAACGGCTCTTTTCAGAGCCAACCTCAAAGGGGAAATGGGGCACACTATTTAAATTTACATTCACCATGCTCAGATTTTCGATATGTCTGCGGACATGGCGGTAGTCCGCAGACATGGAAATCACTAGCTAGGGGTTCATTATGTTCAATGTTACATGTATTTAAAGTCAGGGATATTATGGTTAAGTTGTGCTACTAAAAACCTATGAAATTCAGTAATGAAACGTTGTTAAAAGGGATGTTATGGTTCAAAGTAAAACCGAAAAACCCCTGAAATTCGGCAGTTATGGTAAGATAAGCAACCATAACTCGCGCCACCGTGCACTGCTAACACTAACACCCAGGACATCAAAGATGACATCACAAATGTCATTGATGACATCACTGATTACATCACATGGCTGGCTCTCCCTTTTTTTCCTTTACTGACATATCTAAGCCACATAGTTTTCTTCAGTAACAGTCAGGAAGTAAAAATTGAAAAGGTACTATATTTGTAGCGGAAGACACAGGCTTGAAAGAGAGAAATCCTTTCTGTGCATGAAGATAATCATTAGAGTTATCAGCACTTTCTCATAGTTTTATTTTTATTACTATACCTTCCGTGTATATGCTCATATTTGTGTACATTGTACTCACACTCCTTTCCTTAGGGTTCACTGACATCATTTGATACACATACATACAGTAAGTAGCACCTTTGAAACAGAGCAATCATTTCTCTGCATAAAGATAATGGCCCTCATTGCAACCATGGCGGTAAGTATTCTACATTACATGGCGCAACTAACGTGTCCGTGCTGGAGCGAAGCCGTAAAAAGCGCCACATTATGACCCATCGGGCACGAGCATTGCGCCATGCCGGTAATGTAAACTATGCCATGGCGTTAATGCCCCAAAACGGCACCTACCGGCATTGTATGCCGCGCAAGGTGCACTACTGCCACCGATCTGAGTGGTGACCGTAATTAGCGGTCACCGCAATTAGCGGTGACCGTAAATAATCGGAACCGGAAGTAGCGTCATCACGGCAGAACGGGAAAAAGCACGGCAGCCATCTTTTAAAACATAATGGGCCTCATTACGAACCCCGGCGCTAAACCATGGTGCTATTAGCACCATGGTCCATGCCGGGGTCCGCCATGGTGAATTGCGGAATTACTGCCCCATTCTAAGGTTGGCGGGGCAGTAATTCCCTATTCACCATGGGCCCTTCCCCATTCCCATTTTTGCCCCATAGGGCTCAATGGGAATGGGGAAGGCGCTAAGTACGGTGCCGCAAATTGCGGCACCGTACTTAGCACCAAGGTCCCTTTGCGGACCCTACTATAACAACTGGTAAAACCAGCCGTTAAGGTCGGGTCCCGCAAAGGGACCTCGTAATCAGGCGTTAAGTGTTTAATGGCGCTGACACCTTTTACGGCGCTGTTAAACCCTTAACGCCAGGGTCGTAATGAGGCCCAATCCTTTGGCATCCTCTGCAACCAGTGGACATCCGACCCTGATAACCGGTAAAAAGCATCAGCTACATATTTCCTGCGAGAAAATGCCTAAAGTTGTGAAGAAAACTTGTGACCGCCAGCGGCAGGACTATTTCACCAGGGAAGAGCTGAACATGTTGGCGGAGACCGTCCAGGAGAACGCTGCTGTAGTGTTTTCAAGCCTAATGACGAGACCGGCAATTGCAAAGAAGAAGGCCATATGGGCCCTAGTTGCACAGCGGGTCAGTGCTGTGGTTACAGTACCCCGCAACGCGAGACAGTGCCATAGCGGTGGGATGATCTCCGGCTCCGCGTTAGGAGCATCCTATCTGCAAACAGGAACATGGGCATGGCAACCGGGGGAGGATCCGAGTCCCCAATAAAATTGCAGTCCTGGGAGGAAATCTGTGCCACTACAATCGGCATCGGGAACATTGAAGGGGTAGGAGGAATGGAGAGAGGAGCCCCGACATTAGGCGATGCAGGTAGGTGCCTCAAATCAAGCCATGCAAAAGCAGTCCATTCATGTGAAGCACAATGTTGTCCTATAGTGTAAATGCAACACATTAGCAGGAGACTGCCTACAGCCACATCCGACCTCAACCCTGTACACATGCAGTATGCACAGCCTAACTGTAGGCACCCACATACCTCCATGCTACTTCCACACAAAAGGGAGGCAATCTGTATGCCCCAGCCTCAAATGTGCCGCATCTAGTAACCAAAATGATGGCAGTCATCACAATGCCCGCTCAATGTCCGCAGACCCATCAATAACACTTTCCCTCCTTTGCTCCACCACAGGCTCAAATTCCGACCTCGACGATGAAGACACTACTGCCACCACACCTGCCAAGAAGGCCAGGACCACAGTGCCAGCAAACCAACCCTCCACCTCTGCTGTACAGACCAAAACCCCACAGCAGCCAAAATCCGTGGCAATGAAACAGGACAGGGCACTGACAGGCACCCCAGCAGGTAGCACGGTACCAGCAGCAGCAGCAGACATAACCCAAATGGTGGCCACAGAAGGGACTGGTTCAGCAGGCTTTGTGATGGCGTTAGGAGCATCTCCGCTTGGTTTGTGATTCGCGTAGCTTTGCGCCATGCCGGTATTTACAGCATGGCAGGTCGCTTGCGTGCGACCTTGGTGAAGTTAGCGGCAGCGTTAAGTACGATGCCGCTAATGGCATCGTAGTTAACGGTCACGGGTCATGATCGGACCTAGCGGAAAACGATGCCGGTAATCATTTACCAGCATTGTTTTTCACTTACCACCAGGGTTGTAATGAGGGCCAATGAGTTAGGTTATGAACTCTTTATGCTACTACTTCTGCTTTTTTGCTTACTTCTCTGTCCCTGTATATACTCATATTTGTATGTGTTGTTGTCTCTTTGTGTTTTGTCTGTATTAAGTGTAATTATGTATTAAGTGGGTTTTATTAGCTACTTATTACATGTTAGATTATGAATATTGCACCTTCATGTATACTGCACACACTGCCTAAGTTTCTGCATGAGTTGCTTAGTATACTGGATAGAACTTCATAATAGAATGCTATTTATATCAATGCATTGCTTAATGCACTAATTAGCTCATGATATTTATTGAAATGATCCTTCACACTTTTTGGTCAACATTATAAGAATACCTCCTACAGAGTTTTCATGAAAAGTAATTGCACATGTGATGTAATCAGTGAGGTTATCAATGACATTTGTGATGTCATCTTTGATGTCCTGGGTGTTAGTGTTAGCAGTGGAAGGTGGCGCGAGTTATGGTTGCTTATCTTACCATAACTGCCGTATTTCAGGGGTTTTTCGGTTTTACTTTGAACCATAACTTCCCTTAACAAAGTTTTTTTACTGAATTTGATAGGTTTTTAGTAGCGCAACTTAACCATAATGTCCCTTTTAAAAAAGTTTTTTCACTGAATTTCATAGGTTTTTAGTAGCGCAACTTAACCATAATGTCCCTTTAACAAAGGTAATTCATAGAATTTAGCGCACAAGTGGTGCACGCGGCTGGCGCACAGTGTGCGCGTGCGAATCTCTGCGCCAGCCGCGTGCGCTAAAATCCAAATTTCAGCTACCAAAACCAGCCGTGGCGCACAGTGGCGCAGCGACCCTGCAGCAGCGCCAGTTACACCCCCAAGAACGCCCCTCATGCAGGCAAAAGCCATCAAAATCCGCAATCCAGCGCAAAGGGCTGCGCTAACCCTGTACCAGCACGGCAAGCGGGGAACGTGTATTACTGGGGTTTGCAGGAAGTTTCACACGTGATTGGCCCTGTGCGAGCGGGGTACGTGTATATCAGGTGTGCGCGGGAAGTTTCACACGCGATTTCAGCAGGGTACATGTATTTCAGGGTTGCGTGGGAAGTTTCACATGCGATTTCAGCAGAGTATGTGTATTACTGGGGACTGCGGGAAGTTTCACCCGCGATTGGCCCTGTGCGAGCGGGGTACGTGTATTACTGGGGTATGCGGGAAGTTTCACATGCGATTTCAGCAGGGTACGTGTATTACTGGGGTTCGCGGGACATTTCACACGTAATTGGCCCTGTGCGAGCAGGGTATGTGCATATCAGGGGTGCGCGGGAAGTTTCACACACGATTTCAGAAGGGTACATGTATTTCAGGGGTCACGGGAAGTTTCACACGCAATTTCAGCAGGGTACGTGTATTACTGGGGTTCGCGTGAAGTTTCACACGCGATTGGCCCTGTGGGTGTGGGGTACGTGTATTACAGGGGTGCGCGGGAAGTTTCACACACGATTTCAGCAGGGTACGTGTATTTGAGGGGTGCGCGGGAAGTTTCACACGCAATTTCAGCAGGGTACGTGTATTTCAGGGGTGCCGGGGAGTCCTACACGTGATTTGGCAGTGTGGGTCCTCCCAGGTGTTCCCTGTACACCCTCCACGGCCCCTGCAGGCAGCCCACACCACAGGGGACTACCCTGAACCCCTGGTCATGTCCCGCAGGCAGCCCACCCAACATGGGAATGCCCCCCAGCAAAGGCACATGTCTCCTTGCACTACTGATCACCAACTCATGTCCCCTTGCACCCCCACTGCCCAGCAGTGTGGAGCACCTGCCAGCAGGCCCCCAATCATGTCCCACTCATGTCCCCTTACACCCCCACCCCTCAGCATTGCGGGGCACCGGCCAGCAGGCCCCCACTCATGTCCCCCTGTACCCCACCCCCCAGCAGTGCAGGGCACCTGCCAGCAGGCCCCACTCATGTTCCGCTCATGTCCCCTTGCACCTCCACCCCCCAGCAGTACGGGGCACCTGCCAGCAGGTGCCCACTCATGTCCCTCCCATGTCCCTTTGCACCCCCACACCCCAGTATTGTGGGGCACCTGGCAGCACGCCCCCACTCATGTCCCCTTGCACCCCCACCCCCCAGCAGTGCAGGGCACCTGCCAGCAGGCCCCCACTCATGTCCCCTTGCACCTCCACCCCCCAGCAGTGTGGGGCACCTGCCAGAAGGCCCCCACTCATGTCCCACTCATGTCCCCTTGCACCCCCACCCCCCAGCAGTGCGGGGCACCTGCCAGTAGGCGCCCACTCATGTCCCACTCATGTCCCCTTGGACTCCCACCCCCCAGCATTGCGGGGCACCTGCCAACAGGCCCCCACTCATGTCCCCTTGCACCCTCACCCCCTAGCAGTGCAGGGCACCTGCCAGCAGGCCCCCACTCATGTCCCCTTGCACCCCCACCCCCAGCAGTGTGGGGCACCTGCCAGCAGGCCCCCACTCATGTTCCACTCATGTCCCTTGCACCCCCACCCCCAGCATTGCGGGGCACCTGCCAACAGGCCCCCACTCATGTCCCCTTGCACCCCCACCCCCAGCAGTGCAGGGCACCTGCCAGCAGGCCCCCACTCATTTCCCCTTGCACCCCCACCCCCCAGCAGTGCGGGGCACCTGCCAGCAGGCCCCCACTCATGTCCCACTCATGTCCCCTTGCACCCCCACCCCCCAGCATTGCGGGGCACCTGCCAGCAGGCCCCCACTCATATACCACTCATGTCCCCCTGCACCCCCACCCCCCAGCAGTGCGGGGCACCTGCCCGCAGGCCTCCACTCATGTCCCACTCATGTCCCCCTGCACCCCCACCCACCAGCAGTGCTGGGCACCTGCCAGCAGGCCCCCACTCATATCCCACTCATGTCCCCCTGCACCCCCACCCCCCAGCAGTGCGGCGCACCTGCCAGCAGGCCCCCACTCATGTCCCACTCATGTCCCCCTGCACCCCCACCCCCCAGCAGTGCGGGGCACCTGCCAGCAGGCCCCCACTCATGTCCCACTCATGTCCCCTTGGACCCCCACCCCCCAGCATTGCGGGGCACCTGCCAACAGGCCCCCACTCATGTCCCCTTGCACCCTCACCCCCTAGCAGTGCAGGGTACCTGCCAGCAGGCCCCCACTCATGTCCCCTTGCACCGCCACCCCCAGCAGTGTGGGGCACCTGCCAGCAGGCCCCCACTCATGTTCCACTCATGTCCCTTGCACCCCCACCCCCCAGCATTGCGGGGCACCTGCCAACAGGCCCCCACTCATGTCCCCTTGCACCCCCACCCCCAGCAGTGCAGGGCACCTGCCAGCAGGCCCCCACTCATGTCCCCTTGCACCCCCACCCCCCAGAAGTGCGGGGCACCTGCCAGCAGGCCCCCACTCATGTCCCACTCATGTCCCCTTGCACCCCCACCCCCCAGCATTGCGGGGCACCTGCCAGCAGGCCCCCACTCATATACCACTCATGTCCCCCTGCACCCCCACCCCCAGCAGTGCGGGGCACCTGCCCGCAGGCCTCCACTCATGTCCCACTCATGTCCCCCTGCACCCCCAACCACCAGCAGTGCTGGGCACCTGCCAGCAGGCCCCCACTCATGTCCCACTCATGTCCCCCTGCACCCCCACCCCCCAGCAGTGCGGGGCACCTGCCAGCAGGCCCCCACTCATGTCCCACTCATGTCCCCCTGCACCCCCACGCCCCAGCAGTGGGGGGCACCTGCCGGCAGGCCCCGACACATGTCCCCCAGCCAACACGTCATCACAATCTAGATCCCTGGCCCTTATGGGCAGCCTCCACATGCCAAACACCCACCCAAGTATTGCATCCACCCACTTATAAATGCCAATTACATGATACAACCCCAATGGCAAGTATGTAACAAGTATGTAAATGAACACATGTCCCTCACATACACACAATGGGTGTAAGTGAATGTCAAAACCCATATCATGACATGCATGAAACCAATGAGATGATACTACACATTGAAGTTTGATGAAAAAAATGTATTAAAAGCAACGTAAATGGAATTAAAAATAAACAAAGGACAATGGGAATTGAAAACTAAAAGCAGCATGTCCGTAAAATAATGAAAAACAGCAAATCATAATCCAAAGGAAAGGTGTCCAAAGTCACAGTTCAAAAAAGTAAATCCAAGGGAAAAACAAAACGGAAAACCATTGCTCCATGGGTAAATCCCCAAAAAAAAAAGTATAATCCAACAGTCAACTATATACAGATAAACAATCCAGGGTCCATGATCCCAACTGAAGAAATGATACCTATCTAAAACTACTACCTAATAAAAAAACTATATACAAAAATGTGGTCCATTGTCCAAAAGGTCCAAAATAAATAAAAAAGTAAAGGAAACCTAACACTAACTACATAACTATTTACAAAGGCAGCGGGCTAGTCCGACGGCTCACTTTTGGATGTCCCGGGCCAGGGCATCATCGAACTCCTGCTCGATGTCCCGGAGGCGGTCCTCTTCCATGGCCCGAGGCTTCGCAGGGACGATGTCATCTGGAACTCCAGGTCCCTGCGAATGGCCTCGAGGCACTCGGCCCGCCTCACGGCCCTCCGCATGGAGTTCTCCGCCCTGACCATCATGAGCCATGCCTCTTCGGCCCGCTGCCACTCCGCATCGATTGCATGGCCCAACCGCTGCCACACGGAAGACACTTCCCGTCCAGGGTCCTCCTGCCCTCTGACCAATGCCTGCCCCTCCGATGATGAAGGCCCTGAGTCATCATGGCTCCCACCTTGTTGCTGCTGCTGCTGTGCTGCTGCCTGTGCCCTGGCTCCTGCTGCCTACACATCCTCCTCCAGCTGGGGTACAGTTGTGGAGGTGGCCACCCCTGCTGGATGTCCGACTTCCGACTGTGGCAGGGATCTGTTGTCCACCAGCCTGGCCGCAGGGTCAGAGGCAGCTCCACAGGGCACCCAGGTGATACATGGGTGGGAAGATGTCATGGAGGACGACTGGGGCATAGGGGGTTCAGTTGAGGAGGGGGTCGGAACAAGGTCCAGGAAACGGAGGAATCCGGCCATGGTGAGCTGTCCTAGTGGGTCGCCACGGACAACGAGCCATGCGAGAAGACGTGCAGTCTCCTCATGAAAAGACTGCAGGTCACCTCGCATGGCATGTTGACGCAACGCCACCCCACTCAGGACAGGCTCAACCTGGTGCCGGATAGCCACATCCGCAGGGAGAGGAAGGCCAGTTGGCGTAAGCGAATCCCCTCCCTGAGAATGGGTCTGGACGTAGGCATCCCTGCTGGTGCAAGATGATGCAGTGACAGGATCAGGGACAGGATTGCACACAGGCACCTCTGCAGCGGCCTGTGCTGCCTCCTGTGCCTGGTCCTGCACTGCACCACTAGCACCAGTGGAATCCCTACCTTCAGACCCCGTCTCTGTCCCTTGCACGGCCTCCTCTTCCACCAAACCCCCCACCAACCTGGATGACTCCATGCCATCTTCCTCCGTTGGGCCCTGTGGGGTCTCAGCTGCCCCTTCTGCTGCCGAGGAGTCCAACTCCGACCTCCGCCTCTTGGACCTCCCCTCGGTAGCTGCGGCCTGGGACGCGGCACCGGACTCCTCACTCCCCGATGAGATGACAACCTGGGAGGGGAGCCGGGCCTTGCGTCTCCGGCTGGTGGTGCGATCCCTGCCGCTGTGCTCCACAGCACCTTCTCCGCCCTCTTCATCAGTTGACGCTGCAGACAGGGGGCCTCATTACAACCCTGGCGTTAAGGGTTTAACAGCGCCGTAAAAGGCTGCGGCGCCGTTAAACCCTTAACGCCCGATTCACACTTTAACGCCTGCTTTTTGCAGGCGTTAAAGTCCAACCCGCTAAGGGACCTTGGTGCTAATTACGGCACCGTAATTTACGGTGCCGTAATTAGCACCTTCCCCATTCCCATTGAGCCCTATGGGCCAAAAATGGGAATGGGGAAGGGGCCATGGTGAATGGGGATTTACTGCCCCGCCAACCTTGGAATGGAGCGGTAAATACGCCATCCACCATGGTGGAATCCGGCATGGACCATGGTGCTAATAGCACCATGGTCCACCGCCTGGGTTGTAATGAGGCCCAGGGAGAAATAACACACAGGCATCAGGGCACTGTACAATGGACTCATACACACATGATAGTTCCACATGAGTGGCATTGTCAAACTTCAGACACAGCATCACAATCCCCAACACACATGTCATTTTGACTCACACACATGAGCTATTCCACAGCCATATTGCAACAGCCAGCACCATCCATACACATACAACACTATGAGCAGCCAAAGGTGAGCCAGACATCACATGAAACACAGGGAGTGTACTACACATGCACACACGCCAACACACTTACATGAATGTGTACACCTCCGCCAACTGTCGCAGTGTTGAGATCGGCATCCATGTCACATCTGCAAATCTGTTTTCCACATGTCAGTGTCACATGCATCCATGTTGCATCACTGTCACACCCTTGTCAAATAGACACAAATCCACATGTACACGGTGCACATTTATGCAGCTGGAACCAACATCCATTTGTGACACCACAACCATGCCAACTGACATACACAGTAATCCAAACATGTGTGCTCACACATCTGCATTTGGCTTGCATGCTTACCCACACATACACCAACCATGTGTCTCACACATGAAAGGACTTTCATGTGTCTGCCTCACAGCCCTGTACATACACATCCATACATGGCCCTATAAAAACACATGTACAACCTGCAAACTAATGGCACACCACCACACGCACAGCTTCCAATGAGTATGCATTTACACTTACCGCTGGACTCTAGACGGGTCTGCCTCTCAAGAACTCAAATTCAAGCAAGAAAAGAAATCCAAAACATGAAAAAATATAAGTGGTGCAACCCCAAAGTCCATAGAACGAAATACAAAGATGGAAAGCATAAAAAAACATTGCTCCATGTGAATATGACTAAAAGAAAATATATACATGTCCTGAAAATTGAAAAAGAAAGTCTGAAGGGTCCATTATCCCAAAAGTAATCGAAACCTACCAAGAACCCTATCTAAAATACAACTATATACAAAAAGTGGAGCAAAGTCCGTGGACTCCAAATCATAATAATAAAGAAATGAAACCTAAACCTAAATAACTATATACAAAGGCGGCGGGCTAGTCCGACGGCTCACTGGTTGATGTCATGGGCCAGGGCATCATTGAACTCCTGTTCAATGGCTTGGAGGCGGACATGTTCCCTGGCCCCGAGGTCTCGCAGGGATAATGCAGTGTCCAGCTCCAACTCCCTGCGAATACCCTCGAGGCACTCCGCAGGCCTCAGCCCCCTCCGCATGGAGTTCTCCACCCTGACCATTGTGAGCCGTTCCTCCTCCGCCCGCCGCTGCTCCGCACCTATCTGCTAGCCCAACCGCTCCCACACGGAAGACACTCCCATTCCAGGGTTCTCCTGCCCTCCGGCCAATGCCTGCCCCCCTGATGTTGATGGCCCAGAGCCATGATGCCTCCCACGTCGAGCCTGCCGCTGCCTCCGACGCAACTGCCTGTGCCAGCACAACAGCATCCAGGCTGATGGAATCCACCGACGCTGTTGTGCACGTGCCCTGCCCGATGATGCCGTCACATCCTCCATCTGCTGGGGTCCAGTTGCTGGTGTGTCCACCCCTGCCGGACCTCCGACTCCCGAGTTGGCTGCGTTGGTTGGGGCAGGTCCACAGAGGGCCCTGGTGGCATCTGGGCCGGAAGACGGCATGGAGAACGACTGGCGCATAGCCTCCACAGAGGAGGAGAGGGTTGCCAGAGTGGCCGATACATGTACGAAACCCCCGACCATGGCCGCTCCCAACTGGGCCACGTTGGCACGGTGCTCTTCATGATGACGTGCGTGCTCCACCCAGGTAGCATGCACGTCATCACGAATGACACCCGTGCGCAACGTGACACCAATCAGGACCTTCTCCATACGGCCAGAGGTCCCCTCGTCCGCAGGTGGAGGGGAGTCAGATGACATGGACATCCCCCTACCTGCGGACGGGCCTGGGATGGGGCATCCCTGCTGGTGCATGGTGGTGCAGTCAGAGTGTCAGGGACAGTGACATGCACAGGCCCCTCCACGGCGACCTGTGCTGCCTCCTGCCCCTGGACTGCACCACTTGCACCAGCAGGGATGCCCCCACCAGGCCCCATGTGCGGCTCAGTAGCGGCCTCCTCCTCCTCTGTGGAAACCACCAACCTGGATGGCTCCACCCCGTGTTCCGCCATTGCAAGTTCCTGTGGGGGCTCACCCACCCCTTCTGCTGCAGCCATTGGGGCATCCCCGCCGCTTTGCTCCACAGTGCCGTCTCCACCCTCTTCTTCACTTGGCGCTGTGTTGAGGGAGACATAGAACACAAGCATCAGGGTACTGTACAATGTTCCCCTAGACAGGAAGCAATAGCAGATGAGTGGAACTGTCAAAGATGACTTCCATCATGTCCCTCCACAACACATGGGTCAGTGCAGGCAAAACACATGCAGTAACAGGCATGGCACATGCTATGGACATTAGCATATATGTCCAAGGGACTCTTGAAACATACAATGTTGTTTTGGAACTCACATGCATCATGGGTCATGCCTATCACATGCACACACTTCACCGTAGTATCATCCATCTGGCCTCGTACACCCCAGACACAGTGGATGCAAGGATAACTAGGCTGCATCAGTGATTCTGAACATTGTCACAGACATGTGTCATGCATCCATGGCATTCACAAGTCACAGACACGCAGGTCAGACACACAGACATGGACACCATACATGTACATGGCATCAGCACCCATCCCTCACCCAAACCCATGTCCAGGAACAGAGACTGGCATGCTCTCATGTGTCCATTCCGCATAGGGCTCCCCATGTTGCATTTAAACACATACACCAACTGTGTGCTTCACACATTACTGGTCTCACATGCATGACCATGATGTCCCTGCACACACACATGCGTACATGGCCTATGTCACACATACAGGCAAGTATCAGACAACCAGCACACTGCAACATGCCCTGTCTCACACAGCAATGCTTGGCCACTTACCGCTCGACTCCAGATGGGTCTGCCTCTCAAGGATCTGGGCATGGAGCACTGGGCATACGCATTCCAGGACCCTCATCTGGATGGTACTCATGCTGCCCCGGCCCCCCTCCACGAGGCGCCGGGCCTTTATGAGGGTCCTGGACCTCAAGTACTCCCAGCACTTCTTGACTTGCTTGATGTTGCGGGTTGCCACCCCCTCCGCGTTGATGGCAACCACAAAGTCGTACCAGATCCTGTCGCTTCCTTCCTTGTTGGCGTGTGTTGATCCGAAGAGGGCATCATAATGCCCCAGGACAAGCTCCACCAGGACACCAACTTCCTTCTGACTGAAGCTGGTGGCCCTCTGCCCCTCTGGCTGGGGGTCGCCAGTGGTCTCAGGTGGTGTTTGCCCCGACATGACGACCCCCAAGGCAGGCGTGGCTGGGCAACTGGGTCCTGGGGCTTGGTTGTGGAGTGATGGTATCCCAGTCGGGAGTCTTCTGTTCCAGCAGGGGTGGTCACAGCAACTGCACCCCTGGCTGATGTGCAGGCAGCAAATAGCAGGGCACGTGGGCAGCAGGCAGTCAGGCAGCAGCAGATGGCAGGTGGGAGCGTGCTCGGGCTCTGGTGAGCAGTGATTCGGCCTTTTGGGCAGGAGCGTGGTCTTCCGTGTGTATTCGCATGGCCAGCTTGATACGGAGTGATTTGGCACGTGAAAAATGTGCACGTCAGCGTGTGATTCGAGGAAAGGCCCCTAGCTCGTAAGCGCGTCAGCACTCGTACACGCTTTCATTGGACCAAAGGCCCTTCAAGCATAAGTGCCTCTGTGACTTGACGCGCATGGGTGTGCGTGGGCGTTTCCCTCGTGACGTTAGCATAGTGGTTCAGCGCGCGTGAAAAACTGCACGTCCGCATGGGAATGCGTGTAATCCGAGGAAAGGGCCCATGCGCGTAAGTTATGTGTCGCGCGCAGGCGTTTCCCTCAGCACGGGTTAAAGGTGAGCGGGGGCAGCAGTTGGCTGTACGTGCCTTTCATGGAGACCGACGTGTGTTGCTGCTTCCTGTTGTTTCGCACGCCATCACAACTTCACAGCTATCAAGGACGTATCTCTTCTTTTGGCGGGGGTATTGGCTACGCGTGTTTTTCTGCATCGCGCTAGTCAGACGGTGAGTCGCACACGCTATTTTTCCCACTGCGGGTGCCCCTGTTTATTGCACCCATTTTCAAGGTCATAGTAGCCTGCGTGTCCCACACGTACGCATTATTCGTGTTACTGGGTGCCACCGCGTACTGCGGGAGGTTGATTCCACGCACATAGGCTGCAGGCTTGCGTGCACGGTTTTACTGCAGTTTTGGGGTGCATGAGCGTTGTCTGACCCATCACTACATCACCGGGGTCACATACAGCCTTGCAGGTGTAGGGGGGCTGTTAACATCTTGCTTCCTAACCCCCTTCCCCCCAATCTGTGCCGGCACTACTACATCTGTGCCATGATTGGGAGGCCACCAAAGGTGAGGGGTGCCTCAGCTGGGCCTACTCCTCATGGCGGGCGTGGTCGGGGATGTGGCCGTGGTGACCAGGGAGTAGGGGGACTCCAGGGTGTCCAGGGCGGCCACAGAGGGGGAAGAGGCAGAGGTGCGCCACTTCAGCACAATGTTGTGCCATGTGTTGGTGCAGTCATGCCACCACCCCCTGTGGTTCCGGGGGATGCAGCTTCTGCATCTGGCACTGGCGCTCGTGTGACCCAGCAGTCTGTTCCATCGACTGCCACGGGCCCAAGGGTAGTGGTAGCTGCAGGTGCAGCTGTGGACACCACCACCCAGGCTCAGGGTCTGCCAGCACAGGCTGCGTTGGCACTTGAGGAGCCCTTGGAAGATTTCCAAGAGGCCAGGAGGGAAACCATACGGGCACGCAGGGCTGCTCTGACCAAGACATGTGTCCCTGGGGCAGTTATGCCTTCTGCTGCCCCGAACAGCCGGGTGTTGGCAAGTGCAGGGGCAGATGCACCCAACAACACCCCGGTTGTGAGTCTGCCAACCAGGACCGTTGCGGTCAATGACCCTGCCACAGCGGATGTTGCTGCGCAGGGTCCATTAGAGGGCACCCAGCTGCCACTGACACAAGTCAGGACTTTGGTCGTCCCTCCACCTGCCACTCCCTTGGCTCAATCAACCGAACCCACTGGCTATACTGGTCAGGGCGGCATTAGCCAGCCAGGGTCTGTGCCACAGTCCAAGAGGAGGAAGGTTGCACCTGCAGCACAGGCAGGGACCCCACACACAGCCACGACCTCCTGCACGTCGAGGAAGAAGCCTTTCTGCAAGCAGGAACTGGACTTCCTCGTGGACTACGTGCGGGGCCACAGCCGTGACATGGTAGTGGGTGCCAATAGTCAGACTACGGCTGCCCACCGTGACACCCACTGGAAGCATGTTGCGGAACATGTCAGTTCATTCGGCCATGAGGTGCGCATGGCGCAAGAGTGCAAAACGCGTTGGAATGACCTCAAACGCAGCGCTAGGGCTAAGCGTGCCTCAAATTACAACTTGACTCTGGTGACTTGCGGTGGGCCTGCACCAGAGGAGGAAGAGCTCACTCAGCATGAGTCACTCGTTGTGGAGTTCATACCACCTGAATCGGTCAAAGAAGTGGGAGAGATGCTGGACTTTGATGCCCAGTCCAGTGAGTGTTGATGCGTATTTGTTGAGGACGTGTGCGTTTTACTTGTGGGATGTGTTGTGCATGATTGCCACTACATGTGACGTGTACATGGTTCTGATGTGTAAGTAATGCAATGCTTCCATGATGCATGCCTGCTCTGCTGGATGGTGGACATGTGGAGCAGACGGGGACTGTCTGCATCACCACTATTGCACCCTACTCGCATGCTGGTTACCAGTATACCCCTCCGGTCCATGTTCCAGCTCACTGGCCCTTCTGCATGTGGCGTGGGGTGACCTTCTTCTCAGCCCAGGCACAATGTCATAGCATGACTGACGTGCATATGTCCTCTGCCTGCATGAGGGTACTGCATGTAGGCATGCTCCCTTGCCCCTCCTTCGCCACTCTGCACCCCAGTTCCACCTTTGCACTGGTCTGCTTCAATCTTGCCATTGTGTACTTTCCTGTTCATATGTCCTGTGTACATGCTAACTTCCAGCATACAATCTGCCAGACATATGCTGTGTGGTACAGCCTTAGTACTTGATACAGGGTATCTCACTTGTACTGTGCATAGGTCAGATTCCCTGCAGGGACATGAGTGCCCATTCATGCTCCATGTGTATTACATGCATTCCCCTATGTGTCCTTGACTGGATGATCACTGTAATATGAGTCCTGGGTGACATACATTGCATGGCATCTCATCAGCCTTCCCATGTCAACTGTGGCTCAGTACTGCGTTGTACACATGTTTAGGGTCTGACAATCTGTGTGGGTGAAAGGCCTCAGCCTGTTTAATGGCCAATGACTCTGTCTGACTGTTGTAGTGTCTTCTTCACACGTGGGCGGCCTCCAGAGTTTTCATCATGTGTCCTGATTACTGTCCCATCATCATTTGTAGTGTTGTCACTTGAATCACATTAAGCTGTTGATGCCAGTCAACACTGCCTGTCAATACACAGGTCTGTGGTCAGACTTTTGATACCATGCTAGGCATCCCTGATTTTGTACTTGGGTGGAGGGGTGCTTTGCTTGTAGAAATGCTACCCATTGAATGCACAGTGCACGTGATGCCTAAATTTGACCTTACACTGCCTTCACATTTCCTGACACACACCATGGAGCCCTTGTACATGTAGCTAGTGAGTGACATACACATTTGCTGCACTGCATAGACCCACTTCTATGCAAACTGCCACCTTTCAACAGGTCTGATCACAGAAGCAATTCAAAGTTGACCCAGCATGCATGCCATGTTCTATTTTGTGTGTCACATGTCTGCCTGATGTGTTTGTTGTGTGTGTGTGTGTGTTGTGTGCTTCTGACATGTGTAGTGACCTTTTTTCTCTCTATTTTTCAGGTGATGACACAATGGAGGCGGAGGATGGTGTTGTCATGCCAGACACAGGGTTGTTACCACTACATCAACCCGGCACAAGTGGGGTCGTGGGGTGGTAGGCCACGAAAACCCCCAAGTGCTACAGTCGATCTTGTCTCTGGCTGCCTATGACTCCAGCCCTGATGACGACTCTGACGTCCATATCGAGTTGGATGAGCATCAAGTCCATGTGTCAGGGGTGAGTGATTCTGATGTGGACACTCCTCTGTCCGCGACACCTGCACTGAGGGGTCAGACAGTCTTGGTTCCTCCGCCCGTGGTGGATCGGGACGCAGGGTCACCCTCCACACCAGTCACTGATGTGCCTGGGACATCACGTCGACGGGGGCATATAGTCAAGCAGCCGCGGGTGGCGCCAACACAGCGAGGACACCTGGTCCTTGGGTCCCGCAGGGGTCAAGCCCAGCAACGCGGTCGCCGCGCGCAACCGCAGTATACTGAGTGGGAGCAAGACATGACTGCCAATTCAGAACGGCAGGAGGCAGCAATAGAGAACATCGCTGAGAGCATGGAGCGTGTGGCCCGATCTGTGCTAACCCCTGCTAGGTAGGTGCTTCTCCAGCAGCAGGCGGCACGGTCCACGGCCTGCTCGCTCAGGCTGGGCATGGCGGCCTCAGACAGGGCACGCCAGGCTGAAATGTCGTCTCTGCGTAAAGCAATTGCTGCTCATGCAGAGGCGCCCATGGATGACCTGAGGGAGGAGTACGCTTCCCTCAAATCAACTCTGGGTGTCCTTATGATGTCCCAGAGGCGGCGGGCAGAGGAGAGGTTTGCACAGCTTGAGTGTACCATCTCGGCTGAGCTACAGGCTTGCCGGGAGGTGCAGCGGTTGTCCAGCCAGGCCTTGCAGGAGGAACTCTGTGTTACACGTGCTACCTTGCAAGATGAAGCACGTGTATCACGTGAGGTTCTGCATGCAGACCTACGTCACATCGCCACACAGAACCAGGCTCACTCGTCTGGCAGACTTGCTGCCGTCGAGGGGCAAGCTGCGACTATTGTGCTTTCATGTGACGGTGCGGTGCTATGTGGCTTTTGAAAGCATTCACTGTCTGTTCCAGCTGGGCCCTTCAGGCTTGTCTTGTGTATGTGTTTGCTGCTTGGGGTCCTTGACTCACATATGCCACTCCTGCCTCCCTTATCCATGGGCTCGCAAGGATGGTTTGGTGCGACAACCTATTACACAAGGGCTTTGGACTGTCATATCTGTGGCATGTCTGGTGCTGTGTGACTTGTGTTGACACCCCTAGTGGGGATGATTTCGGTGTTATTGTCCACTGTTCAGCTTTTGCTAGATGGGGTGTTTCATGATTAATGTGTACATTCATTGCTATGCATTGTGTAGTATGTTTCTTATCTTTACTGTACACGTGCTTGTTGCAATTCATGCCGTAGATATTGTGTTCCACACTTTGGATGTGAAAGACGGACTAATGGTGTGATTTCTGATGTAACTCTCTGACATGGTAAAGTAATGAGATGCCTGAAGAGACACACACAGATGAATTTAAAGCATTAATCATGTGTTTCATGCCCTTTCTGCAGGGGGATGAGCCTCCAGAGCACCTTTGCCAGCAGATATGGCCCATTGGACGTCGGAATTCTGGACATGTTTGTTGGTGCCCACATGCACATGTGTGCACAAGCAGAGGCACAGGGATTGCAGACCTACCTCCTAGAACTGCTGACGTGTTCCAAGGAACTCCAGGCAAGGTGAGCAGCACAGGGGGGCCACAACACAGCAAAGCTTGCATCAGGCGAGTTGCACATGCAGGCTTAGTCACAGCACTGAGGGTGAGCTTGGACGAATATTGGTGTTGAAGCACACAATGCAGCTCAGATGTGTTGGTGGACTGATGGCTGTTGATTGTAAGGTTGTTTGGGACACCTGCAGGGGCAGTGGCACATACCCTCCGGTACACCAAGGTCCATTGAGGCACTTGTATCAACCATGTAGCCTTCCGAGACATGGAAAGGGGCAGCTCACAGGGACATACAGCAAGGGACATACTCGGGTGCAGTGCATTTCATTTCCATGTACATTTTGATAAATGCACTGCCAACTTTGTTTCGGTCATGGTGGTACACAACTTGCTCTGAAGTCATGCCTTGCTATATGGGTCTGTCTGCTTACCCAGGGAACATTGCATGTTGTGTGAATTGTGACACATTGGTGTTCCATTTGCCACGCACCCACCGGCGGCTGACTTACTGCATTGACTGTGTATGACCCATCACAGGGGTAATGTTATATATGGGTACGAAGCATCTATACCAGATTGTCTGTTTGTAGAGTAGTTTGTTGCTATGGGGCATGTTTGGTGGTGTGTTTTTGTGTAATGGGCACGTACAGGTTGTTGACTGTGGCTCTCTTTGCAGCATTGCAGTGCTCCTGTAACCGGACCTGAGAGTGCGCAGGCAGGAGGCCAGCACTCAAAACCAGAGCTAAGTGTCTTGTTGTTTTTCTTTCAAACTGCTCTGCATAGGCTTGCTGGGGGGTGCACTAATGCATGGATGAATGTGTAATTCAATTTGGTCTGTTTTTACCCGCTAATCACCCGGAATCCTATCCAATTTTGAACCCTGTACCCTCTACCCGGTGTTCCTGCTTCCCGTACCTATCCAAGCAACGTTCCCTAACCCTCTTTCCCCGCTGGGATTGTGGATGCCTTTGTAAGCCCCAAACTTGCAGGCACCAAAACCCTAGAGGGGGTGGTTGGTTCGTGCCACTCCTAAGCCTGGACTACAGAAGGCCATGACAATGATGTCCAAGTTTGTTTGGATTGTGTATGTGTTCATGCAGGTAGTACATTTTCGTGCATTCACTACTTTCATGTGTCATTCCTCCTCCCCTCTCCTGCCACTCATTCCAGTTATCCAGTGTGCCAACACCTGTCCCGACTGCATATCCCTGACCCTCCTTCCCCACCAGGGTCTCAGAGGCCTGTGTGAGTTTGACCTTGCAGGCACCCGGGACACGGTGGGGGTGGTTGTTTCATGACACTCCCGCACCTGTACACGGGACCTGTGACAGTACACATCCGTTCATGGTACATCATTCTATGTTATGTACCACACATGGTTCACATCCTGTTGTGACATTGTTTTACTGTGCTACCTTGGTTGTTACATCATTGGGGTAGTACTTGGCCTTTGTGAGGTACTGCTACTTCAAGTCATCTACTGGAGGCTGTTCTGGTTTGTTTTTCTGCCTTGGATTTTGTGTTTTTGCAAATCAAGGTGGACTCTGAGGGTGCAGGCAACTTTTTACACACAAGGTGGGAGATGGTGACGAAGGGGAAGGGTGATCCTGTAGCTAGGTGAAATTGAGGGTTGAAGGCTCCATGACCCAGGTGCACTTGTTCAGTGGGTCATGGTGATTTGTGAGGGAGGGTGGGTGTTTTGTCGTTGATAGTTGCCTTGCCCTGCGGTGTGATGGGAACCCTGAAATTTTAATTGTGGTATCCTATGTACATGATGTGTTCTGCTGATCAATGCCTGTTCATGTCTTGTGTTTACCTTTCAGGTGTGAGGGATAGTTGTGGTTTGACATGCTGGGGTGTACACCTGGTGAATGTTCACATGTGATGTGTAGAGGACACTGATGGTCACTTGATTGCACATGTATATTTTGAGTGCATGTCCTTACTGACCCACACACTCGCACTATGATGCACTACATGTACAACCACCCTTGGATATCCACGTGTACACTCTGTTTGCCTTCTGGTGCCCACTGTGTCCCTGCAGCACATGTTCTGTGACCAATTATGGATCCTGTACATGCCTAATTTGCTTTTTGATGTGGTTTGTCGCTTAGATGTGATGCGCAGGGTGTGCATCACACACAATGGCTGTTCACTGTGCTGAGCGCTGAGCAGTGTGTTGCAGGAGTTGGACACAGCACACAGAAGCTGCAGTGTTGATTTTGCAATGCCCACTGTGCATGTAGACAGGCATTCATTGTTACGTTATGGCTACGACTTTTGTAATGCATTTGGGAATGACTTATTTTGGGTAGGAGGTTGTTGGTCAGTCATTTCATCTGATTCCATGTCAGGCATCATTGTCTGATGCCAATGTACATTTTTCACATGGCAATGTGTACCTTATTGGTACTGTGTTGGTGTATGGCTATTGCTTGCCATGTCATGTTGTGGTTTGGGAGGGTTTGAGTGACATAACAGTGATGGTCATGGCCTGTTTCGCAGGTGTGTGTGATTCACACCTTGCATGTCAGGGTCAGCCGCTTCTCGAAGCAACGAGCTGGGGTAGATCTCTCTCCGCGGCAGGGGCCTCCCTCTGGAACAGCCTTCCTGCCTCCCTGGAACTTGATGAGAACCATCTCCGGTTCCGGAAGCACCTCAAAACCTTCCTCTTTGCTTCTGCTTTCTCTCTCCCACTCCCTTGCTAAATTCTTCACTGAAACTGCACTGAATCTGCAACTGGGCCACTCTCACCAACCTCGGTCCCTGGCCCAGTCACTCTCCACTTGCACTGCCTCCCTGGCAACCCCTGCACTGCGGGACTGTCTCTCTATCCCTACAGCCCCCCCTTCCCAGCACTTGTCTGCACTTACCTTTGCACTTGCCACCAGCAGGCCTATTTATTTATTTTTTATTCTACTTACCATGTACTGCACTCCCCCCCTCCCCTTCCCCTTGAACTTTTCCCTTGCTCCTACCCCTGCACTTGCGCAATCTAAATGACACCTGGCCTAGTAGGATCGCTGTCTGTCTTCCCTTGTTCCCCCCTCCCTGCCTCGTCGCACCTTGAAACACTTGTGTATAGGCACGTTATAAATGCCATGTCATATCATATCATATATTCTTTGGTCACACAGTATAGCTTGTGTTTAAGTAGCTAGGAATGCAGACAATGTGGCACTTCCATTGCAACAATCTCAGGGTGGTAAGGTTGTGACAGTTGACTGTCTCTTTGTCATCATCGATTGTCACCTGGTATGTGCCAGGCCTGTGTGCACTCCGCAGGGGTGGGAGTTTAGGTGAAAAATGTGGCCACAAGCTGGGTCCGGGCTTCCTCACCACGTGCCCTGTCCCCTCCCACGGGCAGCGCCTGTGCCTGTGGTTGGGGATGTGGGGGTACCACCATGTCCACTGGTACGCCCTGCCGTGTTGCAACATTGTGCAGGACACATGCTGCCACAATGATCCTGCACACTACTGGGGGTGAATAGAGTAGCTGCCCGCCAAAGCGGTCAAGGAAACGGAAGCGTGACTTGAGCACTCCGAATGTGCGCTCCACTATGGCCCTGGTTGTAATGTGGGTGGCGTTGTATCTTACCTGGGGTGGTGTGGTGGGGTTCAGGATTGGCGTCATCATGTGCTTGCTCAGAGGGTAGGCACTGTCCCCTGGGGAGGTGTAAATGGTTGTGATTATTGGGGTTTGTGTATTTGTGTGTGTGTGTGTGTGTGTGTGTGACATGCATGCATGTGCAAGGGCATTTGTTATCACCTAGGAGCCATGTGTCGCCATGCTGCCCAGCTTCCAGGGCCTGGCTCAGGGCAGACATCTGTATATGAAACTGTCATGGGTGGAGCCAGGGTAGTTTGCATAGACAGAGGTGATGATTCCCTTTGCATCGCATACCACCTGTACATTGATGGAATGCCAGTGCTTGCGGTTTTGGTAGATGTGCTCAGTGGCCCTAGGTGGATGTAGGGCCACATAGGTGTAATCTATGGCACCGAGCACTTTGGGAAAGTGGGCCACCCTGTAAAAATCCAGGACAACGGCCTGCCTTTCTGCGGGTGTTCTGGGCATGTATATGTGCCTGCAGCCTGAGGGGCGCGCTGTCATGATTGCCAAGACCTGGTGTAGGCAGCGTGACTGTGTGGCCTGTGAGACCCCCCCCCCCCACTATGGCAGTAGTCCGCTGAAATGACCCAGTGTCCAAGAAATGCAGGATATTGAGCACCTTCTCCAAGGGGCTCAATGCTTGGGAGCAAAGGGTGGGGGATGTAAGGTCATCTTCCCACTCCCTGACCAGGTCTAGGATGATATGGGGCGGAAACCTATACCTTCCATATACCTGGTCGTCAGGCATCCCAAAAAGGCTTGTCCCTGGTGTGAAAATGCATGCCCTGGCTATTCTCCTCCTCCTGCGGTGTCCCTCAATCAGTGCTGCGACAAATGGGGCATTCATCGTAGCTGTATATATGTGTTTGTTGTTTGTGCGCTCTTTTATACTGTGCGCAGGGACGGTTCCGCCTGCCTTCGTGTGGCGGACGCGTTGATGCCTGTGTGCGTCCTTTGCCGTGCACGGGTTTCCCGTATTCAAATCCATGAATACGGTTGTTCGCGTGCGTGTGGGCGTTCCGTGTAGTTCCCTGCAGTACTTCCCCAGTCACGCCTTCTTTTTCACGCGTTATTCCCCATTCCGCATGTTACGGCCACTGTTCCGCCCACTTTGGTTGTGTGCGCCGCACTATGTGCGCTTTTGCTGTGCGTGTAGCGCATGCCATTTGGTGGAGTGGGTGTCCGCGTGCGCCATGCAAGGATTTGGCGCAACGACAGCGGGAAACACGTGCAGCGTCTTCGTTGAATCTCACGCATGCGCATGCCCTGGGTTTCTCACGCTTGCGCCACCTTGCGCCTGCTTGCGCTGGGATTTTCGGCACAAGTTTGTTCCATGAATCGACCCCACAGTCTCTTTGAACACAAATCCACAACCTCATCATCTGATTGGCTGATCCCTACAGTCTTCTTTCCATGCTGGATTTGATGGATACCCCGGATGTAGCACGCCCTGTCCACGGACCGCGTAACTCTTAGGCAGCCCTTCTACCATTCTCTGTGCCATTCCCTCGTTGGATACAGCTACGCAGGCACACAATACGGAGAACGTCCTCAGAACACCCCCATTTTGTTCATTTTTGAACATTTCAGGACACCGCAAGTGTTTTTAGAACACATTCAACTTGCCAGCCAACAATACGGACAACGTCCTCAGAACACCCCCATTTTCTTTATGTACGAACATTTCAGGATACCACAAGTGTTCTTAGAACACTTTCAGCTTGACAACGAACAATACAGACAACGTCTTCAGGACACCCCTGCAAACATTCCAGGACCCCAAGAGTCTTCTTAGAACACTTTCACCGAATCCATTCTGTTTATTTATGAACATTTCAGAACAGCCGTGTTGTCTGCAGAAAAATCGAACACAACAACAGTGTCTAACACATAAAAAAAACAGAACATTGAACCTATCTCATACTCCCCCACTCTCCCCAAACACTGTTACACACCAACACACTCCACTAAATACAATTTTTAATACAAGTTTCACCGCGCTGTCCGCGGTCTTCTGCGAATGCAAGATGGCGGGCGCCACAGGAAATCAGACGCGCTCCACGCCCCACGCCCCACGCCGTCCAATCAGCGAACACGTCGGATGTCCGCGGACATCGCGCAAGCCGCTCGGCCAATCAGGGCACTGTCTGCGGACCGAACCGGGAAGTCCGTCCGTGAAGCGGACGGAGATATCACTAATTTTTTTGCCTTACATTTTAGTCATTTTAAAAAAAAAACTACTGGACGGATTTACACCAAATTTGCAAAAGCACGCTTTCTGGACCAAGCCCCCGCTCCTGCCGTAAATTTGGTGTAAATCCGTCCAGCGGTTTGGGCTGTAGGCGTGCGCAAAGTTTTTTCCCATTATGTCTATGGGAAAAAACAAAAGTTTTGGACCCCCCTATATCTTTGCCCCCCCCCCCCCCAAGACCAAACCTCTCCAAACTTTGCAAAAAAAACAGAGTGGGCCATATACTTTTTTTGCAAAGTTTACTGAGGATTCGTCCAGTGGGAGCAAAGTTATAAGCCGCCCAAAAAATGTTCTTCCTATGGAAACACCAACTTAACCATAACTACATGGATGCTAACGCATCTATGTAATATAATATATACAAACAAAAGTAAATAAAACAAGCCTAACGTCAAACTCAAGCATTAGAAAGACAGAAGGAAAAGGAAATTTGGAAATTCAAAGCAAATGCGGCTGATATCCAAGACAAAGCAATATTTTGACAAAACCAAAGAAAGATTGCAAAAAAGACAGATTGCAAAACAACTGCCTGAATCATACAATATATTCTGACCAGAACCTAGTCTGTAAACAGCCAATCTTTCATTGTGTCTGTATAAATCATTTGCATGAGGTTGAGAGATTGGCCCATTGGTTGAGCGAATTGAGGTCCAATATGGAAGCAATTGTTGTGGACAAAATATTTAAGGATGCTGCTATTTGATAGGTCTCAATGTCTCTTGAATCAACTTGGGCTCTACGTGTAGCGTCAGTATTATTCCTGAACAGCGCAACACTCAAGCGTGTCCGGATGGTGATGCAGGGGGGATCTACATATCGGCGGATTGGTGTAGTGGTCGCCTTCCTCAGGACCAAAGACGGGCATGGCCCCTTAGTTTGTAATTGTTGCAGACAGATTACAGAGTTAGTACCAACAAGGGAATATTGGACCTGGGAGTGCTCCATTACCACAGCAGAGTGGACCGTTCAACATCCCTGGAGCACACATGGGACCCCACCTCCTTTCCCTAACCTAATAAACTGGCTTAATCCCAATGTATCAGGAACATCCATATGTTCAATGTCAGGTTGAAAGAAATGTAATATCCACTCTTGTAGACACAGGGGATAATAGATCTGCTTTGCAAATGGATGCTTTAAATGATATCTCTATCTCCACAGAGACTGTTAAGGCTATTGGTATTTCAAACAATCCTATCACACAGCCAGTTACAATGTCTACCACCATTACTGACCAACATGCATTCCTTTTCAGCCCAACTATACCAGTGAATTTCTCAGGCATGGTTCTACTGAGTAAGCTAAAATGCACCATCTATTGCACCCCGGATTACATGTTTCGGAGTGTGCCCCCTGCTAATTTATTTATTTGTTTTGCTGCTTATATTGCGCATCAAGCTCAAAGGCATTTGGGTTCTATCTTACAGAGAACAGTTACAATTGTTGCAATGGTTACATATAAACACATACAGTTCAAATGCATTATATAGATACAATATTTACATATCTACCTGTGGGAAGGCAAAGATGGCTGGTCAGGGATCAGTGTTAGTAGACATGGGTGGTGGGAATTAGTTACCCAAGTCTTGTGTGAAAAGTTATGTTTTGAGTTCTTTATGGAATAGCCAGAAGATTTCTTGTGCTCTTAGGTGGGCCAGTAGGTTGTTCCATTGTTTGCTGGCGATCGTGGGGAAGCTACTGCTGCCAGCTTTTTGGACCTTGAATCTAGGGGTTGTGGGAAGGTGTGGGTAGGCTGTTCTAGTAGGTCTTGTGCTGTGTGGTATTGTGATTTTGTCGGAGAAGTAGGCAGGGGCCACCTGGAGGAGACATTTTTGCGTCAAGGTTAAAGTTTCAAACGTGATTCTGTTTTTTACCGGAAGCCAATGGTGTTTTTGTCTAGTTGAAGAGATGTGCGCTGATCTGGGAATGTTGAGCGCAACTTTGATAGCATTATTTTGTAGGACCTCAAGTCTAGGGATGTTATAGATCTTGGTGTCAGCATACAGAACTTTGAAGTAATCGAGTCGGAACAGGACTAAGGCTCTAGCCAGAGTGATATAGCTGTCAGGTTACAGGAACGGGCTGCAAGTATTGATGGATTTACAGGTGTATGTAGTGGCTGAGGTGATAGCACTTACTTGTTTTGTAGAATTCTAATATTTTTACCTCGCTGGAGATTTTGATGATGTTACCATAATGTCAAAGGATTTTAAGGCATCATTTAGTTTGGCAAGTCAAAGGTGGGATCCTATGAGGAGCAGCTCAGTCTGGTCATTGTTCAAGCAGAGCCCGTGGGGAGCCACCCAGGCTTGAATGGTGAGGTAAATGGCATTGAGCCTGGCAGAGTCTGAGTCATGGTGCTCTGTGATCGGAATGAGGATCTGGGTGTCATCTGCATAGTTGGTGTAGGTTACACCCGGATCTTTGAGTTGGTCAATGAGTGGCTTTGTAAAGATGTTCTACAAAGTTGGGGAGAGACATGAACCTTGGGGTACTCCACATAAAACAAAGGTAGTTGGTGCTTCTGCTTTAGGGGGGAAGACGTTCATTGGTCTGTCTTTAAGGAATGATTTAATCCATTGGGTAGCATTGGGGGAGAAATGTGTTGCTGCGGTCAGGTGTTTGCACAGGATGTTGTGGTCCACAAAGAATGCAGACTGACGTAGCCCAAGGATGTTGTTGGTTTCAAGGTATTTCTGTGTTTGGAGGTAGCCAACTATGTCCAATATTTCCAGTAGAAATGGTACTGCTGTTATTGGATGGTAGTTCGTGGGGAGTTTGAGTCGAGTGATGTTTTTTTAGTAGTGGTAATACCTAAGCCTTCTTGAGGTCCATGGGCACGTAGTTGTTTTTAAATGAGGCGCTGATGAGATTGGTGATGAAGGGTGTGAGTTGTGTTGTGCAGTCATAAATGACTGTCAGTGGGCAAGGGTCACCTTGGCACCTTGATGGTTTTAGACTACAGATGATTTTAAGGATTTCTGACTTAGTGACCTCAGTAAACTCAAATTGGGGCACTTCCTTGTTGTTAGGGGTATTCTTGTGGGGACTCAAAGGGTTTGGAAGCATAGCTAGATTATTTCTTTTTGCTCCAATTGTGGACTCAAGTTGTGTGATTTTATCTTGGAGAGCATTTAGGATGTTTAGACACCAGTTTGAATCCTTGTTGCAACTTTCCACTGAGGGAATTGGAGTTTCCAATTCCCTAAGCATTGAAAACAGTTCTTTAGTTTTTGAGTTAGCATTGGTGATTCTGTCATTGTATAGCTTATTTTTAGTGACGAGCACTTGTTGTTTGTATTCTTGGGCAGCATTTATGAAAGCATTTTTATTTGGTGCTGACGGTAATCTCTTCCATAGAGATCCAGTCTTCCGTTTAGTTTGTCTAAGAGCTTTTGGTGGGGGGGGTGAATCATCCTTTTAAGTGGGCAGGCTGTTTCGCTTTGCGTAGGGCAAGTGGAGCTAGTTTGTTTAAGGCTGCAAATATTGTGTCTTTGTATTGTGAAGTTATTATGGTTTGGTCCGAG
This sequence comes from Ambystoma mexicanum, assembly GCF_040938575.1. NCBI lineage: Eukaryota > Metazoa > Chordata > Amphibia > Caudata > Ambystomatidae > Ambystoma > Ambystoma mexicanum. Next base: position 351,849,107 of record NC_090941.1, on the reverse strand, counting down.
TTCCCTGTGACCTGTGAAGCCAGGATGGGTTGGAGTAACGGTAGTAAGTTATTGGCCATTGTATTCCGTTTGTTTCTGGACGGAGCAGCTGGGGCCAGTTTTAGGGCATTGGATTGGTTGATCTTTGTATTGATGTTGAAAGTTAAAAGGTGGTGATCTGACCATGGACAGGGATCATTTGATAAGATGGCCGAGTTGCAGTTAGTATCTGCAAGCAAGTCGAGTGCCCAACCTTTTGCATGGGTGGGGTTTTGGATCCTATGTGCAAAACCAAGTACTGACATAGTGTTGGCCAGGGATAGAGCATTTTTTGTCAAGAGGGTCATTTAGGCCTAGGTTAAAATCACCCAGTAGGATAGTTTGTGATTTGGGTTTGACATTGGTGGAAAGGATTCTTGTTACTTTGTTCTTGAAGGCTAGTATAGGCCCTGGCGGTCTGTAGATGAGGTGCATATTTAATGTGGCGGTTGCTGACAGAGACATTTTTACTGATAGAAGTTTGCCTGAAGTGAAGGGAGTGAAGAGGTCTCTCTGATATTCAGGGATGCTTTAGCAATGATGGCTACGCCTCCACCTTTGGCAGTAGGTCTGTCCATCCTGCAGATAGAGTAGCTGTCTGGGACAGTGAATGAAAGGGTTGGGCCAGCTGCAGCGTGGAGACAGGATTCTGTTATGGCTAGGAAGTCAAGCTTATGTGTTGTGATGATGTCTGCGATAGCTAGTGCATGGGCTGGTAAGGATCTGGCATTGATAAGGGCTCCTAGGATGGTGTTGTCAGGAGTGTTGAGGTTGTTGTGTGGTGATGGGCTGGGTGCATTTTAGGATGGGCAGTTCTGAGTGAAAGGAATGATTTCCTTCTACTGATGGTGGGGGCATTAGAATGGGGAGAGTATGTGGTGGGCTTTGTCCTGGACGCTAGGTTGAGGTTTCTAAATGTAAGTGAGCAAGGGTGACATTGGGTGTGGCTGAGGCCTTGCTGTGTTGCCAGTGCTCCTAGAATGAGCATAATTAGGTTGTTGGATTCTTGGGGAGTCTTGTTGTGGTTGTTAGGAGCTGCAAATAAGAAGCGGGTCAGCTGGATGGCACTGGGATCAGATGGGTTAGGGGTCATGGATATGGACCAGATTAGTCTGTGGCTGGAATGGGTTAGGGCATGACTAGCGTGAAAAAAGCTTTTGATAAGTTAGGTGGACATGATGGTGGTAAGGGCAGTGGGTATCGGGCTGAGGCACTGGTGAAAGGCTGTGGCACGAGTATTTGGTTATGGCACAAGCAGTAGGCTAAGGCACAGAGAGTAGGCTAAGGCACAAGCGACAGGCAGTTCCGTTCCTGTGAAGGACCGTGATGGGTAGGCAATGGGGGGGTGTTCCGTAAGTCAGTTGTTAGATATTGGGCAGAAGCAGAAGCAGTCATGACAATGCTACATGAAGAGAGTGGGGATCAACCAGAGGTTAATGGTTTGAGGGTACTGATTCTTTGTGGTCCACTCATGATAGTGAGGTGGGATATACATGCACATGACTGAATCTGTAAATATCACAGTAGATCCTAATAAGAAATTGCCATGCATCCATCAATACACCCTGAAGCCTGAGGCTGAATCTGGCATCTCCCCAATTATTTCCCTCTTGAAACAGGTAACCATTGTCCCTACTAGTAGCTCTTGCAACAATCTTGCCTGTGTAACTTACCAAAAAGTCAACTTAAAGATTTGTTTGAGGTAAATGGCTGTCAATCCAGTGGTGATACCATCATTTCCAGTAGTACCAAACACAGCCATCATATTTTCCTGCATCCCTCCTGACTCCACACATTTCACTGTGGTGGAACTATGTTCTTCCTTTTTCTCCATCATTGCATAAAGGAGCACTATATATGTGGTACAAAGGGGTATATAGATTCCCCCAACCTCTTCTCACAAACAACTGAAAGAGGATTTACATTACGTAAAGATACCTGGGAGATCTGTGTTTTTCCAATGTCTGGATGGTCTGTTAATAGCATCTCCCGCCTACAAGGCGTGTGAACAGGATACCATCTTTTGTAACTGCTTTGGCAGTAAGAGGAAATAAAGCCAGTACACATAAACTGCAGCTATGTTCACTACATAGGGCGCAACATTATAGAAGGTTACAGGCTGATATTACCCTTGAAGAAAAGCTGTCTATAAAATCCGAAAGCCGCAAATGATTTTGCAGATGAAAGGGTTTCTGGGGATTGTAGGTTACTGCTTCGAGTGGATTCCAGGTTATGCTGAGATATGGAAACCGCTTTAATTGCACACCCGATTGAATACAGAAGAACCCCTACAGTGGACTCTGGAGGCGGAAGAAGCCTTCCTGAAGATAAAAAAACATTGTGATTGAAACACCTACTTTTACTTTTGCTTTAGCAGATTATAAAAAGGCTTTTGTTTATACAGCTATGAAAGGAAAGGATTTGCAATGGCAGTGCCCAAAGACATAGAAAGATCTTTAGGCAATTGATTATTACAGTAAGGAGTTAGAATCAGTTACACCATGAATGCCACCTTGTTTAAGATCGGAAGCAGCAGTTTAAACTCAAACAATTCCCTGACCCATTGCTCTATCCTAAATCCAGCTTATCTCCTTCCTACATTATTGCAAGGGGAGCCTCATGATAGCACCCCTCATGATTGTGTGGCAAGTACTGATTGTTTATTGATGCCGAGAACATACGTTACTGATGTTCCTGTGGCCGAACCAGACATAGAATGCTTGTAGATGGCTCTTGATATTGAGATCAAAATGGAAAGGTAGTCAATGGACACATGGTCTGTGACACTGTGTAAGTGGTAGGGAGTGTAAAATATGCCAATTGAACTCAGCTCAAGTGGCTGAATTAGTGGCTCTCACACAAGCCTGTCCTGCCCACAGTCTGTTAACATCTATACTGACTCATGGTATGCCGTTCTTGTAGCTCATGAATTTGGACATCTATGGAAACTGCAAGGCTTCTTGAGATCAACCGGAATCCATCTTAAAAATGGCCATTATGTGAGGGACCTATTAGATGCAATCATGTTGCCTGATGTTAGGCAGAATTTCATGCAGTACCCTTTGGGACCACCACATACAATTAGGATGACAGGTGTAAGTGAAACCAACCTTTGGTATAAGTCTGTACTACACAGTTTGTGGTAGCGAGCTGTGCAGCCAGGCTTAACTCAAGAAGGATTGTGCAGTAAAAGAGGTTACACAGAGGTTTTACAATCACAGTGGTTCAAGTAGACACTTACACTCAAGGTTTAATGGTAAAAACACTTATTTTATTACACAGTCATTTAGAAAACTTTGACTAGAAGCAGGCAACTTAATATCATACACAAATATACTTCAATACCAAACCAATAAGTTTCTAAGTAAATTAGGCTCCCCTTTCTTAGGCAGTGCAAATAGTTTCAGTTCACAGGAGGACTCGACTCAGTTAAATAGGCCTAGGCCAAAGTCAATGGCTAGTGTACTGGATAGGAAAGAGCAGTTCTTGTAGTAAACAGTAAAATCTTTGCCAAAGTTCTCAGAAGTATTTTGTACGAAAAAGAATCATATGTTGGGTCACAAGCTGATTAGGCCTGTAAATTGGGAAAGTTTCACAAACTTTCACCGTGAGAGGTAAGTTCTCTCGGGTTGGCACAGTACCTTAATATGAAGAAAAAGATGCAGCTGAAGATGTTGGTTCTTGGCAGTTCCTGCAGATCACACTGTTCCTGAGCCTTAGTCATGGGGACAAGAGGGAGGACGTCGGGGGAATCCTGCACTGCACGGGGACTGGTAAAATAAGCTAGCAAAATGGAAGATCTTTGGTTCGAGTAGCTTTTGTCAAGCACACAAGCTGGTGTCCTTCCCCCGTTTAATCCTAACCAGCTCTGAGAATGGTATCCAGGTGGCTTACGAGTTGATTGGTCCCACCAACTCAAAGGCAGAAGTCGTCCTTGACAGGGCTTCTCTGTCAAGATGAACTTGGCAATTCGGACCTGCAGCAGGGCTTCACCGGGCAAACCAACGGTCCAGGAGTTGCAGCAGCCATCATCTTCCAGCTCGTCTTCGGTTCTTTCATTCCAGTGGTCGACTCTTCTTTCCAGTCTAAGAGACTCGACTTTTAAACAGTTTTCTCCCTTTCATTCCAGCCTAGCTGTCACTCACCCAGCAGGGTGGCTGTCCTTGCCGGAAGGTCATCCAGCCAATCACGCCAGAGTGCATTTGGGTCTCCTACAAGACTAAGCAGAGGGATCTTCGGGCTCCTCCCTCACTTCCTGCCCACCCCAGACACTCAGAAGCCAGAGGCGGTCTTCAGTCCTGAAGCCTGAAAATGGCATAGAAACAAAGGGACCAAACCTAGTTTGGTGTGCAGCGACACACTCTAGAATAACCTTTCCAAAAAGAAATGGCAAAAAAAGAAGACCGGGACCCATTTAAAAAAAGGAGCTTAAGGCACCATCTTGAAAAACATGGCTCCCGCGATTTTTAGCTACCGGTGTTCGCGGTCGGGAAAGATCATGGTAGTTCATTGTAAAATCACTGCCACAAGCCATTTGGATAGAAAAGTGTAGCAATTGACTGCTACATGAGTTTCTAGACATAGAGGATACTAGGTAACCCATCCAACACTCTATAGGAAGATAGTATGTGCTGGGTCTAGGAATTTAAAAAGACTAGTAAATTCAATTTAACCTTACATTCTCTGGGAAACAGTAGTTTATCCCAGAGAAGGTATTTAAACCTCTGTAAACTCTAAAAAGACATCTCTGTGTCACTGCACTGAGGGTGCTGTGTAACACACATGAACATATGCCTATGGAGTTATCTTAAAACTGCATAATCAAATAACACAATGGTAAAACACACATCAAAATACATGAAAGAGTGGGAAAAAAGGCTCACACTCTTTCCAGGTAAAATAATCAAGTCCTCAAAATCCAGAAAAGTTGCTTGGGGTCTCTAAGGTGAAGGGAATTAGTACGTTTATGAGAATTCTCCCTAACACCTGAAATAAGCCATTATGAAGTATGCTGTCCATTAATCCCTAGACAACCCAATCTGCTGTGGCAAGGATATTGCAGACTGTGCTACCAAACTGGCAGCCTCTATGATACGGCACATGAATAGGTATTTTCTGTCACTAGTCTGAATGCTCTCCCATATAGAACACTAGAAGAATTGGCTTCAATACAAGAGAATGCACCCTGAAGTGAAAAGTATAGTTGAATGTAAAAGGGTGCCAGTTGCATGAAGACTTGCTGTGGACAAATGGTCAGGGTTACTTAGTGACTCCCAAGATACTAGTAGCTCACTTTGTTAGACTGGATCATGGTCAGCTACATTTGTGCCGGAATGGAAAAATTAAAGATGGTCACACCTGCCCATATTCGGAATACACTGAATGGGGAGGTTGGTTGGGCGTTATAGATCTAAAGGACACTTATCTTCCTGTCCCATCTATGGTGCACACAAAAAGTTCCTGAGGTTTCAAATGGGACTCTAGTTTTGGAAGAGTATTCCTCATGCAAGAGAGAATTCAGGACATAGTTTTCTCACTTTTTTAATCAGAAAACATGCAGTGGTTCCAACACCTGTTGGTTCCCATAGCAGCATCTATCCTAGCCCGCCCCCTGGTGCCTCTCAAGATGAGGTGTATTCTGTAACATTTAGTGGAGTCATGGGACCAGGAAAAAGAGACAAATCAAAAAGGACTCTGATCCTTCTCAAATTGATGCCAGATCTAATTTAGTCAAAGGAAAAATTAATCTTCATACGTTAACTTCAGATCCATCTTACCGGGTCGGGAGTCACATTTGGTCCACTTAAAACACCTGCCCTATGGTTCCATCTGGGGAGACAATGACACACACACCTGTTGGAGCAATTGGTGTGTTCGAAGCTCTGAAATCCTTTCTGCCTAGAATACAGGATTTCAAAGTGCTCATAAGGACCAATCTCATTACTGCTCTGTTCTATATCAAAAAGCAGGGAGAAATGAGATCCCATTCCCCTATGTTGAATGACTATCCACATGTGGGAATGGGCAGTGCTACATGGAGTATACTGCCAGCCATTCACATAGTGGGACATCTCAACATGCATGCTTACACCCTGAGTCTCCGTTCTCTTTGCAACAATGAATTGGAGATCATTAATCCGGGCTTCAGGATATATTTCAGAAATGGGGATTCCCTCAAGTAGATTGGTTTGAACTGCAAATGTAATCTGTTTGCATTTTTCCTAGGTCAAGGGCCAGACTCCCTAGGGAATGCGCTACAGATCTTGTGGGTCATTGAGGAATGCAATATTTGAACTTCTTATTATCTAGCACAGTGAGGTATGCTAAACCCCCCCATTGCCACTCTTGCCTAAGATTTGCGCATTGATCTCCCTTCTCAGTGACAAACAGCATCCCACCCACCATTCTTCACAACTTGGTCCTGCCAGTCATGGACATCCAGTGAAGCACCTCCCCTCCACTTCGCCAAAGTCACCTGCCTCCTTTCCAATGCCCGCTTGTGGCCAAAAACAGACACAGCATCTATGACCTCCTAACCTCTGCCAATCCTGATCTCATTTTCATCACTCGACAACTTCAAACCAATCACACATGAAGCATTCACACCCAGCTACTCGCTCATCACCCACAATAGACCCTCTAGAGGAGGTGGAGTAGCCATTGTTCACAAACCACACATGCCAGTCAACCTCACCAAAACACAGCCCTGCACTGCTAACTTTGAATCACTTCTAGTCAAACTCTCACCAATGTCCACTGTCTCTCACAGCTTCTTACCTCCCTCACTTCCTGCCCACCCCAGACACTCAGAAGCCAGAGGCGGTCTTCAGTCCTGAAGCCTGAAAATGGCATAGAAACAAAGGGACCAAACCTAGTTTGGTGTGCAGAGACACATTCTAGAATGACCTTTCCAAAAAGAAATGGCAAAAAAAGAAGACCGGGACCCATTTAAAAAAAGGAGCTTAAGGCACCATCTTGAAAAACATGGCTCCCGCGATTTTTAGCTACCGGTGTTCGCGGTCGGGAAAGATCATGGTAGTTCATTGTAAAATCACTGCCACAAGCCATTTGGATAGAAAAGTGTAGCAATTGACTGCTACATGAGTTTCTAGACATAGAGGATACTAGGTAACCCATCCAACACTCTATAGGAAGATAGTATGTGCTGGGTCTAGGAATTTAAAAAGACTAGTAAATTCAATTTAACCTTACATTCTCTGGGAAACAGTAGTTTATCCCAGAGAAGGTATTTAAACCTCTGTAAACTCTAAAAAGACATCTCTGTGTCACTGCACTGAGGGTGCTGTGTAACACACATGAACATATGCCTATGGAGTTATCTTAAAACTGCATAATCAAATAACACAATGGTAAAACACACATCAAAATACATGAAAGAGTGGGAAAAAAGGCTCACACTCTTTCCAGGTAAAATAATCAAGTCCTCAAAATCCAGAAAAGTTGCTTGGGGTCTCTAAGGTGAAGGGAATTAGTACGTTTATGAGAATTCTCCCTAACACCTGAAATAAGCCATTATGAAGTATGCTGTCCATTAATCCCTAGACAACCCAATCTGCTGTGGCAAGGATATTGCAGACTGTGCTACCAAACTGGCAGCCTCTATGATACGGCACATGAATAGGTATTTTCTGTCACTAGTCTGAATGCTCTCCCATATAGAACACTAGACGAATTGGCTTCAATACAAGAGAATGCACCCTGAAGTGAAAAGTATAGTTGAATGTAAAAGGGTGCCAGTTGCATGAAGACTTGCTGTGGACAAATGGTCAGGGTTACTTAGTGACTCCCAAGATACTAGTAGCTCACTTTGTTAGACTGGATCATGGTCAGCTACATTTGTGCCGGAATGGAAAAATTAAAGATGGTCACACCTGCCCATATTCGGAATACACTGAATGGGGAGGTTGGTTGGGCGTTATAGATCTAAAGGACACTTATCTTCCTGTCCCATCTATGGTGCACACAAAAAGTTCCTGAGGTTTCAAATGGGACTCTAGTTTTGGAAGAGTATTCCTCATGCAAGAGAGAATTCAGGACATAGTTTTCTCACTTTTTTAATCAGAAAACATGCAGTGGTTCCAACACCTGTTGGTTCCCATAGCAGCATCTATCCTAGCCCGCCCCCTGGTGCCTCTCAAGATGAGGTGTATTCTGTAACATTTAGTGGAGTCATGGGACCAGGAAAAAGAGACAAATCAAAAAGGACTCTGATCCTTCTCAAATTGATGCCAGATCTACTTTAGTCAAAGGAAAAATTAATCTTCATACGTTAACTTCAGATTCATCTTACCGGGTCGGGAGTCATATTTGGTCCACTTAAAACACCTGCCCTATGGTTCCATCTGGGGAGACAATGACACACACACCTGTTGGAGCAATTGGTGTGTTCGAAGCTCTGAAATCCTTTCTGCCTAGAATACAGGATTTCAAAGTGCTCATAAGGACCAATCTCATTACTGCTCTGTTCTATATCAAAAAGCAGGGAGAAATGAGATCCCATTCCCCTATGTTGAATGACTATCCACATGTGGGAATGGGCAGTGCTACATGGAGTATACTGCCAGCCATTCACATAGTGGGACATCTCAACATGCATGCTTACACCCTGAGTCTCCGTTCTCTTTGCAACAATGAATTGGAGATCATTAATCCGGGCTTCAGGATATATTTCAGAAATGGGGATTCCCTCAAGTAGATTGGTTTGAACTGCAAATGTAATCTGTTTGCATTTTTCCTAGGTCAAGGGCCAGACTCCCTAGGGAATGCGCTGCAGATCTTGTGGGTCATTGAGGAATGCAATATTTGAACTTCTTATTATCTAGCACAGTGAGGTATGCTAAACCCCCCCATTGCCACTCTTGCCTAAGATTTGCGCATTGATCTCCCTTCTCAGTGACAAACAGCATCCCACCCACCATTCTTCACAACTTGGTCCTGCCAGTCATGGACATCCAGTGAAGCACCTCCCCTCCACTTCGCACAAAGTCACCTGCCTCCTTTCCAATGCCCGCTTGTGGCCAAAAACAGACACAGCATCTATGACCTCCTAACCTCTGCCAATCCTGATCTCATTTTCATCACTCGACAACTTCAAACCAATCACACATGAAGCATTCACACCCAGCTACTCGCTCATCACCCACAATAGACCCTCTAGAGGAGGTGGAGTAGCCATTGTTCACAAACCACACATGTCAGTCAACCTCACCAAAACACAGCCCTGCACTGCTAACTTTGAATCACTTCTAGTCAAACTCTCACCAATGTCCACTGTCTCTCACAGCTTCTTACTCACCTACAGGCCTGCCGGATACAACAGATATTTCACCAAAAGCCTATGCAACTCACTAGAAAATACTTTAATCAACCACCCATCACTCACCCTACTGGGGGACTTCAATATCTGGTTTTGACATGCCTGACAACTCCATGATGCAACACCTGGTCAACAGTCTAGAGGCACTCCACGTTACCCAGCATACCACAGGACCGACCCACATTTAGGTCATTACCTATTAGCTATTTTCAGCTCATCCGGCTCGCTTTCAGTGTCCACCCTTAAACCCTTCATCTGGACAGACTACTCAGCTATACCTTCCTCTCTTCACACACTTCTCCCACCTTCCAAGTCCTCCTATATGCCCCATCTCAGTTCAAGTGCTGGAACAAGTTAAAGGTATTACCTGATCTGGGTGAAGCCTTCCTACGCACCCTCCCTTCATTACTGGCATTCAGGCATGGATTCTGGCAAGGCAAGCTCCTGCAAGTGACATCAACGAGCTGTCACCTGCCATCAAGACTGAAATCAGTCACCTGACCAGGAACACTCCATCCTCCGCTGCACGTAAATTTGTCTCACAACTCACAACTCACAACATTAACACAGCCTTGTTGGTTATTGGGCCATTGGGCTGAATGAGTATTAGTCATCATGTTTGGGGTGCACTCATAGATTTGATAGAACAGAATCTGGATGCAATCTGCACACTTAGAAGGCATCATTCTCTAAGCAATTAAAGACTCATCTAGACATAGGGATGACCGTAGATGCAGATGCTGGACCCTGGGGATGACCAGTCCCTGAATATAGAATGTACCCTTACGTCTGATAGAACAGAATGGGATGTAACCGCATAATGTTAAGATGTCTTCCAATACAAAATTGCACACCCAATGAGACATAGGGACCACCATAGACCATAAATATCTTAGTCCAGCATAGTTTGAAATCCGACAACTCAACACTGACAACATTGCCAAGCAGGGATTAGACACGCTCAAGCCTGGTAATCAGAACTAATTCCATACTAGACAGAGACTCTCTCCGGAACAGTGTCTCCCTAGAACACGCACAGACACTCACACATTCCAATATGCTCACTCTAGCCTCTACTCCATCAAACACTAGAATGCAGCTATACCCCTCAATCAATTCAGCCTAGCTGCACACATGCCTATCTATACACCTTCATGAACACCTCAATAGTATTTAGAACTGCAAGAGATGTATAATTTATTTACAAAATGATGTGGGAAAGACCATTCCATGTCATACAGAGAACACCTCTGCCTCCTTGTGGCCCTTTTAGGAATTGATTTTCTACAATTGCAGCGATGCAACAACTGACAATACCTCCTTGTTTTTGTGAATGTGTTGACTGTATGGGTGGAAGACTATCCATGTAGAAAGGCAGATGCAATGACAGTCAACAAGTTCCTGATGCAAGACTTCATCACAAGATTTAGGGTGCCCGTTAAGTATTAACAGTGATGAGGGCACTCACTTTGTGAATAACATTTTAAAGTCATTGTGATGGTGCAACACAATGTATACTGCACTCACCACTCTCGCTCCCTGTGGGGGCAGTACAGAGAAGGAACACAGCATGAAAAACAAGTTAAACCTATGCCAAGAGACCTTGTTGAAGTGGCCTGAAGCCCTTCCACTTGTGTTGCCTGGTATAAGAAGTACACCAAAAAGAAAGTTGGGGCTTAGAAATTATGAAGTCATCTATGGACGCCCAATGTGATTGCCTAATGCTACTTCTGTAAAAAGTGTGTCTAATGACTTCCATGATCAGGTTAAGGTCGCCTTGCCATGAGAACCAACCATCCTTGTTCACTTATTACAGCCAGGCAATTGCGTTCTCATAAATGTACCTGCGAGGGTTCAGTAATGCAAAGCGGACACCTGCTTGTAATTTTCTCAAGTTTAGACATTTTATTAAAGTCACATTTAAATTAACAAACCTTGCTGGCCGTTCTCTATCAGGGTGTTCCTTACCTAGTATTAATGCTATCTCCTAACATAGACAAACTGTGCCTCACACTAAACAACAAAACATTCAATGATAAACAATAAAACGATACTAAACAATAACCAGTAAGTGCACAGTATATAGATGACCTCCACTTGTCAAGGGTGAATCCCTTCTCCAAGAATTCAGCTTTAGAAAAATGTTCAAACTTAAATGAAACAACAATCCACTGAAATTCAAAATCAGTTTTTAGTTGAATATTCCCACCCAATTCCAGCTAAGACAACAACACCAATGGTAATCCTGGATAGCCCTCTTCCAAGATTGTTTGACACAGTTCAGTTAAATGGTTAACCCTATATTCTTCTGCAACTCTACAATTGGTTAAGAACTCTGTAGTACATTATATAATTGTCAGGATGCTTCTCTTTGGGCTGTTGCTTTCTTCTGGACAACCACGCTTTTACTTTAACCGTGAAGACATAGGGCCTCATTATAAGTGTGCCGGGCCGGAAACAACGGTGCCAGTAAGCTTACCGGCACTGTTGTTTTTGGACCATACACTACAACTCTGCCAGGTGGGTGCGCTCCCTCCCAGCAGGTCAGACCTGCCGGGCGGAATGGCACCCGTCTCCTGAGTTTTCACAGAAGCACCAGCACCGTTAACGATGGTGCCGGTGCTTTCTTTGTCCCCATTCCCATAGAATCCAGTAGGACTCTATGGGAATGGGGATTTACAATTTTCTGGCGCCTGACTTTCCAGTCCACCGGGGTTGTAATCCCCCAGTGTTACCAGGAAGTCAGCCACCACTAAATATTTATGGGTCCGGTGGCAACCCACCCTGTCATCACCTGCACGGTTACCGCCGGAAGTGTAAAAAGGCCCATACTGTCTTATTTCACATTAGACTACTACTTCAACCAACTTGAAATGTAACATCTATTGGTCTAACTAATGGTGCACGGTTACATTTCCATTGTCAAAGAAAATGACAAACAGTTTATACTCGATTATTAACTTACGCAAGTGACTTTGGAACTGGTAACAGTTACCAGCAAGGCTTTCAGTGTGAATCTGGATGCCAAGCTTCACTCACTGGCTCCAGAAACACTGCAGATGTGGGCTGCTTCACTCTCTCAACTTCTCTAACTGCTACTACTGCTCCGGGAACTCTTGAGAACCACTTAGGTGTTTGGGGTCGGGCCAGACCAATGGTGAGTCTCCTGCTCTCCTCAATCCCTCAGCTTGCCTTCTGCTACGGGCCTCAGGTGTCAGCACAGTCACAGCTTTACTTGGCACATATTGGGAAAATTCCACTCTTAACTCTTCTTCCTCAGTGCAGCCACGGCAATGCAGGGTTTGAGACCACAGGACCCTCTCAGAGCTTGCAGGTGAAAAATGCTGTCTCCATGCTGCAGCATCCTTTCTGTGATCACACTTACTCGTAAAATTCCTGCATCATGCTCTTCTGCTGCTTCTCCTAGTGCCAGCTTTCCAACTCCTGTTCCAGCACCTTCTCCAGCTCCTTTCTGGCTGCAGCATTTTAGCTATGAGCCATTTGTTTCAATTACCTGACCTTGGCAAAGGCTATTAGGCTCACTTGCCTGACTACAACCTCTACATGGCTCCTCAGCCCTCTTCTTCATCTGAGTCCCTACAGGACTCTGGGCCATGTAGTCTGCTTCATTAAAGTTTGGTTAGAAACTGTGCATATTTGATGTTGTGCATTTATCAATGTATGTTTTTACATGGTGAATATATCCCACTCATTTTGAGATATGTTTGTGGTAGTGTGTATGTACAGATTGTATGCATTTTTTAATATCAGATTCATGTAATGGGGTGGATGGGCTTTCATACACAAGTGTTGATTTGTTATTTTGACATATTATATATGACATTTTCAGAATTGTATATTTTTTATTAAATATATGTTTTCAAATAGCAATTTCTGAATATTCGTTTAATAGAAACAATGTAATGCTTGGGTATAGAATGTCTAAACTGAACTAACCTCAACTTAAAATTTCATTAACAATATTGTATAATATTTAAAACTAGTATTCTCTAATGTTCTCTTGGGAACATTGTTTTGGATTATGGGTTGCTATCCTAAGATCCAGCAACATTTTGCATTTCGCCAGTCATGCCTGCACAAAGAAAGTGTCAACATTCATGTAAACATGATCATTATAACTGGTGTAAGGGATATGTAATATTTTGCAGGCCATAAACTTGTTTCCAGGTGAGGAAAAATTGAGCAGCATTCATACTTTACTGTTTACCTCTGGGTCACCTGAAGCAACTGCTCTAGTCTGTTGCTGCTGGCAAGTTTTACACTTGATAATGGGGCTTAAGTTTGATAATGAAATGTCAATGAGATGTAGAAACACCACACAGATATGAAGGTTTGGATGGTGCTTCTTATATCAATACAGGGAAGAGTTCATGTCCATTGCATTTAATTTGATTCAATTTGATGTATTTGTATTGGACATCATGCAGACTAATAAGCTTCTGGGCAGAGATGGAATAAAGAACAAACCAAGGCTCATAATCTGTAAGAAGTGTGTGGAACTGATGAAGACTAAGCTTGGAAAAATAGATACATGCATGAAAGATATCAGATGAAAGATATTCATTGTAGGCTTTCATTATCCAGTTCATTGCAAACTCTCCACCCATCTTTTAATTCTTTTGAAGTCTCTCTTGCATAATTTTAATTTTGTTTAGTTGCAAACTCCCCAGTGAGGCGAAGGGAAAGTGAGAAATGATGTGTAGATATGAAAGAGTTTTTAAAATCTGAGAACATGTTGTTATGAGCATCAGCAAGGGGGGAAGGGATGTTATTTGGAGCTAATAGAAGCATTCATGATAGCTAAGTGGGAATAGTCATATATGTCCTGAATTGATAACTGATGGGGCAACATGTTTAGGGATGTTGTCAGGCCGGGCCTGTGCAGGCTCCCACCCTGTTTAGCCTGTTCTGCAATGATTTATAGGAGTTTCTGATTGGACATAATCTGTATTTCCCAGAGTGGGAGACCAGGATGTTCACCTTCTCTTATTATTTTGCACCACCATGCTGCTCACTCACACAGACATAGCAAGGCATACACTACGGTGTGCTTATTGTTATTACTGCATTTAAAAGAATCTCATTAAGAAGAGCAACATGAAAGTAATGGTGAGCTATAAGTCCCAAAGTGTGTTTTTGTGTATCTCACTTTGACTACCTGGTTTCCAAATTTATAATAAAAACACAGGGAAGTGCAACAGATGGAAAAGAGAGTGACAAAAGTGGATGAATCTGCAGATGGGGTTATGAGGTTCAATAAGAAGTTGTTCCATTGTGACCCTATATGGTGCTGACTTCTGTAGATGCACGCCATGTGCTGCATTGACTGGAGCTTCTAATTCCTTCATAAGCATCCTCTTTTCATTGTCAAATGGAACTCTTATTTGACCCCTGTGTGTAGAGACCAGTATGTGTCATTTCTTACACATGCCAACTGCATTTTGATAACCTAGACATCAGAGCAAGCCAAGCCACATTAAATGATATGTTGAGCTTGAATGCCTGTATGAAGATCCTGTGTGAAGCCTGGTGGAAGCTATCTATGCTTTGAGCGTGTAATCCCTGTTGGAGTCTCCTACTATGATTACTAAGGATTCATCGAGAGAGGTCAGCCATTGATTTTGGAAAATGTGTGAAGGAAGGCGATGTTTGGTAAACCAGACAAATGTCCATGCTGTCTTGTAATATGAAACATAAGGATGTATGGTGATGGAGGATTATGTGATTTCAAGTAGTATTTGTACAGTTTAGATTGGGATTCCCCCCACTGTGTTTTCTAACTGCTAAATTGAACTATGAGCCTAGGTCTTGCCACTGTGAATGTGATAATACTATTGTTATGTTAAGTTGATTTGCACCATGTACTGTTACCATTTGCATAGTCTCCCGGCGCTCACGTGGCTCTGTAAGAAAGAGGAGAAAACAAGAGAGGAGGAGAGTCAACAGCTACCCCTGGTCAATCGTGTAGAGGAGGTAGACTTAAAAGAGGCAGGGAGCTAGTTTGCAACTACTAGCCAGTGAGGGTCACAGATAAATTACAAAATGGTTGGATACTGATTAAATGTATTCATAGATTTGGACACACATCTAAAAATAGTAGGTTCATAACAGAAAGAACAGACAAAAAGCAAACTTGAAAAGTCACATTTGAGCCTTATTTGGTTTACAATGAAATGTAGAACAGATGACAAACTGTTGTTACATCACAGTTGATTAAGTGAGGGTTAGTAGCATACATCTAAAATGTGGATTTCAAATACTACTGTTAGACTAGTAGTATGTTATTGCGGTCAAATTATCATACCATAATGGAATCCGGGACACTCCCTCATAATATGCCCCTTCCTGTTTACTTCCAGACAAATCACACTGGGGCTGAAATCAATAGGCAAACAGAGCAGCCAGGATTGGGCCCTTACATAAGGCTTGGAATAGACCAATCTGGTGTGGTGAAATGACTAAATAAGCACCCCTTAGTTAATTCATCTTTGAACACCAGAAGAAGGAGAAGGTTTCACCTCAGAATTAATTGGGTGTACATTCTTCCCAAATTCGTCTGCCGTGGAGGTGAAGTTGCATTCTTCCAAACAGGGACCAAGGACTTTCCCCTTACCTACCTCACATAACCATTTCAAGTGACATGCTGCTTGGACAAAAAACGAATAACCAGCAATCTACCCACCGTATGTGTCAGACACTGCCAGTGCTCTATGGCAACCTTTCCAGAGAGGAAGGGCATTAGAAGGACTCATCTTATTCCTGAAGTCCCTGGATTAGGTCCTTCCCAGTCAAGAACCCAAGGAACATTTAAGGGCTCTGTTTTCCTAACTCAAAACACTTTTAATATGACACAATCACTTTTTCATCATTTTCAAGTGCTGCAGGACATCTGAAGCTGCCTTTGACCCTAGCTGATCTTTTCAGAACGCTTCAAGCCATCAAGCCACTGACTCGACCATTACCTGGCTCTGCTCCAGTATCTTTGAGCTTTGAGCTAATCATGACACCAAAAACAACATTGCATATCTGGACCTTGTTGAATAGACTCAACCCGTGTGAGCTACTGGCTCGACCACGTCTTGCCTGTTCTTCAGATGATTTGAAGCTGATCACCGCTGCAGGTCTGCACCACCTGGAACACTTTGTTGTACAGGCTCCTTACAAATACTGACTCACCAGACTTGACGCTGGATTAGACACACGACTTAACCATCATAAAGCTGACTGGATCAATTAGAAAGTGCTAAGAAGCCTGTCTCAATTCTGCCAAGACACCTAAGAAGACAATAATGGTATTCAAAGTATTTCTACGCCCCTGGACTAGTGCTAATTTAATACCCCACATCATACCTTTTTAAAGCATATATTCGAACTTGAACATCAGTGCAAAAATGTTGCCTGACTATCCCTGTCTTAATCCCCAGATCACCCATACGTCTGCATATTCTGTGCCTTCCTTTGCAGGGTTGGTTTATTAGTGTGATTTTATTTAAAATGTTCAGTAAGACTGCTACTTTTTTTAGACTGATGATTGGACAATTCCTTTATTTTGGTATCACAGCACTATTGTTGTGTGGGTGCTTCTTTGCTGGCTCACATATGCCTCGAAGAGTATATACTGCTCTTGTGCAATTTATATTTATTTATTTAATTGCTTTGTTATACCGCACCTAATACCATGCCTGAGTTCAGTTTCTAAAAGTGGATCCGGGATTCAAACCTCTGTTGTTCTGCGTGGTCTTCCTTCCAAGACCAACGCGTTGCCCCTCTGCTATCCACCATTCACCAAGCTACCTAATAGAGCCAAAAGGGGTACCCATTTTTGTTGTGCCTGTTTTACATTTATGAATAATATCACTGCTAGTTTAGTAATAGTGTGGGGATGAGTAAGAGTTTAGAAACTACTACTTATCACTCTACTTCTACGGACTACTAGCTATTCAGTCACACTCTGACAAATGAAGACTGTGATGAAGGAGCGAGACTGAAAAGGTAAGAATCTGACAAAGGAGAAGGACCATGGCAAAGGATGGGTGAAGGAAAATGGTTGTGCTGAAATACTGATGAAGAAAGACAGTGACACAGAATTATTGTGATGAAAGAGAAGGGCTGATGAAGCAAAAGGACTTTGACAAATGTGAAGAACTTTGGTTAAGGAGTGTCCTTAAAGAGTAGGGCTGTGATGAAAGACTACGCAGCTCTTTTTGCTCAATAATGTAATATGATGCGGGGCCCTGGTACATTTGGACTCAGGTATAGCCAGGTCCCTACCACCACATGTTTGCCATTTGTACAGAAGAGTGAAAATGTGCAGGTCAAAAGGTGGCATACTTGTGTGTATGATGCCTTTTGTCCTGTACATTTGCAGTCCACTGTGCAAAGTGTGTAAATTCTGACTGGCTTGCTCACATGCCACGCAATATTTACTTTTAATTATGAGTGGTGCTTGCCATGCTCACATGGCAAGTGGCAATCACAATTGCAATTAAACACTGTGAGAAATGCTTGCATGTTGGGCAGCAGTTAATTTTCATTGTGAACACTGCCTGCCATGCTTGCATGGTAAGCAGTGTTGTTGGGAAGGAAGCAAGCCCATCCGACCCCCTTAAGCGCTTTAAGGTGAGACAATCCCCATTAAAAGAACTATATTAGACGAGTGGGGGGGCTTCCTAAAAGTCCCCACACTGTCATAATATTGTATGCAATTTAGACATTTAGACATTGTGCACGTAAAAAAGTGAATGCCATTTTTGTAGATATTGTTAGGGTGAATTCTCATAAATGTGCTAATTCCCTTCACCTTAGAGACCCCAGCAACTTTGCTGGATTTTTGAGGACTTGATTTTTATCCTGGAAAGAGGGTGAGCCTTTTTTCCCACTCTTTCATGTATTTTAAATGTGTGTTTTACGTTTGTGTTCTTTGATTATAGAGTTTTAGATAACTCCATAGGCATCATCTTTTCATGTGTGTCGCACAGCACCCTCAGTGCAGTGACAAAGGGATGTCTTTTAGACTTCCCACAGGTTTAAATACCTTATCTGGGATAAACTACTGTTTCCCAGAGAATGTAAGGTAAAATTGACTTTTCTAGTCTTTCCAAATTTTGAGACCCAGCACACTCCATCCTACAATGGAGTACTGGAAGGGTTACCTAGTATCCCCTGTGTCTAAATACTCATGAAGCAGTCAAACGCTACCCTTTCCTACTGAAAAGGCTGGTGGCAGTGGTTTTACAACGAACGACCATGAAATTCCCAACCACAAACACTGGTAGCTAAAAATCACAGGAGCCATGTTTTTCAAGATGGTGCTTTTAGCCCCTTTGTTTAAAAAGGTCCCGGTCTTCTTTTTTCACCATTGCTTTTTGAAAGGTCCTTCTAGTGTTTGTCTCTGCGTGCCAAACCAGGATTGGTCCCTTTGCTCGTGTGCCCTTGGCAGGCTTCAGGACTGAAGACCGCCTCTGGGGTCTGAGTGTCTGGAGTGGCAGGAAGCAAGGGAGTTGCCCGAAACTCTCTGCGCTTAGTCTCCTAGGAGACCCATATGCACTCTGGCATGATTGGCTGGCTGACTGTCTGGCAAGGACAGCCACCCTGCTGGGTGAGTGACAGCTAGGCTGGGATGAAAGGGAGAAAAATGTTTAAAAGGCAAGTCTCTAGGACTGGAAAGAAGAGTCGACCACTGGAACTAAAGAACCGAAGACGAGCTGGAAGAGGACGGCTGCTGCAACTGCTGGACCATTGGTTTGCCCGGTGAAACCCTGCTGCAGGTCCAAATTGCCAAACTCCAATCAACAGAGAAGTTCCTTCAAGGAAGTCTTCTTCCTTTGAGATGGTGGGACCAATCAACTCATAAGACACCTGGATACCATTCTCAAGGCTGGTTAGAATTAACCAGGGAGAGGGAGAGGGACACCAGTTTGTGTTCTTGAAGCTACAGATACTGGAAACTAAAGTGACTCCATCTTGTTTGCTTTCTTCGACAATTCTGTGCAGTGCAGGAGTCCCCTGATGTTCTCCCTCTTGTCCCCACGACTGAGGATCAGTAACAGCGAGATCTACAGACCTGCCAGGAACCACGGCTTCAGCAACATTTTATTTCTTCACACAAAGGTACTGTGCCAACCCGATTGAGAGAACGCCACTCTCGCGGTGAAAGTTTGTGAAACCGTCCCAACTTGCAGGCCTAATCAGCTTGTGAACCGACATATGATTCATTTTCGCAAAGACTTTACCGTTTCATACAAGAACTGCTCTTTCCTATCGGGAACACCAGCCCATTGACTTTGGCCTTGCCTATTGACTTGAATTGAACTCTTCTGGTGAACTGACACTATTTGCACTGTCTAAAAAGTATATGTGATCTATTTTACTTAGCTTGTGCCTTTTGCTCCTTTCTAAGTAACTGAACTGCTATTTGGCTCCTATTTCAGAGGAGCTCAAACTGTCTCAAAACCTTAGAATTTCATATTGAAGTGTATGGGTTTATAACAATAAGTTGTCTTCTGCTAGTGAAATGTTTTTAAATGATTGTGTAATAAATTACTAAGTATTTTTACCAAGAAACCTTGAGTATAAGTGTCTACTTGCACCACTGTGATTGAAAGTCCTCTGTGTAACTACTAGTACTGCTCACATTCACTCTTGAGATGAGCCTGGCTGCTCAGCTCGCTACCAAACAACTGTATGGTACAGACTTATACCAAAGGTTGCTTTGGCTAACACCTGTAGTCCTAATTGTGTGTAGTGGTCCCAGAGGGTACTGCCTGCAATTCTGCCTAACAGATATTAGTAGCCATAGTCAAAGCACAGGTGCTGCACGGCCATGTAGTATCTAGTGTGGTAGACACAGGCCACAATCCCAAGGGGAAAATCTGGATAAGCACAAGTGCTGATGAGAGAGGCCCTCACCGCTGACTTCCACAGAAACCCGACTTTGTTTTAAGGTTCTTGCCAATATGTTTGTTCTAAAAAGAATGTGCCTTGCAAGGCCACGAGACAGTACTGGGCACTGTGGTGTACGTGTTATCACAAACAGGCCGAAGCAGGCCTCCGACCCCCACCCAGCTAACTACGAGATATAGCACCTACAACTGCACTAGTTTGGAGACCTCTGAAGTCCAAGATACAAGTTGATCCCATTCATCAACCATAAACCAATCAACCATAAAGATCTGAGAGTATGGTCATCCCACCTTGATTTTATAATGACATGGTTTGTAGCGCGAGGTACACAGAGGGATAACTTATAGTATTCAAAAGCGAGGATGGAAGCCTTGGGAGCTGATGACTCAATCGGGAATGGTTGAATTATGTGTGGGTTATGTGACCTCGAGACTCCCACTGTGGCAGTCCTCGAGCTTGCCAGGAGCACCGTATAATGATAGAGTAGCATTGTTCACAAATGTAGCTAATTGCTTCTCCGGCCTTGGTTCCTTGGAGACGATGAGCCCAGCAGAACCTATGTGATGGAAGATGGACAGACTTGGCTGGGACCAATGACCTGGCATCCCGTAAGGAGCAGGCCAACCATGTATAGGGCCGCACCAACCAGTCACGCAAGTTTTCACTGTAAATGATGACATCACCTATGACACTGTGTCTCGTCTCTTTATAAGATTATGTTTGAAAACTTTTTGTCAGAACGTTACATGGCAGCAGAGTTCTTTGCTAATGCACCTTTCCTTGCAGAAATAAATACTTGTTTCACTTGCAAGAGCATATCATGGCCTTTTTCCATAGCGGGTTGTATTTTTTCTGGTGTTAGCATTTAGGGGCATGCCTCCATTGTTCTCAATTACAATTAAATGCTGCCTGACATGCTCACATGTAGGGCAGCATTTAAATGTATTCTAATTGCTGCCTGCCATGCAAGCAGCGTTTACAATGGATCCCTATGGGGTCCACCTGCTTTATGCTAGTGCATAAAGCTGACACACCCGATAGGGACCTCCAGTATTATGATGGCATGAAGCATTTGTATATTGGAAAGCGAGGGAGGTAGCGGAAACGCAAGTCGTGTTCCACCCATCCTCTCTGACATACAAATCCTGGAAAATGAGTTGGAGTAAAAGGCTTAAGAACGATGTTTACATCATTAATTGACACTACGTGCTAATTGAAAATGAGCTCCTATGACAAAGGCAACGATTTTGGTGAAGGACAGTGATGTACAAGAAGGACTGACGAAGAAGAATGTGGTAAAAAAGGACTGTGACTAAGAGAATGTCTGTGACAAAAATTGTGATGAAGCAGGCTGTCATGAAGGTAGCCTATGAAAAAGAATGACTGTGATGAAGGAGAACATCTATAACAAAGGGGGATAACTATAAAGAAGGAAAGGAACTTTGATAAAGGTCTTTGATGACAAAGAAGGATTGGGACAAAAGAAGGACTGTGATGAAGGAGAATGACTATCTGAAAGGATGACTGTGATGAAGGAGAAGGAATGACTGTTTTGAAGGACTGCGAAGAATTTGGACTGTGACAGGGATTGATTGATGAAAGAGAATTACGGTGATGAATGTCAGTGATGTAGATGACAGGCTTTTTCTAAACACCCTTTCTCTTCTTTGTTGCATTGTTTTGGCCATTAGGCAGCACTTCCATGTGCCAAAACCATGAAAAATCAAGGTAGGATGCATACACTAATTGTGCATGTATACAAAGCAGACAAATCAGAGATGAATTACAATATACAGTTCCAACATTCGAAAAGCCCATGTACACAGGAATACTTTGCTAATGTGGACTTTGGCCAATTTCAGCCGCAGCTCAAAATGGCTGCATAGACATGAATATGATTTGTTTGAGGGGAGTGGGGGGTTTGGGCAGATGTTTGATACTGACAATGAATGATATAGCACAGTTGATGTTGTTTGCAGTAGTGATAACATCATTAGTGAGAATGTATTAAATCCATATTTGGCAATGTTTTGGGAACCTAAGTATAGTCAACACAATTTCTTCCACTGGAATTCGCAAATTCGAAATGAATGGCATGGTCCTGGACAGGTACAGAGGACATGATGTAGGTATTTGTTTCCTCAATAAATGTACCTTTCTTCACAAATGGGTGTTTGTCAAGGAAAAATAACTGCCACTCTGGCTTTCTGATCAAACATGGGGGTGTAGTGACGAATGTTGTAGAAAAGCATTTGCTTTCCTATCACTATCATGAACGCCTTGTAGCTGTTGAATGTTTAGATAAATAGTAGCAAAAGCTTCACAAATCTGCCCATGCCATTTTCCGGCGAAGATATGTTGATCATACTGGAATTATTCTCGCTATGTTTGGAGCGGGGGCACTTAAAGTAATAGACTGTCACTTCCACAAAACATTTAATAAGATGCAATTTATCTAATGTTGGTCTATCTTTGAAAAACATCACAGAAGTGATGTGTCAAAATAAACGCTCTTAAATGGTGATCAGGAATATTTGCCACACGAAATTGAATGTTGACAGCCTTGGTGATACAAAATGAAATGCAGCAGAGCATGACCAATTCACTACCATTTTGTGCCGTTAATGGGATGTATTCTACTTGAATTTAAAGCCTGATGAAATGTCAATTTTTTGACAATTACTGGACGTTGAACACGCTGTTAGGGAAATCTTTGCATTCTAGATGTAAGATTATTAAACCTGTTTTCCAGTACTGGATTTAAGTGCACGTTGTTTCCCTATTTTCTTTGCTACCAATACTAGTGGCAGTGAAAGGGTTATACGATTATTATTATTTTTTTAAACGATACAATATTTTGTTTGATTTTTCAGATATGTGAATAATTACCTGCATGTATAATAGAAACAATAAAAAAACCTGATTGGTTTGTCACACCCCAAATGTGTTTTTCAGGTAAACCGTAAAATGGGTTGTCAACAGAAGTGGGCAGTTTTTGCATAGAAGAGAGCAGTTACACTAAAACAGTAGACATTGATTAGTAAAGCAATAAAGCTGCAAACAAGGAGCCAATGGGACCCTTGAGATTTGACAGAACAATGCGTGCAGGAAACGCAATATGGCGTCAATGCTTACATTGACAGTCCCCTGCAAATAATTAACTTTTAATTTAAAATGGTGCCACAATGGCAAACAAATAGGGAAGAATAGATCAAGAGAGAGCATGAGTTTTCTAGCGATAGTGGATAGAGGGTGATAAATGGGTGAGGTATTTAGAGTAAAGAGAGAGTTAGAGTGAGGGAGAGAACAGAACAAGAGAGATAGAGTGAACGTGTGTGTGTGTGTGTGGGAGAGAAAGAGAAAGAAAGAGAGAGAGAGAGAGAGAGAGAGAGAGAGAGAGAGAGAGAGAGAGAGAGAGAGAGAGAGAGAGAGAGAGCAAGAAGAATTACTTTGGAAACGTTCCAAGAGAAATCGAAGCAGAAAGAGAGAAAAATTGAATATGACATATAGAAACAGAGAGATAAAGAGAGAGAGACAGAGAATGAGAGAGAGCAAGAGATCCCAAGCCCCACGACCCTGCAGAACGTCTAGTTTTTCTGAATCTCATAGCATGCACGCAGACATTCATCTCAGAATAATACCTGCTGCAAGCCTAAGGGAGTCAATGCCAACATGCTGGTCCAAGCACTGAGCACATGCACCGTAGAGCATTGCAACACATGGCTACTCACCGGTTGACTTTCACATAACTTGCAGACCTGGCTGTGCAGCACCGAGTAGAACTTCTCCAGGACCCACATGTTGTTAGTGACATCCAGCACCTGCACGCTTGGTGCTCCTCCGCGGTGGCACCGACCTGGATGCACCGCAGGGCCTTGCCATGGTTCCTGAATTGTAGGTCCTCCCAGTGCTTGTGCACAGTCATGAAGGTGCTGGGGCCACCCATTCTGCATTGATGAAATCTATTATCACGTCCCAGATCTGCTGGAGTCCTTCCTTGCCACGTTGCATCACAGGGTGCAAGAGGGCATCATAGTGCTTCAGGACCTTCTCGAGCAAGATGTCAACTTCCCTGGCAGTGAAGTTGACAGCCCTCTGCCTCGCTGCCACAGTGTTGCCACTCTGGTCTGAGGATGATGGCACTGACATGGCAAACTTGAGGCTGGTGTGGGTGGGCAAGGTGATTCTGGAGCTGGGCTGTGGAGTGGTGGTGGTGGAATGGCATGGTGGGAGTCCAATGAAGCAGCTGAGGTGGTCACAGGGCTGAAGACAGGAGCAAAGAAAATGGCTGGACAGCAGGCACCCCAAATGCAGTGCAGGTGGGCCGCAGGCACACACACATTGAACAGTCAGCAGCAGATGGCTAAGTCGAAGGCAGGACAGGGCAGTAGGAGGCAGGTAAAATAGCACAGAGGCAGGAGTGTGGGTCTTCCATGTCTCGCAATGTAGGCAGCAGGAAACAGAGTGAAGGGACTTTGCACGTAAAAAATGGGAAAAGCGTGGAGACGTGAAATCTGAGGTAAGGCCCTCAGAGTGTAACTTACGTGACACGTGCTGCGCGCATGTGTTGAGCACGCCATATTCGGGGATACATTAGTATGTGTAGAAGCAACTCTGAATGTGTGTGCAAAGGGGAGGAGATGGACGAGTGGAGTACTTTGTATTTTGGGGTGCCATCCAATCCGTACACTTCAGAGACCATAGAAACTTCTTATTTTGGTGGGGGATTTGCCTCTGCACATACGACGAGTCACTTATGCATTTCTATGAACTCATGGTGCCCCTGTGTATCGTGTACCACTATTCTTACCTTTCTGCTAGCTTTCCGGCAGCTCGCGTATGCATTTTTGGTGTAGCTGGGTGAAACTGCAAATCGCCTTTTTCTTTTTACGGAAGCTATCCTGTATTGCGTACACATTTCTTTTTTTTTGGGCCTGTGCGTTACGCATACCGTATTTCTCACACCTGGGGTATAGAACTGCATATTCCATCAAATAGACTGCCCCCTCACTCACAATGCCCAGGACAATAGGTTGGTGTGCTTTCCATTTTGCCATTACACCTGGAACATGAGTGGAAAGGCCCCAAGAAGAAAAGGGGGCAGACGCGGCCAGGCTCACAGACGTGCTGCAGAAGCATCTTCCCAAGCCCCAAGGGTTCAGGGATGTGCTGCGGAAGCAGCTGCCCAAGCCCAAGGGTTGAGGGACATGCTTTGAAGCAGCTGCCCAAGCCACAAGGGTTAATGGGAATGCTGTCCCAGGCCACTTGTGGTCCATCATCTAGACCCCAGAGTGGTCCCAGCCACACCGGGGTGGCTGCAGAACCGTGTGGCAAGAAGGCAAAGCCTGCACAGCAGGAACAGGCTCAACCCCATGACATGGCACAGGACACTTGCACATTGAGGCAGAAGAACATTCATGATGAAGAACTCCAGATCCTCATGGAGTACGTGGCCAGTCACCACTGTGACACATGCCAGCAACCGGGGAGCACACATACACCTGCTCAGCATATAGTGCATTGGCAACATGTCATGAATGAGATCAACGCCTTAGGGTTTGAAAAGGACACTTCTGCACAGGTAGTGAATAGCTGGAATGATCTCACCCGTCGCACCAAGTCCAAACTGGGTGCCAACCTCGCCTCTGCTCTGGCAACTGGACAGGGGTCACCAGAGGAGGAGGTGCTGACCGAGCATGAAAAGGCTATGAGCCAGTTCATTCTACTGGACCAGGTGCAAGGGAGGCCTGGAAAATTACGAGGTCACGTCGGTTTGAGTGACCAACATTGTGCATCCTGAGTGCATGAAGTGAAACATCACCAAGATGTATAATTGTAGTGCACATCTCGCTGCATTTGAATGACTGCCCAGGGTGAATCATGCCATGTGGTGTATTAATTCCTGTCCAGTGTACACAAGAGTGGATACAAACCATGTGTTGTACATCAGTTGACCATGTCTGTGTGATGGTACACCTCTCCCACTAGCATACCCCCACAACATATGCAATATGATACCACAGGGGCTGTTAGCTGCATCTTTGATGTCAGTGACTCTGCTGTGCTAGACATGTGCTTGTGTCCGAAATAGGAGTTACACTTCATGCCCTGCAGGGTACAGCATCTCCTTTTGCACATGTACGTAGTTGCTTCCTTGCTACATAGAACATCCAAGATTACATCCTGCACACCTTATGGCATGCCCTGAGTGTGGGCGCATATGTCTAGACTGTGCACATCCCTGTTGCCCCAATGGCAATGACTCCAGAGCCACATCGTTGTGATGCTTGATTCCTTTTATCCTCTCACACTCAGCCCACACTCGCTGGATCCATGCCCCTCTCGCTCTTGTGGGTCACTGTACCTTCTGTAACTTCTTCCTATCTACAACTCCATTGGGCCTCATTCCGAGTACGGCGCTAACCAATGGCGCTATTAACGCCTTGGTTGACGCCGTACCCGGACCGGCAGCGCCTTGGTGGTTGGCGGAATTACCGCCCCATTCCAAGGTTGGCGGGCGGTAATTCCCCAATCCCCATTTACCCTTCCCCATTCCCATGCTTGCCCCATAGGGCATAATGGGAGTGGGGAAGGCGTCAATTACGCCACCGTAAATTACGGTGGCGTAATTAACATCAAGGTCCCTTAGCGCCATGGTATTTAACGCCTGCTAAAAGCAGGTGTTAAAAGCACCATGGCGCTAAGGGAACTCGGAGTATGGCGGTAAGGGATTACCGCCACCGCTCTCGTTAGCGGTGGCCGCTATCCCTTACCGCCATACTCGGAATGAGGCCCATTGACTTTCTCTCTCCACTTCACGGTCATTGCCTAGGTGATACTCTTACAGCCATACATCAACTGGGACTGTCTCATTTTTCCCAGACTTACAGCATGCTCTCATTGTGTACTGTCCCTGCACCAGGACAACACTGGTGTGGCATGTGATGGATGCAGACTTGAATGTTAATATGTGTGTCTGCCTATTGCCATTTGATGTAATTGCTAGTCAGAGAGCCACATGCCCATACCCATTTCACTGTATTATTCAACAGTTTGCAGTGACATGGGCCATAACGTGGTTATTAATGACAATGTTGGTTGACCATGTGTCCACTGGCAGCATGTCCCTGAGCAAGGAATTGTGTTGCCAGTCTGTATATGCTCAGATAGCTTGTTGTCCTTAGTCTGTGGTTGCTGAATTTTTTATGGTGACATGCTCTGCATTTTGTTGCTTGACAGCAATCTGATACACATGTTTACTGTAGACATGTTGCACATGATTCTACATGTCTTTTTCTTTCCATGTGCAGGTAGGGAGGCACCAGCTTCACAGCAGGAGTAAGAGGATGAAGAAGAGTCTGTGGTGCTTCAGACCACCAGTGGATGATGTGGCGTGGCAGGCTGTGAAAACCCACTGGTGTTACAGACCATCCTGAGCCATGCTGCAGACACTTCTGATTCTTTGGACTCAACTGGCTCTGATGCTGAACTGGATGTGCAGTCCTCAATGCTGGCCGAAGTGAATGCAACAATGGGTGGAACAGTTGTGACCCGTGAGTCTGCAGGGGGTCAGGTGCCTTCACAAGGCCAGTCAGTGGTGGCACACCCGTATGTGGTGGTTATGGCTGCAAGGCCACAATCCCATGTTTTGATTTCTGGTCCTGGGACAGATGTCGAAGGGAGTGTTTCTGTCCTGCAGCCAGGGACAGGGGGATTACAGCAAGTGCCATGCTTCCTTGGGTCAGGCAGGCTTGGGCCCTGCACACGTGGGTGATGTGCACAGGCTAGACAGACAGTTTGGGAGCAGCAGACTTTGCATTCTGCACACTAACAATTTGCTGCCTATGAGAATTTGGCTGAAGGCATGCATAGGGTGGCCACTTCCATGATCACACCAAGCAATGGAGGTGGAGCAACAGCTGTAGGCATTGTAGTCAACATGGCACTCCCAAAAGGCTGCACATGGAGGCCAACATCAAGGGCCGATGGGAAGATCTGCAGTGTCTGCAGGCATCCCTCCGTGAATAGGGTCAGGTACACAGGGAATCCCTGAGGCATGAGTTGTTGGTCCACAGAGCTGCAATCCATGAGGAAGAGGCAGCCAGCAAAAGACTGTTCCACCAGGAGATGTTATCATTAAGGTAGACAATCGCAGAGGAACACTGTGCAACCAGTAAGGTTGTGCATAGGGACCTCCAAGCCGTTAGTCTGCTGATGCATTCATCAGTGTCATGCATGGTGGCTGCCACTGTGGAAAAGGCCAGGGCGCTACATGGTGAGCCTCCAGCACGACTTCCACCTTCTGAATCAACGCAGGATGGTGGTCCCAGCAGAGACATGCCTCCCGGTTTTAATGTTTTGGACATCCACCCATATGGATGTTGACATGCACCCTGCCCCTTCCCCCTCCTGGGTCGACCCCACCGGTCCATGATGGAAATGTTTTGTTTTTGTGTTGATTTTTTGATATGCTTGTAGACCCCAGGCCCGGAAGTTGACATAGTATTTTTGAGTTGCCCTTTCAAGGTTTTATTTTTATTGTATTTTTATTTTTACCTTGAGTTGTGCAGTTGCCCTCTCAAGGCCATGACGTTTGCAGTGGTGGACATGCAGGCATGCATAGTGAGGTCCACTTGCATGTTTTCATGGTAGTGTGCAGGATGGCATGTGAGGTAACTATGGGTTCAGTGTATCCTTGCCCATGTGTGCTGTGTGGATAATTCAGTATGCCTGTTGTAATGTTGTCTCCCATGTTGTTTCAGTAATCCATAATCTAGCAGTAACTGCTGTCCCGGGGGAGACACCCTGCACGCGTTGACGTCCTTGCTCCCCATGCCCTCTTCCATGCACTGGCCCTCCTGTCACTAATTTGGAGACACAGTTCCCGGTGAAGGTGATGCAGGATTCACACCATGCTGTAGCAGTCAGTGCGTAACCATGTGCACTGTCTTGTATATTGAGCATGTGTCATTGTTCCCCATGGTGCCTGCATTTATAACTTTACTTATATGTGCTTTGCATGATACCATGCCAGGATGTTTTTTAACTGGTAGTCATTTCACTGTGTTAACTCCCTCTGTATACTCATGTATGTCTACATCTACTGTGTAGTACATGTCATTGGCCATCTCCAATACAGGCAGTGTACTCCTTTATGTATGTTTCCCCTGGCCGTCACTCTCTCTGATGTAGTACGTTGCAATCATGGGCAGATCACAATCTATGTCCTGTCACCCTCTTACACCCTGTTGTGCTTCTGCAGTGGGTGCTCTCTGCCATTCATGTGTTGTACTACTTCATTGGTTCATGTTTCACAGGGTGGGGTTTTGGTGATAGGTCTGGGCCTGGCATTGTTTCTATGGATTGGTAGAGCCACTGGTTTCATATTCAAAATTGTGGGAGCATTTCTTGGGTGGTTGGGAGTGGGTGGCAGGGCCAGCTGTTTGTGACCTGTGACATGTGTTGATGCTTGTGCTGGTGTGTGTCTCATTGCACTTCACACCCCTTGCAATGTTTGTGGGGTAATGGTTCAACAGCATATTTGGCCTCTATTGCTTAGGGTTCCCCAATTATGGTGTGCAGCTCCAGTTACGAGTCACAACCATGGAACCATTGATGCACATTTTTGGGATGCTATGTTGTGTACCAGCGCATTACTTTTTGCGGTATTGGTGTGTTCACATGCATGTCCCATGCATGCTGCACCATGGTTTTTGCAGCTCCAAGTTAACCGCAGCTGGGTACATGGTCCTGCTACAATGCAGTCTGCATTGTCTTACACTTTTACTTTGCACCCTATGTTTAGCATGCATTTATCCTTGCTTGCAGTATGACATTACTTTGCCTTATCTGCTTATGTCTTCTATGGCAGTTGCCTCGGTTGTCAGCTTTCAAGGCCGATGTGAATTGCTGCATCAAGCATGATCCTGCCTGGAGTGCAAGAGGTGAGTATTTGTGTACTTGCATTCTTGTGCTTTGCATCATGGGATGCCATGGCTGTGTTCAGTGCACTGTCCCAATACTATGCAGGTGATGGCATGCCTCGTCATGTCATTGGTAGTCGTCCAGGGGTGTCCCTGCTTTTTTGGGAGCTTTATTATCTGCATATGTGATGTATTCTCATTTTCATTCAGCAGGGTGACTGAGGTGTGCATTGTGTAACTGCCATTGTCTTGTGAATGGGGATATGTGACATGCATGTTTGATGCATGTCATTGAAGGGGACAGGCAGCGTGGGGGTTGTTGTTTGTCAGTGTATGTTTTGTGTGTTTGATTTGCATGCATTGTGCAGGTGTTGCTGCATGTGTGCTGGGACACATGTTGATGGTTGTATTGTAAGTTGTTGTTTGCATGTGTTCTATGTCACTAAGGGGGGCCCGTGGGTCTTGAGTTTTTGGGTGCATGTATGTGGTAGCTGCACTCTGTTTCATTTTGTTCATTGTCTGCAGTTTCCTTCCCTCAGGGATTGATGGCTATTTCATAGGATGACATTTGACTGTCAATTGCATGCCAAGGGGACAGATGAGATGTGCATTTATCTTGATTGTTATGTAATGTTTTTTCTTTAGTTGCTGCATGTCTGGATGTGGCCATTCTGGGCCCCCCTTTGTCACAATTGTCTAATACCTCTTGTTAATTGTTGTTTTTGGGATGGGTTTATTGTAGTCATGTTTCCAGATTGAGTAACATGTGCATCGATACTGCACTGCTTTTCTACACCCAACCATAGGGGCATGTATGTGCGTATCATGCACACTCTAGGACATGTGTGCACCTATATGCCAATGTGCTTGCTGTATTTTGTGTCTGTGTTAATTTCTGAAGCCATGTATGACTTGCAGCTCAGAGATGTCTCAGGATTTATCACTGCTTACACATTTGACTGGTATGTTAGTTAGTCATATGAGATGATTCTGGTGCCAAAGGGTTGATTTCATTTAAGGGTTGGCATGGTCGTAGTGGTGGCCTCCCTCTTCAATGTGTTTCTTTGGGAACCACAAAATGAAGTGTCTTTTTAGTTCTAAGGGATGCACACCATTTTGCACTTTCAAGGGCTCTTTGTCAAGGAGATTTTGTGGGCAAAGTGGATTGGCCCATTGTCATAATTGAATGGCACCTGGAATTTTGCAGGATTATGTACACTCCAGAGGGGAAAAACTTTAGGTGAAAAAAATTGCACAAGCTGGGTACGTGCAGTCTCTCCACGTGCCCTCCTTTTCCCAGCCATAACCAAGAGGTGTGCCTTTGGGTGTGAATGGTGTGCCACCACCATGTCCACCGGGACACTATGACATGCTGCCACAGTGATCCTGCAGACTACTGCTGGTGCATATAGCAACACAACCCCACAGTGGTCAATTGAGAGGAAACCTGAGTTGAGCACTCTGAATGTGCACTCCAGTATGCCCTAAATTGCAATATGGGCAGTGTTGTACCTTACCTTGGCAGGTCTGTTGGGGTTGCGTATGGGCATCATCAAGTATGCGCTCAGAGGGTAGGCACCATCCCCTGTAGACGTGAGAATAGTTGTAATTGTCATTTGTTGGCAGTGTCTATTGGTCTGTGTGCAACATGCGTGCATGTGCATGGCCATTCATACTCACCATTGAACTATGTGTTTCTATGCTTCCCAGCTTCTAGGTTCCGCTGTAGTAGGGACATCCTGAAGATGACTATCATGTGTGTGTAAAGACTGGAGGGGCTGTCTGTACTTCTGCTCTCTATATGGTAGAGGAGGGGCATAGAGGACCCCTTCCAAGATTCTCTATAGTGGTAGCAATGGACGAGCAATCAAGGCCTAGTCTCTTTGGAGGTGTGGTTCCGAATCCCACCGCTGCCACCAGTGTAAAGACTGGAAGGGGGTGTCTGTACTTCTGCTCTCTATATGGTAGAGGAGAAGCACAGAGGACCCCGGCCAAGATTCTCTATTGTGGTAGCAATGGACGAACAATCAAGGCCTAGCTTCTCAGGAAGTGATGCATGCTGGTTCTTAAGTACAGTGTAGTCCCCAAGCCCCCACAAAGGAATGTCCACAGACTGTATTAGTTAAACCACAGTCATTATATAATTATGTTCAAGGTTATGTACACAATCACAATAACTGACTTTGTGCTCAGTGAATCTATAATGGCGGAGTGGCTGCAGAGTGGCAGTCTCTGCAGGTTCAAGGTGTGCTTCCTGTGCTTCCAGTGCTTGGAAGTCTTTCTCCAGTGTCTACTGTGTGAGGGCGGAACTCTAATACTAAAACCCCTCTTTCCCGCGGAGCGGCCGCGGAGTGGCTGCAGAGTGGCAGTCTCTGCAGGTTCAAGGCGTGCTTCCTGTGCTTCCAGTGCTTGGAAGTCTTTCTCCAGTGTCTACTGTGTGAGGGCGGAACTCTAATACTAAAACCCCTCTTTTCCGCGGAGCGGCTGCGGAGTGGCTGCAGAGTGGCAGTCTCTGCAGGTTCAAGGCATGCTTCCTGTGCTTCCAGTGCTTGGAAGTGTTTCTCCAGTGTCTACTGTGTGAGGGCGGAACTCTAATACTAAAACCCCTCTTTCCCGCGGAGCGGCCGCAGAGTGGCTGCAGAGTGGCAGTCTCTGCAGTCTATGGCAGCTAGGGCAGCGCGACCTGCCAGTAGGAAAAACAGCGCCTCGCACACCTTGGTTTCTGCCAAAAAATCTGAGACTCTTGGTCCTCGGTTACGTAGCGCCAAAACTACCATGACGCTTCTCTCTCAGCTGGATAAAGAGATGGACCCCCTTGTGCCGATGCGAGTAAACACGGAACCTGGACTGGTACCTGAACTGGATCCAGAAACACTCTTGAGGGACGCCGTGGAGTCTCCTACCTCCAGCAATCCCGTGATCCGGACAGAGCTCCCACCTTCTACCTGCTGTCCCCCGCCAAGCGACGCGAGTGCAGTGCGGCCCCTCGGAGGAGAGGAAACGCTGCTCGCCCCAGGTGAGGTGGTATCAGTGGGCTGTGGGGGGGGGGGAGTGTCCCGCTCAGACCTCTCGTCTGTGTGTCCCCGAGGGTTGGACCAGCATTGACAACTCCAATTCCTCTTGGGGCAGAGGGGTGCATCAATCAAGACGGGCAGGAGCCCCAGGAAAACTTGCAAATGAGGGAGACAGACCTCTTAGCCTCCAATGGCCCCATTCGGGCCTCTATCCTGCACCACATTCCCCCGGAGTCCTGTGCCGCGGTGACCGGAGCAGCTCCATCATGGTCTGAGCGGACAGTGGGGGACCAGTACACCGCCTCTGCTCATTTGGACCTCGTACCACCAGTTACCCAAAGGGAAGTGACGACCAAGGATATTTACACCAAACCTTTTCATATTTCTGCAAATGCTGTCCATCATAAGAAAAAGGGAGGCCCGTCGCGTAGGAAACGATCCGCTCATCAGCGGCCAAAGCTGGGGTTGAAAGCCCAGATACCAAAGCATCAAAAACTTACAAACGCCTCTGACAGGCCTCCAAATCAACCGAAGGACGACCCGCCTATATTGCCTACTAACAACAGATTCTTTGCCAACTTTTTAAAAAAGAAACCCCTGACTTCTGAAGAAATCTCGGATGCTGAGATCCTGAGGGTCGTCACGGACCAAACCCCGGCCACAACATCAGAGCAATCTAACGACGCGAGGCCAGTATTCTCGCTTAAACCGGTGTGTTTTTCTTTTTCTAGCACAGCCCCCGATGCCAACATTAGGTGGCATTTTGGATCCCCAAGTACTGCTCTACCTCCCCCTCCAAGTCAGCCTTTAACTTCACCAAACCACTCGGAAGTAGCGACAAATTGGCCACGACCAAAGTCATTGGCTTCGGCTAAAAGGCCTCTCTTAGCCATGAACTGTGATTCCGAGGAACCCGTGACTTCGTCCCTGAAAACAGGGTTTATATGTCACACACCCAAGGACTCCTTGCAAAACAAGGAGCGGTATTGTCCTCCGACAAATCCCATCGTGGTAGAAAGCGACGTGGAGGATCACCAGCTTGAGCAGTCACTGTCTACATCTGAGATTCACCAAAAAGACCTGGAAGCCTACGGCCCTGTGCCTAAGACTCCGGACCTAGGATCATCATCGGGAGTTACCCGGCCAAACCTGGAGTCCGGGCAGACCTCCTTGACAGCTCAAGCCTGGGACCCCCGTAACCCCCTTAGACAAGGGGAGAGGTCCAATCTTGATGCTCCAAGGACTCCAGTGATTTCCAGAGTGGGGACCCACAATTCTAGTTCCCAAACGGTTCCCAGTCCAACGAGAAATCGACGTTCCAGTGAACTCACAGGGAATCCATCCAAGGACTCCTCGCCTAAAAAGACAGACTTAAGATTAATAATGTCTACAGTAACGTTGGCGATGGCGCCCTTCTGCAAACTGTACGAATCGATAAATGACTCGCTGAAAGACCATACGTCTATTACAGCCATGATGAACAGCCGTCTGATTTTCCTGGAAGGTTACATCAATGCCTTGAACAGCAAAATGGAAACAAGGCACAAGGACGACTGTGCTGGAAAGACGAAGGACAGTACACCCGCTATGCGAGTCCCCCTTTCAGACTCCAGCACCCAGACCTTCGAAGGTGGGCCGATCATCGATCTCGAGGGGCCCTCCCTTGAGGGAGGTCAAGCGCCCTGTCTTAGGGTCCTCACGACAAAAAATGTGAAGGACTCAGCGGTTAAGGTTAATGGATCGATCTACAACGACCAGATCTCAATCTTACCAGACAGTGAGCCTGCACATTGCTCTAACAGAAAAGACAATGCCCCTGCTACTAAAGGCCCTCTCATAAAGCAAAAGCAAACAATAAGCAAGCTCTTCACTGCAAAAACGAACAGCAGCAAACAGGGGCCTGTAAACGAGAAGGTGGAATTACACATATTGACCGACAAATCTGGGGGCAGAAAAATTCAAAGACAAGATAAAGTGAACTTTCTAATAAAGGACAAAGACGACATCGCATCTGGCAGTCTAACAGTCTCAAAAGAGGACAATCAAGAAATAGACGAGGACATCTTAAATCTCAGTATTTACACGCTGTCAGACAATCAAGAGGAGACCCGAAACATGAACTGTACGATGGAGGACAACTCGCCCTTTCAAACTTTGGAGAGTCGCTGTAAGAAGCTGCAAAATAAATCTAGTTGGGGGGCGTGCACACTGAAGTGTGTGCCACAAGAAAGTCACCATGCACAGTCCCAAGACAATGACTTATATGAGGCTACTCCTTCCAACGTCTCTCAGAGATATAGGTCCCAAAAAAAAAAACGATGACTCTGCCCCTAGAAAGAGCTCTCCCCAAAAGAGCAGATGGGTGCACGCGACACAGACCAAAGTTGACCCAGAATCGAGAAAGCATGCAGAAGCAATTCTAAAAGATACGCGGAGCCAGCACAATCCGAGATTCAGTCCAGGGAAAGTGGCAAGGTCTGGAGCGCAGGCCCCCAAAACTAAACGCAATTTTTTGATTGAACAATTACCAGATAACAACAAATATGTGATACTGAATAGAGAATTCCTGTTACAACTTCTCAAATGTGTGCCGTCGCTTTGAAATGTCGAAACAAAGGACTTAGCTAGAGTGGAACCATTCCATCAAGGTAAAACGGCGAGTGCCTACCTCCACGTTCATACTAACTGGGCGAAAATTAGAATAGCTGAGGCAGCTGAACACCTTCTAAAGCTGGGATTCGATCTGTTTGAACTCGAAGAAGGGGCATCCTCTGCTGTACGTGGTGAATCAGTTGAACAGCGGGGACAAATTAAACCTCCACACTCTGAAAATTCGAGCACCAAACTGAAATTGACGAAAAGAGTTTTGGAGGAGAGAGGTTCTGAGCGACAGGTTTGCTTTATCGAACTAACCTCTGAGGATCAAATTGCAGATGTGCCGCAGACCAATCGCCGCGAAACTACGAGTCAACAACCTTTGGAGGAAGCAATTAGAGAGGAAGCTGTTTTCCAGGACCCACTGAAAATAGGAAGACGCCCTTGTGGCCCTATGGCTAAAATTCAACGGACAATAACTCAACCTGCCGGTGAGGAGGGCCTTGGTACGAAGGACCCCACCCAAACAAGCCCCTTTGTCACAACTCTGGGCATGGCTGCCAAAGGCACTCACGCAGAATAAGACCAAATAGCAACTCGCCAGTCATTTCTCTGCACCCCTCTCCATAAAACAAACACCGGGAAAAGAATTTCTATCCCTGGGGTCATGGAACACACATGGTTTCCAGCATCTGATGGAAAAGGGAGATGTAAACTTGGGGTCCTTGGACATAATATGTCTACAAGAGACTTGGACGATGGAACGTCCATACATTGACGGCTACGACTTGGTTTGTGCTCCAGCGATAAAAGGGACCTTCGGACGCCCTTCATCGGGCCTTATCACGGCCATTCGGTGTGGCTCAGGACTACAACTAAAGAAAACTTTAAGTTCTTCTACTTACCTGTTGGCCACGGAAGTCAGCTGGATGACTTGCAAGGAGGAAAAGGGCAAATTCAAGAAACAGCCCTTAATTATCATTAACGTCTATTGGAATCCGGCAGCTTTGAGTGACGTTTCCTTCATTGCCTTGACCAGAGAAACCATCAATGAAGCCCTGGTGAATAATCCAGAGGCATTACTGGTCATTTGTGGAGACTTAAATGCTACCTGGACGCCGCTTGAAGCAGCAGGGCACCCCCAGCCTCTTGGCTCAGCTCTTAGAAACAAACGTGGAGAAAAGTGGTTAGCTCTAATGTCAACTTGTGATCTGCTGTGCGCAGAGGACCTTTTCTCTAGACAAGGGCGGCCACCTACCTGGGAAAGAGGCAACTCGCATGCGGATATTGACCACATTTTCATCAGTAGGCATCTGGCCACCTTCACTACATCGTTTGAAGTATTAAAGTCAGTGGCGAGTGATCATAACTTGCTGGTGTTGAAATGGAAGACGAGTTCAACGCATAACCTAATTATGCCTGCTCCTGTTGAGGCGAACAATCAACAAACCTGTTTAAAACTGTCAGCAGCTGCCATTTCTACGATAAAGTCGCAGTACGCAAGTACAGGTAAAGAACAAAACCAACAGAAGGTCCTGCAATTACCAGATTATCAACCGTTTCTGTTACCTTTCAGATCAAAGCCCAATGGCCCGGGACGGCACAACAAATCCGCCTCACACGAGTACAATGAAGAACTGGTCCTAAAAAAGCGTCAATTGAGACATGCAAAGAGAAAGCTGAGAGCATTTCCGACGTTAGAAAACCAGGCGACCTTCACACAGGTGCAGAGAACCTATAAAACATGGATTAGACAACATCGGAGCAACCTTTACCAACAAGACGCGGAAGCAATGTTGAAACTGGTTTGTGGTCATCACCCCAGAGAGTTCTGGTCATTGATCAGATCTAAGCTCAATCCTCCCGGCGAATCGCTAACAAACCCGATTTGTGAAGCTGACTGGATAAAATTTTATTCCAATCTTTTTCAGACACCTACACATTCGCGGGCATCGCTGCCAAGTACACAATTGGAACCGTGGGCTGATCTGAGCAACGAAACAGAGATCACTAAAATGCTTCTCAGGCTTAAACCATCGAGAGCCCCTGGACCAGATGGCATCACAAATCTTGATCTAAAACAATTCCCGAAGGAATGATCTGCACTGATTATTGAGATCTACAAACGATGCAAACAGGCCAGACAAATTCCGCTTTCATGGACAACATCAATAGTGGTGCCTATTTTCAAAAAAGGACGTAAAGAAGATCCCATGAACTATCGTCCTATAGCCCTTCTGGACACGGTTGGAAAGGTGTTCGGTTCCCTATTACTCCAGCAATTCCACCAATGGTTCAAAGATACAGATCGTGCTGACCCGTTTCAAACGGGTTTCACCAAGAACAACGGTACGTCCATAAACATTATGTTTCTCAGTGTGTTAAAAAGCAAGGTGCTAGCAGGAGGCCCGAGAGTGTTCCTGGCCTTCATTGACTTGGCGCAAGCCTTTGACCAAGTTAATAGAGCTAATTTGTGGAGGAAACTGTCCCTGTGGAACTGTCCAGCAGAACTACTTCAACCAATCCAGGCACTACATACGGACACTAAGCTCCGCGTGAGGTTAAACCAAGCAGGCTTGCTATTGTCAGAAATTTCAGTCGGCAGAGGAGTAAAGCAGGGATGTCCGCTAGCTCCTGCACTTTTTATCACCTAGCTCAGTGACTTCAAGGACTCCGAACAATCTATTCGCTCCTTTCCGCCGTCTTTGGGAAACTGCAAAACCACAAGGTTACTTTATGCAGATGACTTAATCCTAATGGATATGACCCCAATTGGCCTTCAGCGTCAGCTTGAAAATCTGGCTGTTTACGTTCGTGGAAACAACTTAACCATCAACGTCTCGAAGACCAAAATTTTGACGATGGAAAAACCCAAACGGGCACAAGAGAAATTCTCCTGGTATCTGGAAGGTGTGGCGCTTGATAAAGTATCAAGTATTAAATACCTTGGAGTAACTTTGGACAAATTAGCTGCACAGGCTCATGCACTGGACAAGAAGTATGGACACTTTTCCTTGCTGCCAGCGATCAAATTCTATCGTACAAAGGTGGTTCCATCACTCACCTATGCAGCGGATGCTCTTCCTCACACGCTCCCTCAGCTGTGGCTGAAGCTAGAGGGGTACTTTTGGCGCACGGTTCTGGGTCTGCCAAAATCAACATCGGCGCCTCTAATCAGAAGGGAATTGGGTCTACTCTCACTGCAAGGGACTGTGGAGACCAAATTCATGATGCTCTACAGAAAAATGCTACTTCCTGATTGTCCTTACGTGCTTGCCACGATTCGCACCGAAGTCCAAGCAGCACGCTGTCCGGTGCTAAAATCCTGGGAAAGAGCACGAAAAGTTACATTAGTGGAAATTCATTCCTCGGAACAAGAGTTTATCCGGAACCCTCTAAAAATAAAAAGGAAAATAGCCGAGTATGACTGGATAAAGACTTTGGATTATGCAGAAAAAGCGAAATCAGTCAATGATCTTCCACCCTACCAAAGTAGACTCAACATTGTTCCCAACTATTTGAGCAAGTTTCCTAGCAAAACAGCCAGAAACCTGTTCCTGAAAGCACGCTTAAACTTACTGCAGACCAACGAGATTCTGAAACGAAGAGGACTGAGTGACTCAGATATATGTCGTTTCTGTAAGGACTCCACAAAAGTTGAAACTATACGCCACCTGCTTCTAAATTGTCCAGGTACACAAGAAATTGGTGAAAAATATCTGCAGCAACATCTTTTGGCATCTTACACCAGGGAAGAAGAATTCTGGTGGAATCGCTTAATGAGCGGAGAAAGAAATACCTGGACAATTGCGACCACTCAAACTCTAAAGGCTATTTTGTCTTTATGAACTTCATTCTACTGTTCTTCTTCAACTATATTTTGTAAAAATCATTAATTTGATTAAATCAAGGAAATAAATAAATACAAATAATGGCAACTATATAAAGTTCTAAGTGGTACTACAATTATTATTAGATTCCTTTGAAGTGCATCAACTGTACTCTGGTTAAATGTCACACAAATCAATTAATAGATGTAACCAACAATAGACATAGGAGGAAAGAAGTTGGTTAGAACAATTGGCAGAATACTGGCTGTATTACCTAGACACAGTTCTGTGTGGAGATCCTCCCACCTGGGCAACCTGTAAATAAGGATATCATACAAGCCCAGTCGATATATTTTTCACAACTGTCTTATTTCCTTCTAAAATAGTTCTACCACCCCAATGTACCTGGAATAGCAGAGTTTGTCGTCAGGTCGTCGACGGATCCTTCTTGAGCGGCTCCCTTTAATGCAGGAGCCACGGATCGTTGCAATCCAACGAGTAAAAGGGTTGAACGACGACAGTGAGGTGGCAGCTTCGTTCCTAGCGGTGCTCGTCGACGACTGAGCGTTGGCGTCCTGCAAGGAAAGGCATGCGGGGCACCTCGGTGATGATTGTTCAGGACTGCAAAGAGTTTGAAGAACTGTGGGCTATCAAGGGCGTCGAGTCGTCGGAATCTCTGCGGTCTTTAGGTGGTGGGAAACCCACCGGCGGATGCTCCTCGGTGGCCTCAGCTTTCTCGGGCGGGACAAAGCAGCCGATGGTGCAGGCGAGAGTGTCCTTGGATCAAATATTACTTAGGCAAAGGGAGCACGGCGGCTCCGGTCGGCGACAGCAGTCGTCGACGGTGATGGACAACAGTGTCCGAGCGCTTCTCCTTGTGATCCCGCGGCGGTCCCTGTCTCCGGTTGGCAGCCTGCCATAGGTCTGTCTACCAAGGAGCTTTGGCAAAGATCAGCTGGTGCATGATAGTCCATCGTAGCTTGGGAAGAGGGTGCCTAACCAGGTCCTCTCTGGGTCAGTCCTTGGAGAGACAGCAGCTTTCAGATTGGTGAAGTAGAGCAGCAGCAAGACTTCTCTTCCAACAGGGCTTCCAGGTTAAGCTTCAGTTTCAACTCCAGTTTCTCTTCAGCTTCTGAACACAAATTCTAGCAGTGAGAGGCCCCCAGATATACTAGTTGATCTCCCATTCACTCTGCTGGGTCACACTCAGGCAACCAATCGGTCAGAAGGGCATTCATGCAGGCAGGCAGCCAATCAGGTGCATAGTGCATTCAGGCCATTCACTTCTCTTCAGACACTCACAACAGGTTATGTGTATTGGGACAAGTACCCAGCCATTCAACTCTCCACACTGCATTCATACCAGTTTTGGGCAGGGCTGTCTCAGTCATGGTGTCAAACACCAGAAACTAGAATCCACAACAAGAAGTGCATATTGGTCACACACTCCATTCACCCAGGTCTCACCCACAGGGTGTACCCACAACA
This sequence comes from Ambystoma mexicanum, assembly GCF_040938575.1. Lineage (NCBI taxonomy): Eukaryota > Metazoa > Chordata > Amphibia > Caudata > Ambystomatidae > Ambystoma > Ambystoma mexicanum. The sequence goes on along the minus strand of NC_090941.1, from coordinate 351,807,979 downwards.
TACAGTCAATGGGAAGGCTCCAGCCAGTCTGGCCTGGAATTCACAACAACACCATATATGGAACTTCCACCCAACAGCCAGTCAGGGGAAGGGACAGAGTCAGGGCTCCCCAGGACTTTGGGAAAACAAGGTAACAGGCAATAGAAAAAAGAGGCCACAGGGGCCATCCTGTTTCCTATCAGGAATCAACTGATTCCAATGGCAGGGCCTGGATATCCCAAAATGGAGAATACTCAGAGCACTTGTCAAATTCAGCATGGAGCTGCCACCAGCCCATACCCTGCTCTGTGGGCCCCACACAGGTGCCCAACAACATACACTAGGGGCAGAGGGTTACACCCCCACCCATGGGTGTCATAAGGGTATCCCATGGGTCTGTACACAAAACTAAAAACAGGAAGAGCTGCACTGCCAGGAGTCCCCCAAGGACTCCTGGGCAGAAAACAATACAGAACACAAATGAAAAAGGACTACGGGACAAGGACAGGGAGGCCCTGTCCCTCCGATGCATTTCCAGCATCACAGTGTGCTACCAGGATAGTTGGCATACACTTCAGTAATGATGCCCTTAGCATCACACACAACCTGAACATTGATTTAGTGCCAATATTTCCGTCTGTGGTAAATGCGCACTGTTGCTCGAAGTGGACGTAGAGCAACGTGGGTGCAATCAATGGCACCTAGCACTTTTGGGAAGTCTGCCACCCAATGAAAATCCTGGACCACTGCTTGCCTTTCTGCCGGTGTTGTGGGCATAAAGATATACCGGCGGACAGAAGGACATGCAGTTATGATTCCCAACACCTGGTGTAAGCAGAGAGACTGCATGGCCTGGGAGATGCCACCTGATATGGCAGTGGTCCGCTAGAATGACCCAGTGGCCCAAAACTGCAGAGCAGTGAGCTCCTTTTGCAAGGGGCTCAGTGCTTGGGAGCACATGGTCGGTGATTATAGGTAATCTTCCCACTTCATGACCAGGTCTAGGATGGTATGCGGGGGACCTATAGCTGCCATAGACCTGGTCATCAGGCATCCCAAAAAAGCTGGTCCTTGGGTGGAAGATCTGGACCCTGTCCATCCTCCTCCTCTTGCATTGTCCCTGGATAATTGCTGCAACAAATGGTGCATTCATCGTGTCTGTATCCGTGCGTTTGTTTATCTCTTGTGCTTTTTATGCATTTCTTAGTGTGCACATTGAGGTTTATGCCTGCTATCGCGTGGCATAAGTGTTTCTGGATTTGCCCATACTTTTTTTCGCATTCCAGCTTTCCCTGTTCAATTCCATCAATACGATTGTTTTGCGAGCGTATGGGCAGTGTGATGGCTTGACAGCGGTACGTCCCTTGTAACGACCACATTTTTGCTTGTTCTTCCTGATTCCACATGTTCTTCCCCCGGCCGGCCCTTCTCTTGTAGTCTCCTGCAAGCCGTTTGTCGGTTCGCAGTGACGTGCAAGCATGGAGTCCTCGCAATTCCCCGGTAAGCCATGAATTGGCGAATAGGGTCTTGCGTGCAATTTAGTGCGCACGTCCCCAATTTTCAGCGCCGTTTATTCCATGAATCGGGCCCATAGTCTCTTGAATACGCCACATAAGTCATGGAAGGTACAGCATGACAGACAGAGTGGTTGCTGCTGAAACAGAAAGCTGGTCAGCAATTTCTGCACATTTCTGACACAACCAGACCAGTTAGGTACAGAAAAGGGTGCTACATGGCTCCTGAAGGCTGAATTGCTAAGAGGCTAAACAAGTCGTGAGTCTCCACCTTGCTATGTCAGTTATTTCCTCAGGTCACGCAGGGATTCCATTGTCGTCATGGCCCAGGCCTCTTGAACTTGAAGTACCTACTGGGACAGAGGTTTATTATTTGGAATCTACCGTCCCCATTAACTGCCAGGACAGAAATTCAGTTTGGGCGGAATCTGCCAAAGACAAAGTCTGCTGGGACAGACGTGTTTCATCTTCCAAACCTGTTTGAACATGTGCTGGGATTGGAGTGCTTTTGGTGACAATCTGTCGCAACAGATTGTGGTACAGAAGTGGAATTTATTCCAAAACACTTCCAACATCTGATCGGACCAGGTCGCTTTATGGCCATATTTGTTACAGTGTATTATGTGACAATCGAGGATGGATTATGTGGTGAACTATTTAATTCATGTTTGTCTCCACTTATAAATGTAAGCTAAGTGTTATAATGCTACATTTTAAAGGTGGATTGGGTGACCATTCAATGGGTTTAATGAAGCCCCTTATTGATTTCTCATTAAACTCCTAGCTCATAAACATTTTTTTCAACAGATAAGTCATTGCTCATACACACATACAGTATATTAGTACCTGGCGAGAGAAAATCAGAATGGAAGAACCATTCTGATTGGCCCTCTCCGGGGTATTTCCCTGCTGGGAATTCCTCAGATTCCACTGCTTTGTTCCCGGCGGGGGGCGTGGCAGCCACTCAGCCAATGAGGAGGCTCGAAGCGGGGCCATCCCTGCTCTGAGCCTCCACACAGCTGCAGGCCGAATTCGTCCCCCGCCGGGGATTCAGGTAAGTGTATTTTTTCCTCCTCCCTCCCTGCCCTCCCAACCCCACTTGCTTTTTAATTTCTTCTTTTTTTTTCGGGAGAGAACGCGCTGGGTACACTTATGTTCCCAGTACATACGCTCCCGATGGCAGCCATGGAAAGGGAAAACGAACTCCGTTTTCCCTTTCCTGGTGGCCATTTACTTGGATTTTATTTATTTGTTTTCAACAGAAAAGAGGGCAATTAGTACACCAGTCTCAAGGTGGGGGTACTAATAGCAATATGCCCCTCACTGCAGGGGCATTACCAAGTCTGGTAATGACCCAGGGCTTTCGTTGGGGGCATTACCTGACTCGGTAATGCCCCCGCTGCTCGGGGCATATTGCTTAATTATAGAGGAAATCTCAGGTTTAATAATTCCAAGTTAAGCACGTGATATAGGTTAGTGCCGCTTACACATATTAAATGACACAGGTCTTTCTTGGGTATGGATGTGTTTCTATAGAAAAACAGTAGGTGCAGTCATTTATTTACAACACACAGGATTGTTTTACTGCAATCAACTTTATGACATTAGCGCTATTCAGGTAGTAAAGGAAAAACAACATGAATTAACCTATGCCTTTAAAATATTACCGAATGTGGCAACATTTTGGATTTTTTTTTTTATTTACAAAATGCATTTTGAAACAGAAGCACAGTAACCTGTGGCTATGTTGGGCGAGCAGACAGTGTAGACCTGTGGCAGATCTCCAACAACAATTCAGCCCATGTTCATACGTCCTGCAGCATTGCATGTGCGATTTATAGTGTTGTCTGGTCAAACTATTCTGTGTTGTTGCATTGGGAGCTGACCCAGTATTCAGTATAAAGCCCTAGCAGCCACAGCAGCATCCTGACATCTGCTGTTTCATGCTTCGCCAAAGAAGTACCTAAACGTGCGAAAAGGGTGGTGTATATATACAGTGTCAGTGGTTTAATCAATGTTTGGAAAAATGTGTGAGCGTGGTTAGGAAGAACAAACAGGGCCTAGCTATTAGTTGAATGGTTCCCATCCAATCACATTTCTGAACTCTGCAGTATACCAATCTTTTTTTATTGGATGCCCATTTGAAACATTTGATTTTGTTTTTGGGCCACACTTGTGGATATCCTGTTCTTGTTGGGTCCCCATTGTGAGCATTTGGATTTTTTTTAACCTATTTGTTTATCGTGAATGGTGCTAATTTACGTTAGTGTTTTCTCGTGACTTACACTAACCCCTGATTTGTGACAAATTCCTGATGGGGTTAATTTCAGTCAATGGGCTTCATGCCAAGTTGCCGGTCTGGAAATAAGGGTGCTGGTAAGCTCACTGTCACCCTTGTTTCCGGACCGGCAAACTACGGGTTTGCCTGCAGGAGCTGCTGTGTCCAACAGATCTGACCCTGCCAGGCACAGTGGTCATGAAAAGCAAAGCTGTCACGGAAGTGTGCTTCCATGTACCCACTCCCATAGAGTCCTATGGGACACTATGGAAATGGGGACTCACATTTTACCGATGCCTGACTTCCCGGGCTGCCGGAGTTGTATTCTCCCGGTGGCACCAGGAAGTCAGGCACCAGTAAAATGCACCAGTCTGGCAACTAGCAGCGGCAGAGTTACCACCGGACCCGTAATGAGGCCCAATGTGATGCTTTCTGTGTTCATCAAGATGCTGACAAGCAGATTTAACAGGTGTTAATGTTGATCGTTCTATTTGTCATGTGACCAGATTTTCTACAGGGATAAACTGGGTGGTATTTCCAACCACATGTACAGCATGACCCAATCTGTATGTGTGGATTCACAGAGTGCTTCTTAGTGTGAATACATCACATACAGAAAATACATGATATGGTATCAATCCATGGTTTCAAGAGATGTGCAGTGTCCAACTTAGTTTATTTGGACAAGGTATTGTCAAAGTATTAAAGGTATCATATAAAATATGTCACTAGCGAACGATAGCAACGTCAGGTGGGGTGCAACACCGTTTCTTCATGAATGGTTTAGTACACAGACTAATACCTCTCTCCAGGCCACTGCATTAAACCTTTGCTGCATGTCAATTATTCATGCCCGATTGTGTTCTTCAGGGCTCTGCTGAATAGCTGCTTTGAACATTTCACTGATTGAAAGAGTATCAGCACGTAATGCAGATTACAATGAGGGCAGGGTGAAATGAGATTCTCATTCTGTGCTAACGAGAATATTCTTCTTCGTACATAATGACATCCAAGGAGACAAGGACAATTCCTCCATCTCTCTTTCATGACATATGTGGATATCAAACCGATGCTAAATATTGTATGCTAAAATGGGTCTGAATTGTAATTCATCACAACACATTTCTAAACATTTTAATATATGGAATAAATTAGTATCAAAGGCAAAGTTAATTAAACGTGTGGTGGTGTTTGAAAGTGCAACCCAGAAAGAGTCGTATATATATTTTTAAAAGTCACATTATGAAGGTTTATACATGGAAGTATCCGCAACCAACATCCCTTTGAATTCATCCTTTCAGAAATGTCACATTCAATCTGTCTGTAAGCCTAATGGAAGGACAACTAGGCTGACTGTCGCCAATACTATAACGAATCTTTGAACCACATTACAGATTCAAATTGGAAACTTGAGACGATAATCGTAGGCTTTTATCTGATAATGCACATACTTTTCTAATAGATTGTACGTTTATTCAAAAACTGTCATGAATTTGATGTCAACAAACACAGTATGACAATGTATAAATATATTTTTTTAAACTCTTACATTACAAATATAACTATTATATTCTTTTTACGTAATATTACAGAAACACACATGGAAACGACAATTAATTAATTGTCTGAAACATGTATGTATAACATAATTAAAAACCCAAATGCCTAGAAAGTACAACGAGATTTACGTATAGAAACAGTTGGGTGCTTAGTCCATTTCTCATGTTCACTAATCCAAAGCTTGAAGATTTTGCAGGGATACAGACATGGTGTGAAAAACAGGGTGTTAATGGCGAGATCAATATACCACAGGCGGAGTGTGACATTGAGTGTGCAGTCTATTGCAGCCACTCTCTAGTCTCTACTGTTCTTGTGGGAGGAGCTGGTACTGCTGCTGCGATTCAAGACCTTCACCACACCGCAGAGCGGGCCGCGGAGTGTGGCTTCGAGTGTGCAGTCTATTGCAGCCACTCTCTAGTCTCTACTGTTCTTGTGAGAGGAGCTGCTACTGCTGCTGTGATTCAAGACCTTCACCACACCGCAGAGCGGGCCGCGGTGTGTGACTTTGAGTGTGCAGTCTATTGCAGCCACTCTCTAGTCTCTACTGTTCTTGTGGGAGGAGCTGGTACTGCTGCTGCGATTCAAGACCTTCACCACACCGCAGAGCGGGCCGCGGAGTGTGGCTTCGAGTGTGCAGTCTATTGCAGCCACTCTCTAGTCTCTACTGTTCTTGTGAGAGGAGCTGCTACTGCTGCTGTGATTCAAGACCTTCACCACACCGCAGAGCGGGCCGCGGTGTGTGGCTTTGAGTGTGCAGTCTAGTGCAGTCGCTCTCTAGTCTCTACTGTTCCTGTGGGAGGAGCTGCTACTGCTGCTGTGCTTCAAGACCATCACCACACTGTGGGCGGGCTGCGGAGTGTGGCTTTGAGTGTGCAGTCTAGTGCAATCTGTGCATGGCTGCCGTGGCGCCAGCTCCTGTAAACCCGCGGGTCTTTGAAAACAACCCTGTCACTTTGGGTAAGGTCGAGGGCCGCCTGCTTCGAAGCCCCTCAAATTAACAAACACAAAATCGCCTGCCCTTGAAACTTCCAGTCTTAAATTTGATTAAAAAAGGCACCGATATCTCCATCACACCCACCGTGCATCCTGTGCCGGATCGGGTGGAAAACAAAGCCTGGCACCTCACAAGTCCCCCCTCCGTCAAGGACCGAGGGAGTGTTGGCGGGGATGAAGAAGGTTACAGCTTACCTCCGGAGGCGCTTCAGGATCCGCGCCGCCCACCCCTGTCCTCTCCGCTGCGGCAACTCCCCCAACAGCTCCAGTCCCCGGTGGCCTCCAGAGCAAGGTCCGAGGCCCGTGAGCGGGGGGAGTGTCTGCTGGAGGCCCGAGAGTGAAGCTGCAGCCTTGGGCGGTGACGGGGGTGGTCTCTGATGAAGACACTGTGGTTCCCCTGCAGCCTAACAGAGGACGGTGCTGGAACGCAGGAGCGAAGCCACGCCCCTCCCCTCGTATCAACAAACTCTTTCATAGAGATGGGCACATTTACAAAAGAATTGCGAAATCAAGGGGGAACATAGTGCACACTCCAAAACAAACACGGAAGCCCATCTGGCCCTGAATCCAAGTGGATATCAAAATTTGTTTCAAACAGTCACTCAAGTACATTTGGGCCTGCCAAAAAAAGCTCTACTTTCTCCCTGCGGGGCTCCTCTTCCGCCACATGATGACTCCATTGGGCTTGAGCAACCTGCCACAAAAACCCAAGGATCCACAGACGTTCTCCACGCAGAGGCTCCACAACCTTTAAAATCAAAAAAACATTGTTGGAGTAAGATGGTGTCACCCGAAAAACAGAAAAAGCAGCACTCAAAAATGAAAGGAAATTCGAAAACAAAACTTCATCAAAAATTAATCATAGCTCCTTCGAGCTCTTCAACAAAATTCTCCAGACAAAAATCAAATAAAATATCCTGGATACCAGACTCAACAAAGCCATCAGTGGCAAGCCTAGTAACTGATTTTTTCAACGCCTTTGTTCCCGATCCACAACAATGGCAAGAAGACCTCACAGACGAGGACATTTTGGAGGCTGTCTTGATCTGCCAACCACCACAAAAAAACAGAAGAAGGGCTCCGGCTATTGAGCTGCCTTTAAAGAAGCTTGAAGCTCTCAAGGGACCTAAGGAGCGATACAGATCGCTCCCGTGCCCCCTGGCTCCCAATCTCTCAGAAAAAACACCTCTCACCAACTTGGGCCTTTATCCCCAGCTTCAACAATTAAGGCTATAGAAAGCCCGACTTCAACAAGCGACAGATCTCAGGAAGAAAGTGGGATTCACCAGGGAAAAACAACACCTGACAAAATGGTTAAGGAAAGGGGAAACCAAAGCTCCAACCAGGCAACCAAAGTGCACGAAAATCAGGCATCCAAGAACTCAAAATCGAAACATTTACCACATACTTTGCCCTCTGGACTTCAAGTCCAGACTACAGCCAAATAGGCTACAATGGGCCAGACGCTTGGAGCCCCAAACCAAGAACAACGACCAACCTGCATTGAAAATCGGCGGTCAAGTAGAAACTCCCTGGTGGGTGTGCCTTCTGACCCCACAAACAATAAGTTGACTTTAGATCGGGAAAGGCGAGGGTCACAAAATGTATCAATTCCCTCCACAGACAGAGGGCTGTTAAATGAGAGCCATACAACAACTCCACTGTCAAAAAGGCACACCCAGCAAATTGTTACACCAAATGAGTCTCCTTCAAAAAAAAGTTGGATGTTTTATCCATCATGTCAGCCATAACAATTGCTCTGGCCCTGTTCACTAAACTCTATGAATGGATAAATGAAAACCTAAAAGACCATACCACCCTACAAGTGATGATGCACACAAAACACATTTTTTTAGAAGGATATATCACCGCCCCTGATGAACACTAAAGACTCACAACATCGTCGGCAGAAACTGTAGGAAGGATGTCCACCTTCACGCTCATGAAAAATCCCTTGTGGATTTAACACCCGGAGCAAGGCCACTCGCACAACTATCACCATCCGTTCCTATTCCAGACCCAGGGGGCATTCCATCCGATGAAAAGAGCAGAGCGGCTCATCGAGACGTCATCTAAATAACAGACGACACCCCTCTTATTCCTCTGTATCAATCATCAATCCCAGAGGAAAAAGATTGAGCCTACCCAATGTTCTCCACAACAAAAGAAGACAATATCAAAAAATTGCTTCAAGCCCAAAAACCTAAGGGGAAGAAAAACCAGAAAACTGACTCACACCTCAACAAAAAGGATGCTGTAACCAGCAGATCGGAGCAAACTCTAGTCCTTCAACTGGAAAAACAACAGAGAAATAAAGCCTCTTCTAAAACAATGCAAGATTTCCTCGCGGAGGAACACCTGATGAATTTCTCCCAACATATCGACACTGATCACCCAACCTCGCCATTTGACGAGGGTCAACAAGTCCAAAGTGAGCAAACAACAGAGACGCCAGTGAAACTTGCCTGCCCAATCCAACCTTTAGCCACTGATGACGAAGCCCCCCTCCCTTTCTATACCCTGGAAGACAGAAGGATAAAGTCCTTCAAATAGGCTGCACTCTCCCTCACCAGCTGGCAAAAGGTCGGTCTCTCGACATCAGTCCTCACACTAGAAGAGCGGAGGGCGGGAGTTAGATCACAACCTGAACACAAGAAATCGGCAAAGTCCAAGGCGTAGTCACAATGAAAAAAATCTGCTCCATCCACAGAAGCACTACAACTCCAGAACCGAGCAATACCACAAGAAGACACGGCTCTCGAGGTCATCACCCATAAAACTGGAACAACACGCCGAAAACAAGGACGACATAATCCTCAACAGAAGGGGAATCCTCACCTTGTTCAGTCTCATCCCAGCTCTTCGTCGGATAAAGTATGACGATTTAAAGAGTGTGGACCCATAATACTGCAAAAAAAGCACCAAAGCTTACTTATACACCTCTTCTACGAGTGCCAAAAAGGAAATAGTTCGAGCAAAGGAGGACCTACTAACTTTGGGATATATTCTTAAGGACCAAAGCCGGATCTCTCAAACCAAAGATCAAAAAAGTGCTAAGGCACAGAGTGCGACTCAAGAAAATGATCAACAAAAAGTGGCAGTGGCTCCAAATAGAAGAGACGCCCACAACATCTTACCAAAGGAAAAGTACAACCACAAACATTCAGAAAAGATCACAAAACACACTCAGAACTCACTGCCGGGCAAAAGCCAGAGAGAAAAAAATAATAATACCATAGACGAAAGCGTCAAGAACAAAGTACCTCACATCCACCACGATAAAGAGAAAAACGATCCTGAAAACCAACGAGTCCGGAAACAGCTCACCAGACCGACCTCAGAAAAAGAAAGGTTTTCACCAAAGTCCCAAACAAAAAAGAAACTTCAGGGCCTATGAGCCTGGCTCCCAAGGTCTTTGACACAAACCAGAAAATAGCAACTCGCAGGGAAACCGCTGCCTCGACAGTCGACCACAAATCAACTTCTCTACGCTTCTGCTCATGGAACATCCGAGGACACCTCCACCTGATGTCGCTGGGAGATGCTAATTTGGCTTCTTTCGACATTATTTGTCTCCAAGAGACCTGGTTATGTAAAACACCGGTTTTGGATGGGTATGACATCGTCTTAGCTCCCGCCAATAAAGGCCCCTTGGGTCATCCTACTTCTGGGATCCTCATAACGTGCCGACAGGGAATTGGTCTAAAGATCAAGGACACGCTACAATCAAACCTATCAATCCAGACAGTGCTCATAGACTGGGATGATCCTAAGAATGCTGGGGTGTCGCAACTAGCAATTGTGAATACATATTGGAACCCGGCGGCCATAATCCAATAAACTTATTTGACCATGATGAAAGACATTATAGATGAGATTCAATCTACCCACCGGGTCCTCTCCATTATAATATGTGGTGATCTGAATGCACAATGCCATGAATCTTCCAACATGACAGGACTACAAATGACTCTTACCCCAGCCGCGAAAAGAGGTTGAAAATGGTCGTCTTTAATGGCCACAAGAAAATTAGGAAATCTTGACACAACATTCCCAAAAAAGGATCGATTTCCTACTTGGGAGCAAGGATCCCTGAAAGCGACCATTGACTACATCCTTATTTCATGCCATCTTCTGGAAAAAGCGAGGGACTTTGAAGTGCTCAAAACAAAAGACAGTGATCATAACCAGCTAAAAATGTCCCTGCAAAACAGCTTTGTGCCACCAACCCCGTACAACTTCGGGGTCGAACAAATACCCAGGGAAACCGTTTGAACCTAACAGCTGACACTGTCAGAAAACTGACCGCTAGGTACGCTCCCGGAGGGTGCCCTGAAAACAAAGAAAATTCCGATTACGTACCACTCCTAGGCCAGTACATGATGAAAACCAAAGTGCCGCCTACATCCTCTAACATCCCAAAACACTCCTTCGACCCCCATTCTGGTTGAAAAACAACGAAAGTTGTGAAAGACAAAAAGAAGGTTAGGGAAATCTTCAAAAAACAATGAAGAACTAAAGGTCGCAACAAGAACATATCGGAATTGGGTGAAAAACCACCGGCACCAACTATACCACCAGGATGCAGAAAATATGTTAAAGGCAATATGCGGAAATAAAGTAAAGGAGTTCTGGTCTATGTTAAAAACAGCAACACCCTCGAATAAAAACTTGATTCTAAACTGCATGGGTGAACACAAATGGATCAGCCACTTCTCCTCCCTCTTCCAACCGCCATCCACCTTGAAATCACCTCCAAGGATACCAGATGACACCGACTGGCTTGTACTGGATGAACAAGAGGAAATCCTAGATCACCTTAAAAAGCTGAAAAGCTCCCAAGCTGCCGGCCCCGACGGGATATCCAATATAGACCTGAAAAAAAAACCTGTGGAATGGGAAATCTTCATCAAGGAAATAGTCAAGAGATGCGCATCTCAGAAATCTATTCCGCCATCTTGGACAAAAGCCACCATTGTCCCAATCTATAAGAAGGGCGACATTACTTAGCCATCAAATTACCACCCAATAGCCCTTTTGGACTGTATTGGAAAAGTTTTCGGGAGCTTGCTCCTAAAAAGATTTCAAACCTGGACAAAGCAGGTGCCTTGTAATGACATCTTTCAGACAGGCTTTAAACGAAACGCGGGTACAGCTGCAAACATGCTTACCATCAGTACCTTATAAAGCAAGGTACTTGAAGGCAAACCACAAATCTTTGTGGCATTCATCGATCTCTCCCACGCCTTTCACCTAGTTGACAGGTCGCGCCTTTGGGAAAAACTGGTGGGATGGAGCTGTCCACAAGAGATCTTTCAGCCAATTAAAGCTCTACACACGGACACCACCCTCAGGGTGCAATTGTCCCAACTAGGAAAACTCTCTGCAGAAATACCAACAGGAAGAGGGGTGAAACAAGGTTGCCCCTTAACCCGTTGTTTCTAGCCTATATTGGCGACTATGGAGAAACAGAAGATCTTACTCGATCATTTCCACCGTCCTTAGCTACCATCGAAATCAGCCGTACTCATGTACGCGGATGATCTAATCTTCCTTGATCATACCCAGATCGGACTTCAAAGACAGCAAAACAATGTACTCCTCTATACTTCAGAGAACAATCTGAAAATCAATAAAGAAAAAAACAAAATTATGATCTTCGAAGGAGGCCAAAAGAAAAAATCTGAAACTTATAAATGGTTATTAGAGGACACCGAGATTGAAAAGGTGACAGAGTACAAATACCTTGGAATAGCAATGGACAGTTTGAAACAAGAAACTTCTATGCAGCAAAACCGCCTAAAGAAAATAAAAAACGGGCAGCACAGGGAAAGGCGATAGATACGAAATTTGGGAAATTCTCCCCCATCCCAGTTATCGAATTCTATAAGAAAAAAGTCATACCTTCAATCACCTACAGCGCGGAGGCTATGCCTACGATACCCAAAAAAAATCTGGCCAAAGCTAGAAGGCCAGTTTTGGAAGGCGGTTCTCTCCCTTCTACAATCTACAGCTATAGCAGCAATACAGCGAGAACTTAGCCTTCTATCTCTCACGGCAACAGTCAACATTAACGCTCTCTGCCTTTACCGAAAATGTATAATGGAAGAAAATCAAGAACTCTACGGCCTGCTAAACAAAGAAATACAAACAGAAAAGGTGAAAATGCTATCAGTTTGAAATCCGCTAATAAGGCTTTACTACTGTCAGTCGCCTGCTCTGAAGAAGACCTCATTACTAATCCAGTAAGAGTGACCAAGAAATTGAAAGAACTAGATTGGATACAAACACAAGAGACAGCAACAAAAAACAAACTGCTCTACCTACTCCCTCAAACGTACTGCAAACTAAATGACCCAATGAGATATTTAAAAAAATTCCCCAGTAGGTTGGCACGCAATTCCCTGTTGAGGGCAAGGCTAAATTTACTGGACACAAATGAAATCCTTAGCATTAGAGGTCTTTCAGAAACAAGTAAGTGCCACTTATGCAACCCTGAAACTGAAACAATTCGACATCTGCTTCTGTCGTGTCCCAAAAATCAGCGACTCAAATCCACGCACCTCAGACACTTTCTAGCTGAAGAAAGTGGGTGGGACGAAGAAAAAGGGTGGCACAGATTGATTGGAGGTGATCGAATAACTTGGCTTTTAGCGACTGTAAAAATCCTCGAACAGACAATGGAATTGTTAACATGATTAAAGTCCCGCCCTGCTAAGCCACTTCATACACAAAATCGCAGTTTTTGTAAAGTTCCAGTTTGGAACATAAACAAATAATAAAAAACAGAAATATATACCACAATTTAGATAATTCTTTGAGGCAAAGTACTCCCCAGGGAACCGTTTATTAAACCATGTTAGGAAGAGTCTATCAATGCCATAGGTACCCACAATACCAGTTTTCTGCTCACTTTGAAAAATCTGGTATCAACAGACGCTGACATGGCTTTGCCATCATAATGGTGTTGTCAAGTTGCTGCTGTCACATTGAAACCTTCCTGGGCTAGGTTGCAGGAAACCATTCAGACACTGAATGTTCATAATCCTAAATATCAATCGCATATCCAGATAGAGGTAGTGGTGACTTCTCATGACATAACCGTCAGATAGAGGCCTAGGTCATGACCCCATATAGTATAAGGGAGCACTAAGCCTTCAGTACCCTCTGGTCACTTTGAGAAACTGGTATAAATAGACGCTGACATGGCTTTGCCATCATAATGGTGTTGGCAACTTTCTGATGTCACATTGAAACCTTCCCGGGCTACTTCTCAGGCAACTGTTCAGATGCTGATTTTTCTCAATCCTAAACATCAATCACATATCCAGGAATTGTTGACTTCTCCTGCCCCCACCGTCTGATTCAGGCCTAGGTCATAACCTCATATAGTGTAACACTGTTATTTTAGCACAAATGTATTACACAGCCACTGTGTATTTATGGTTAAGTTGCTAATCCCATAGGAGGAGAACTTTTTGGGTGGCTTATAACTTCCCTCCCCCTGGACGAATACTCACCAAACTTTGCAATAAAAGTATATGGCCCACTCCGAATTGTTTCATCAATTTTAGTGAGGTTTGGTTTGGGGGGGGGGGCAAAGTTATACGGGGGTCCCAACATTTCTTTTTTTCCCATAGACATATTGGGAAAAAACTTTGCGCACGCCAACAGCTCAAACCGCTGGACGGATTTACACCAAATTTGCGGCAGGAGCGGCGGCTTAGTCCCGAAAGCATGCTTTTGTTAATTTGGTGTAAATTCATTCAGTAGTTTAAATGGCCAAAACATAAGGCAACAAAAATTAATGATATCTATGCCCGCTCCGCGAGCACACTTCCCTGTTCACTTCTCAGACAGGACACCGATTGGCTCGTCGACTTACGTCATGTCTGTGGACATGCAATGTGTTCACCGATTGGCTGGGGTGAGGCGTGAGGCACGTCACAATGTTTCGATGAGCCTGCCATCTTGGATCCGCTGACAGCACAGTGGCAAATAGAGGCAAAATGGAATTTTGGGGAGTGTGTTGGTGTGCAGGAGTGCTTGGGGAGGGTTGAGTAGTAAGAGATGGGTCAAATACTGTATTTGTTTAGATGGCAGGTGCACTTGATGTGTTAGCCATGCCTGCGGTTGTAGCAGCTGTCCGCGAACATAATGAATGCACTACTAGCTATTTTACTTTAGTATGATGTTGGTTTTGGGTGTTAGTACAGCTTTGATTATTATTAATATGATCTATAAGCAGCCACCATACCACAGTCAAAATGTTTGGTATTATAGGTGTGTTATGCTGTGGTGGTTGTGGCCAGGGCCTAGAGGCTTGGGTGCATGGCCGAAGGCCATAGGCCATAGGCCATGCACCCAAAACTGTAAGCCCTGGCCACAACCACTGCAGCATAACACACCCATAGAATCAAACACCCACCAAATATGCACAACTCAAAAGTTTGTGTACTGTTTCGTTTGTAGAGTTTGTATGTGAAGTTTTGGCTAGGTTATGCAGGTAAGATTGTATAGTTTGTAAGAAGGAGTGCAGTGTTTCTGAGTTTATTTATTAGATATTTACTGGTTGAGTTTTTTGTGGTTGTATGCAGTTTTTTCCTGACATGGGTAACTGGACCAGACATACTTTTTCGATATCTGTGATAAAAGAAAAGATCACATGTTAGAGCAGGTAGTTCATAATGAGTTATTGCATTGCATATTATAGATTTCTGTATTTTTTTATCCCCATGTTTAGTACTTTACAAATACTGTAGTTCAAACCAGTGTACTGCTCAATTTGCTCAGTTTCTGTGTTTGATTTCTAAATCATTGGGTCTCTGGGAAAAAATAAAATTCATGCTGGGTACAAAATATTTCAAAATATTTATTTCACTGTTTTACTTTTTATTTCTTGTTTCTTGCTAATCATGCAGAGTTTGGAACAATTAGAGACCTGTAGGCGTATTCTAAATGTTTATTATTACTTTAATGCTATTCATCTATCTGTTGGGTTGTTGCAGATTTTTTTGGGGCAGTTAGGTACCTGTTGGCATATTGTAACTGTATATTTCTTGTTTGATTTTAGTAGTATTTGTTTATCTGTTTGCTTGTGTCAGATTTCTCGGGCAGTTAGATACCTGTTGGCGTATTATAACTGTGCACAGTTTTGAAGTTGAAGTTTTGCTTATGTTCATGCACAGATTACGTGTTAAATTTTGGTTTTAAGAATATTGAGTAAGCGTTTACAAGATTTGCTGGCAATCTCTGCTTCAGAGTAACGCTACTATCATTACATTCGAACCATCCACAATTCTTTTTTATGTATACAGTGTAGTGACCGGCATTGGTTGTGGCTCCTGCGTGGTAGATTATACCTATTGTTGTGAAGGGTTTCTTACCAAGTGATACTTGACCATGTGTGAATCCAGTCAGCTTGCTGTTGTTTTTGGTACCATCTGCATTGTAACGTAAACGCATTACTATTAGGTATTGACTATGTGTCCTTATTTGTAAGGTGGAGCGATTATCTGAATTGCAGGTAGTACATAATCTGCCATGGTTTGCATTTTGTACAAGTTGCTGAAATGGGATGGATTCACAGTTAGGTATTGATACATACACAAAGCGTTCATTAGGGACTTCTTCCTGTGCCACATGTTTGCAGAGAGTGCATGACAGATTTCATTTATAGGTATGTTTTTGTTTTCCAGTACTTGTAGTAAGTACATTAGAAATGTGTGTGGCTCTTCTTGTGAGTTTATAGTGAATTTGACAATTCCAGCACAGTAATCCAATTCGTGTCTTATTCCATGAACACTGTAAGTTTTGTCAGGATTGTTGGTTGCATTTCTATGAATCACTAACATTTGGAAACACGATTGGTCTGTACTGTGTAAGTAAATGTTCTCAACAATTGGTGGCAATTGGAATAGAATATTTATTGCTACATTTGCATAGCAATGTACAGAGTTAAATTTGAAAATTTGAATGGACTTGATAGTTCTGTGTGGAAGTTATTTGTTCAGAGTGTGTGTTGCTTCTTGGAAGAACTATTTGAGTTACTTTGACCACTAGATTCATGTGTGATTGTGGTTCTTGATGAAGTATTAGTTTTTTTGTTTTCCTTTGGAGGAATTGTAGTGATATCCTGTATCGTTTCAGTTTGAAGTAGTTTTCTTTTACAACGTTTTGCTTGTTGTGGAACAGGATAGGTTTTCAAATGGGGGTGTGGAGTGTACGCAGCCTATTGTATTCTAGAATGCAAGGAATATCATCATTTACTTTACTTGCATCAAAGTTGATTAGAATTAGCCTGTCAAGTGTATGTAAGCGTGATAGTGCTACATAGCTCCTGCCTCCCTTAAAGACTGTGCTACCAATATCTATTATGCTCTATGTAGGGTAAGTCCTTGTGATTTGTGAATGGTCACTGCGTATGCCAGAGTTAGTGAAAATTGGTCTCTGTGTACATACATGTCTTTGAAAAGAAGGAAGCAGGCTGTTGAGCTTCCTATCCTTTTAACTTCTGATAGTTTGTCAAAGAGAATATTGACAAATTGAATGTTGTTGTCACATGGGTATGTTTGAAAGCCAACAACTGTACCAAGTGTTCCATTAACTAGACCTTGCTCCACGTCAAGTTTACTTTTAAACATTACAGATAATTTTAATATTTTCTCCAAACCAGCTGTGTTGGATGATAGAGTTTTCTAGGGTATTTAGTCTTGTTGTGGCATGTTGAAACATGGGTAGTGTCATACCATGTAGGTCCAGTTTATCTGAGGAGCAAATGTCAATTATTGGTTGCATTTCTTTTTTCAACATTGTTTCATTGAATTTGGAACAGCTTGCAAAGTTGGCATCAAGGACATACAATTGACATTTGTGTGTGCTAATTGTTGCATGACATCGGTAGCACATAAGTTATGGCCATAGAGTGTATGGCTTTGCCTGCTTTTTAATATTGAGATAGTACACCAACTCTAAAATGTTGGTGTATGTGAGGTCTGCAGACTGGCACATTTTTTCAGTTAATTCTCTGAATTGGGAATGTTGCCAAAGGTTGACATTTCCTATGCTGCCAAGAGTTTTACAGCACAGTTTGTGCCCTAAGGTTATAAAAATAGGTTCAGCTTTCACTGGTGTAAATTGAAGAAGATCTCCGAAAACAATAATGTGTTTTCCTCCAAAGAGCTGGCCGTAGTCTATTTTGAGGACCTCTTGTAATCTGAGGTGATTAAAAGCCAACATCAGGTTGGAGACTATGCTCACCTCATCTATTAGCTGTATTTTAATTTGTTTGAAAACTCTGCATACTTCCATTGCAGCTTCTGTGGAAAGTTTTGAATAGTCTAATTTGGTGTTTTACTGGAAGGAGTAGTAATCAGTGTAAGTGATACCGCCTATGCTGTAGGCAGCTAAACGTGTGGGGGCAGTTACAACAGCTGACACTTTGTTGCTTGTCAATTGTTGAAAGAACTTGCTGATGATTTTGATTAAGAATATTTTGCCTGAACCAGCTTCACCACTCACGTATAGCAGTATAGGTTTGTAGTCTTGGCAGGTACCGTTTTTATTTTCATGTTCCACACCATGTTCAATTTGTTTTGTTATTTCTTGGAAAATGCTACGCTGCTCATTGTTCTGCTGTGATTTCAGTACAGCACAATCTTCTGTAGCTTGTTCATACTGACACATGGTGTTTTCTACTTCTATCATGGATAATTCTGCCTCATTTGCTATTAGTGGCTGTCCAAGTGGTTCTTGACTTCCTGTTACAGAAGGTTGACTACTGTTGGGAGTGTCCACTTATAGTTGAGCCTAGAGTTCTTCTTCGTGTTGCTGTTCATTGTCCAACATTGGTACTGTGTAAAGGCTGCGTCTTTTATAGTGCTTTCATTTGCTTTGAAAGTGTCTTCATAGGAGTCATATGTATCCAGTAACTCTTCTTCTTTTCTCCATGGTTTAAAAAGTTGTAGCATGGACATGTAATACAGTTCTTTATGTTGAGGAGTTTTTAATGACATGATTAATTAAGCTGTGTTTGGTAAGTTTCACTAAGCTGCCTTCACAATGTACCAGTCTGTATCTACTTGTCTTTTCATCTGGTTTAACATTTGTGTATGTGAAGTTTTGGGCTACGTGGTAGAGACACATGGTTTCCAAAGTGGTACTCCTGTTTGGATAGCATGTGTCTAATAAATTGATTTTTAATTTGTCTTGGCTGTTGGGATCATTTGTGGCTATTGTTTCTATGTCCTCATATGATTTGGGAACTCTTTTTCTAGATTTAGCAGGACCAAGACTAACCAATATTGTATTGTCAGATTGTCCATACAAGGCAGTACCCGTTAAATGATCTGCAGCTTCATAGCAGCCACATTCTCTAGGAGAGAGCATTCTTGTGCCTAAGCTGCACAATTTCTGTGATAGTGTTTTGTCAGATGATATGTCATCCCAGAGGTCCTGAAGCTCTGTTTTCTCTGCTTTGGTTAAGTAGGCTATGACATATCATGCAACTGCAGTGGAATTGTCTGCAAAGTACTGCACATCTATGTTTGCATTCCATAGGTGGGCAATGATTGCATTGTAATCATTGATGTATTTTGATTCTGCTGTGCTTTTTATGTAATATGTTTTCTTAGGTGATTTATCTTTGACACTATGTCTGACTGAAGACATGCGGCGTCATTACAACCCAGGTGTTAAGGGGTTAACCGCGCCATAAAAGGTGTCGGCGCCGTTAAACCCTTAACGCCTGACTACGAGGTCCCTTTGCGGGTTGCACTTTTAGCAGGCGTTAAAAAACCAACCCGCAAAGGGACCTGGGAGCTAATTACGGCACCGTAAATTACGGTGCCGTAATTAGCGCCTTCCCCATTCCCATTGAGCCCTATGGGCCAAAAATGGGAATGGACCATGGTGAATGGGGAATTACCGCCCCGCCAACCTTGGAATGGAGCGGTAATTTCGCCATTCACCATGGCGGACCCCGGCATGGACCATGGTGCTAATAGCACCATGGTTTAGCGCCATGGTCGTAATGAGGCCCATGAAGTTGTTTACTTGGCCTGTTGCTGAAACTGGTCTAGGGAAACCAAAGTGGCATTTGGTGTAGTATTTCCCTTTTTTTTATATTTGCAATAGCAATATTTCCCACATTGTGTCTTTGAAATTGTAAAATTTGTGCATGAAGGTCACTATGGGCCTCATTACGACCCTGGCGTAACGCGTTAAACGGCGCCGTAAAAGGCTGCGGCGCCGTATAACCCGTTCCGCCACATTACAAGTTCCCCTCGCGGGACACGTTAAGCACGCCTGGGAAAACCAGGCGTGCATACCGGGTCCCGCAAGGGGAAGAGAGATCAAACAACGGGCCATCTCGTAATGGCCCGTTGTTTACTCCCTCTCCCATTCCCATTCAGCCCTATGGGGGCTGAAATGGGAATGGGGATGAACCGTGTCCGTGTCCTCGAGTGAGGAATTACCGGGCCATCCGGACTCGGAATGGTCCGGTAAGTCCTCATTCCGAGGACACGGACACGGATGCAGGTTTTGCCGGCAGCCATGCCGCAAATTGCGGCATGGCTACCGGCATAACTTGTAATGAGGGCCTATGTGTTGTTCGTGAAGGGGTTTCACAAGTGACATATTTTTGGATGAACTGCAAAACAGTGGCATCACTGTCCTGACCAAATTTAGGAGCATCTTTAATCCATAATAGCATGTGGATGTGTGGTGATCCTCTGGCTTGGTATTGTTTTCTCCAGAAGACGTGTTCAACTTCTCCGAGGGGATGATGAGTCTTATTACAAATAAAGTGTAGCATAGCAATGAAGCGATGATGGAAATATCTTGCTCCCTTTACTGGTTTTAGAGAGCAGAGTTCTCCTGGTGTTTTTATATCTATGTTTGTTTTGTTTTTGTTTGCTATGCATAGGAAATCGTGTAAATCTTTCCATGCATATTCTGCATAACTTAATGTTACAAACCAGGGTGGTGAGCCAAGGTTTCTTATCATACAGTGTACATCTCTGTGACGTTGGAACCAGTATTGTTTTGTACCACTCATGTTTGCTAAAAGATTCGTAATACTTGACTGTAAAACCTCATCTTTTTCTTGCACTTTTTGTAATAATTGTGTAGCTGACTGTTCTGACTTGAGTGTCATGTAGACCGTTGAAACCTCTGTCCTCAAGTGACGCACAGGGGAACTAAAAGAAACCCGCTGTGCGACCTTTGGGGCCACAGGTGGGAGATGTTACTTCCCGGATCCACGGAACCTCTGGAACACTGATGCTGCTGTCAAAAAGAACGAGGTTAAGTACCAGGCAATTACAATATATCACGTTAACCAAAGGATCTGAATAGTCTTACCTATCTGGTGTTAGGAAACCCCAGGAAACCTAGGAGGGAGGTTCGAGACTCAGATTAGGCGGTCCCTAGAACAATAGAACCGCAGAAAAGCGTGGATGCAGGATAAGCCACCTGTAGGACTGAAGGCGTGACATGAATCCCAAAAGGGAATTGGCGTAGGAGTTCAGCGAGGTACCAAGGAATGATCCAAAGGCAAGTCAGGGTCGTGTCCAAAATCCAGCAACAGGTAAACAGTTCCAAGCAAAGGTACAAAGGGGTATCCGAAGGAGTCCAAGATAGAGTTCCGAGATCAAGGTAAACAGTAGAGCAAAACGTAACGCCAAACAGGGTCTGAAGACAGCTGAGAAGCAATGAGTGTTCCGTGTCTCAAGCCTTATATACTGAGCGTTTCGGGGTCATGTGACGTCCACCAAGGTCACGTGAGGAACGCCACTCTGGATCACGTGAACAAGTGAACGATCGGCGTGGAGATGTAACGCCGCCTCTTCTGCTGTAAGTTCTCCATGGCAACTGCCAGTGCAGGAAGGGTTGCAATCGAGCCCGTAAATCGTACCTGGTACGGAGCTTTCGGTCCTTTGGGAAAACCGAATCACATGAGCCTCGAACCCTGGAGGGAGGTGTTGGGGAAATGTGAGCAGTGTTCTGGTGTGCAGTGGATCGGTGTGCAGAGGATTGCCTAACATAGCCCCCCCCAATGGCCCACAACCCCGTGGGCAGGACGGGTGATCCCTATGGAAGCGAGCCACCAACCGAGGAGCGTCAAGATCCAAGGCGGAAACCCAAGAACGCTCCTCCGGTCCGTAGCCCTTCCAATCCACTAAATACTGGAGCCTACCCCTAAACCAACGGGAACCCAAAATGGCCGACACTTCAAAAACATCAGTAGAGGCCAGGGACACCGGAGCAACAGGGGTCCGGAGGCGGGAAGAATCAGGACAAGGCTTGAGGAGAGAGACATGAAATACAGGATGGATACGCCAAGAACTTGGAAGAACCAGATGAAAAGCCACCGGATTCACAACCTGAGAGATCACATACGGGCCAACGAAACGAGGTAGCAGTTTCCGGCAACCCACTAGGCGAAGGTGACGTGAAGACAACCACACCATAGAACCCACCACCAGGGGAGGAGCGGCCAGACGCTTGCCGTCAACACGAGCCTTCATAGAAGCCTTTGCTTCAGTAAGATGGACCACAGTACTAGCATGAACAGCAGCCAGATCCCTAAGACAAGCCGTGGCCGCAGGATTCGAAGAAACAGAAGCATCAGGGATAGGTAAGACCTTGGGGTGTTGACCGTAGAGGGCGTAGAATGGACAAAACCCTGTAGCAGAATGAGCCGTGTTATTACATGCGAACTCAGGAAGCCGTAAAGCGGTCAACCAGGAGGTCTGCTGTTGCAATATAAGACACCGAAGATACTGCTCCATAGATTGATTCGTCCTTTCGGTCTGCCCATCAGTCTCAGGATGATAGGCCGAAGAATACGTGGTATCGATGCCCAGTAATTTAGTTAATGACCTCCAAAAACGAGAGGTGAACTGTGACCCTCGATCGGATACAATGACCGAAGGAAGTCCAAATAACACGAACACATGCTCAAAAAACAAGTCTGCCAAGACCGGGGCCGAAGGAATACCCTTACAAGGAACAAAACGAGCCATTTTTGTGAACGTGTCCACCACCACCCAGATGGTGTCAAAACCTCGTACCTTGGGGAGATCGGTTACAAAATCCATTGTCAGTGTATGCCAAGGTCTTGGAGGTACCGGAAGCGGAAGCAGCAGCCCAACCGGTCGTCCTCTTCGATGTTTAGCCTGAGCACAAACAGCGCATTAATTGACATAGCATTCCACATCGCGTTTCATAGAGGGCCACCAACACCAGCGCTTTAGGAGATCCAAAGTGCGCTCTTGACCGGGATGGGCATTGAAGGGAGCATCATGAGACCACTCAAGGGCCAAGTTACGAGTGTCAGGTGTGGGAAGAAACAGACGTTCATGCACAAAAGGCAAACAATCAGAATAAACGGTGTCCCAATCCCGCAATTGGTCGGAATGATTGCTAGTCCAAGATCGTACAGAATCTAACAATGACAAAGAGGGAGTGCAGAGACAAATCACATGACTCTTTCCGAGAACAGTGTCAGCGAAGGTTGGCAACTCAACCCCACCCGGGGAACGTGACAAGGCGTCCGCTTTTCCATTTGAGGTTCCAGGACGATGCATAATATGGAAATCAAAAGAGGAAAAGAAAAGATGCCACCGGACCTGTCTGCTATTGATGCACTTCAATGAGGCCAGATCCTGTAGATTTCGATGATCTGAGTATACAGTGATTGGATGTTTAGCCCCCAGAAGATGATGGCGCCAGACACGAAAGGCGTCCATGACAGCCAGGAGTTCCTTCTCCGTTACGGTATAATGGGTCTCAGTATTGGAGAACTTACGGGAATGGTATGCCACCGGGTGCAATTTGCCTGTTGTAGGACATGTCTGAGACAATACCGCACCAAGAGCAAAAGAAGAGGCATCCGCCTCAACAATGAACGGAAGATCGGGATTGGGGTGCTGGAGCACCGGTGTGGTAGTGAAAGCGGTTTTCAAAGCCTCAAAAGATTCCTGATGTTCCTTCTGCCATCGATAGGGTATCTGAGGGCTGGTCAGTGCCGTGAGTGGGGCAACAATTGTGGAAAAGGAGGAAATAGAACACCTATAGAAGTTGGCGAAGCCCAAAAAGGCCTGCAAGGACTTGAGTGTTTGAGGAACTGGCCAATCTAGGACCGCTTTAACCTTGGATTCATTTATGGATAAAGCCCCAGGGGTAATGTGGAATCCCAGAAACTCAACAGACGTTTTATTGAACTGACATTTCTCGGGTTTGGCAAATAGAGAATGTTCCCTCAGACGGGATAATACTTCTCGAACATGCTTTACATGGTCATCAAGATTACGTGAAAAGATCAAGATGTCGTCCAAATAAACAACCATGTACACATCCAGAATGTCCCTGAATATGTCATTCATAAAACGCTGGAATTTGCCGGGGCGTTACATAGGCCGAAGGGCATGACTAGATATTCACACAAGCCGTAACGGGTACAAAAAGCAGTTTTCCACTCATCACCTTCGCGAACGCGCACTAGATTGTATGCGCCGCGAAGATCCAGCTTGGTGAAAACAGAAGCATGAGATAAGTGGTCCAGAAGGGGTGTGATTAACGGAATTGGGTATCTATCCTTTTTCGTGATAGCATTAAGACGCCGATAATCCACACAAGGACGTAAATCCCCCTCTTTCTTAGGTACAAAAAATATAGGGCTTGCAGCTGGTGAAGTAGAGGGGCGGATGTGTCCTAATCGTAGGGCGTTCTGTACATACTGTTTCAATGCTTATTCTTCCGAGGGAGACAAGGAATAAATCCTGCCCGAAGGAATGGTGGAATCAGGGATTAATTCAATTGGGCAGTCATATGGTCTGTGTGGAGGAAGTACTTCGGAAGAACCGCAATCGAAAACTGATTTGAATGCTTTATACTCGGATGGAATTCCTGACACCACCCCCCCAACGGTATGGGAATTCACTACCTCTGATCCATCATCATTCAGCGTGAGTTGAGCTAGGGCTCCCAAGGCCCGAGAAGGAGTATTGGTTGCTTGCTGGGTTGAAAGACAATAGTTCTGACAAATCTCAGACTCGAAGAGCACCGTTCCTGACTGCCAATTAATCAGAGGATTGTGTTCACGTAACCATAGTATTCCTAATATGATACCGAATTGAGGTGTGGTAATCAAGTCAAAACTTAACGTCTCTGTGTGAATGTCTTGTATGGTCAACAATAAAGGTGCAGTTTGGTGTCTAACAGGACCAGAGACTAGTGCAGTGCCATCTACAGCCTGAACAGGTTCAGGTCGGGTTTTTACCACTAAAGGTAGATTGAGGGAATGGGCTAACGCAATGTCTATGTAGTTCCCAGTGGCACCTGAGTCAATGATGATCGTGACTGCATGAGAAATACCTCTAGAGGGACAAAGAGTGGCCTTTACAAAGATGGGCTGGACACGAGCAAAGGTAAGAGGGGTACCCAGAGATAAAGACTTAACACTCGACCTGGTCTCCGGATCTAAGGTGGAGCTGTCCGAAAAACCTGACTCTTCTTGGTATGTCGAGGACATTCCTTCACATAATGTCCCGTGGTGCCACAATAAAAGCATACATTATCCACCCTTCTACGTTCTCTTTCAGATGTTGTAATAGGGCTACGTAAACCTCCTACTTGCATGGGTTCTTCATTATTGGAAGCAGGGTTACTGACAAATGTAGGATGGGAAGAAACCCCCAACTCAGCTCTGCGTTCTGATTGCCGTGCATCTACCTGCAGAGCAAGATCCACTAGTTCCTGATACTGAGTGGGCATGGAAGGGATCACTGCTAAAGCATCTTTCATTACGTTACTCAACCCCCTATAAAAGGTAACTGCCCGCTTGCTTTCTGGCCATGATGTCTCGGCAACCAATTGATTGAACCAGGTGATGTAATCTATCAAAGTCCCTCTGCCCTGAGTTAGTTCTAATAACTCCAAATCCCTAGACTGTGCCTTGTGTATGGTATCAAAGATTCGAGACATTTCTAGAACCAACGAATCAAAATCATGAAGAACCGGGCTATTATTCTCCAATAAAGGATTAGCCCAAGCGGCAGCAGTCCCGGCCAAATGGGAAAGGGCAAAGGCGGCTTTAGCAGTGGAATTAAGAAAGGCCAGAGGTCTGCACAAGAAATGTAACTTGCACTGATTGATGAAGGTCCTGAATTTCTTGGGGTCACCTTGATAACGTTCAGGAGTGGCCAGGGGGGACGGGGTTGGGAGGACCACCGGAGTTGGAGCTGGGCTATTTGCCAAGGGAGGAGGTGTGGTTGAAGTGCTAGCATCCCCAAATTCAGGGTCTGCAGGAAGAGAATGCTGAACACTCTGTATGGAATCTAATCTTTGGTGAATCACCGTATTCGCGGCGGCCATATCTGCCCTTAATACTGTAATCGCCTGAACTAAAGCAGCTATGGGTTCTGCCGTGGATCCCTGCATTGTCTAACACGACTATACGGCTTCTCAGTCTGTTCTGACTTGAGTGTCGTGTAGACCGTTGAAACCTCCGTCCTCAAGTGACGCACAGGGGAACTAAAAGAAACCCAGTGTGCGACCTTTGGGGCCACAGGTGGGAGATGTTACTTCCCGGATCCACGGAACCTCTGGAACACCGATGCTGCTGTCAAAAAGAACGAGGTTAAGTACCAGGCAATTACAATATATCACGTTAACCAAAGGATCTGAATAGTCTTACCTATCTGGTGTTAGGAAACCCCAGGAAACCTAGGAGGGAGGTTCGAGACTCAGATGAGGCGGTCCCTAGAACAATAGAACCGCAGAAAAGCGTGGATGCAGGATAAGCCACCTGTAGGACTGAAGGCGTGACATGAATCCCAAAAGGGAATTGGCGTAGGAGTTCAGCGAGGTACCAAGGAATGATCCAAAGGCAGGGTCGTGTCCAAAATCCAGCAACAGGTAAACAGTTCCAAGCAAAGGTACAAAGGGGTATCCGAAGGAGTCTAAGATAGAGTTCCGAGATCAAGGTAAACAGTAGAGCAAAACGTAACGCCAAACAGGGTCTGAAGACAGCTGAGAAGCAATGAGTGTTCCGTGTCTCAAGCCTTATATACTGAGCGTTTCGGGGTCATGTGACGTCCACCAAGGTCACGTGAGGAACGCCACTCTGGATCACGTGAACAAGTGAACGATCGGCGTGGAGGTGTAACGCTGCCTCTTCTGCTGTAAATTCTCCACGGCAACTGCCAGTGCAGGAAGGGTTGCAATCGAGCCCGTAAATTGTACCTGGTACGGAGCTTTCGGTCCCTTGGGAAAACCGAATCACATGAGCCTCGAACCCTGGAGGGAGGTTTTGGGGAAATGTGAGCAGTGTTCTGGTGTGCAGTGGATCGGTGTGCAGAGGATCGCCTAACACTGACATATTTTGAAAATGGGTACCTGATTTTAATGTGTGTGCAGCTCCGTAGCATAGAGTTGCTAGTTAACGTTTAAAGAGAAGGTGGAATATGTATTCTACCCTTAGTCTTAATCTGTGGTCATCAGAATACATTCGTAGAGAGCGATATTCTGATGCTGTTATCTGTGTGGTTCTATCATCGTTCCTTCCTCCTTTTCCAGTAGGAAAGAGTAGCAGAAAGTCCAGTGCTTCTATACTTTTTTCCCATATGCTGATTGAAGATCCTTTGGCTTGTCGCATTTTGTACATTTCAAGTGCATCATATATAGTGTCTTTAGAGTGTAAACAATTAATTGTATAACGGTCTAAAATATTGGATTCTGTAGTTGGATTTAGAAGTTCAAATTGACTTGTTTCTGGTGACTTTTGAATTATTTCAAAGGTTTCTCTCAGGTTTTCTTCAATATTAATTTCTTTGTAGTATTCATTGATGTTTTTTTAGATATTGCAGGGCTTGTCTAACTTATTGTACTAACTTTATGTAAGTCCAAAAGTTGTTGCCAAATTGTTTTTGTCTTTTGTAGGTATGCCATTTACTAAGACAATTAAAGAATGATCTATTGGCTGTTGCACTCCTAGAGTGTGTACATTTTCTGTGAGATCTAATGCTAAATAAACTACTTTACCACAGATGCCTTTTACTAATTCAGAGGGAGGTAATTTTGCTGTTTTTGGTTGGAGGCGTATTATTGCTTGAAATGGGTGCACTGTTTGAATTATAATGATCTCATATAAATTTTGTTGTTGCAGTGGTTTTGGTAGTGGGAATAATTCCAAGTTATTTGTGATAGCACGTGAAGGCGTTTGGTTGTTGTCAAATTTTGCAGTGCAGTAATTGAAAAGTATTAAGGGGTCAGTAATGTCGTATTTGTTTTCTGCTATAAGTTAGAGCACAAATTGGAACCATTTTGAATCTTCATTGTCTTCTATTTTGTATGTTATGTCTATAGATTTTGTAGTACTTTTATAAGAAGTCCATCGTCAACACATGCAGACGTGGTTTGGTACTTCAGCGGAGGTACTTTTAAACTTTAATAATTCTTTTTAGTATGTGTTTAATAGAAGGTTCCTATTTGTACAGTAGTCACTAGTTTTTTGTACATCTTTTTCATTTTGTAAGTGGCTTTCAATTCCAAAATATTTTCTCTGGATATGCTCCATTTCTTTGAGTAGTTGTTTGGCTGTACCATGTAGAAGATTGATATTTAAGTTGGCTAAAGCTAAAGCAGTATTTTTTGGCACAGTCAAGTTTTTGGACTAGATTTCTCATAGTTGAATGATGTGTTGATATCATTTTGATATGATTGAAGGTGCTTTTACAAATAGGTCCTGAAATGCAGGCTAATGAATGCCCTTATAGTCCTATTTATTTGCACACTGGACAGGAATCCATATTTTGTAGTAGTTTCATTTTTAATTTGTCTTTGCTTTTTAGATACTGATTGAGGAACGTGCGTAAAGATTTGAAAGATTTTTTGGCAATGTTACACATTGATGTGCATGGCCATTTGTAGACTGGAAGTTTTAGTCCGGTAGATTGGGGCGGTGATACTGAGTTTTCTGGGGTTATTTTTGTGAGCAGAGTTTCTTGTTCCATAATGGCGCTGTTACGCTTTTCATACCCTCGTCCACTGCTATGTATGGCAATTGGGTTTGTTTGCTTTTGTTTATATGTTTCTTCATTAAGATATGGTTCTGTGGTCGTGGTGTGAATCCATTCACTTCCACAGATGTTTAAGAAGCTATTTATGGTGATATTCTGTTTATTGAGAAGTTTTTTTTGTATTTTAGTATAGTTAGTTTTGTTAGTGGTTTCATTATTTTTAAAACTAAAATAAATAAGTTCCTTTTGAGAAGGATTGCATTGTCTACGAGAGCTTCTATGATTCATTTTCTACAGTAGTTTTTAAGGGTTGTGCATGATTTCTCTCCTGTTTTTAAAAGGTTCTGAAGGACTCTGTGGCAGAACATTTTTTGTAAAACTTTTTTTTTTATGCTTACTTGCCACTAGGTCCAGTGTTAGCAGTAGTGGTAGTTGAAGTCTTGTTAATCACTTTCTGTTGGGTTTTACATTTTGAAAGAGGAGGGAAAGTGTCTGTACTGGAAGCTTGTTTTGTTTCGCTTAATGACTGTATTAGCTGTTTTGTTTGAACTTTTGTACAAAATCTGCTAGAGCTGGATGCTTATCTTGGAAACTTTTATTTTTATTTGCTCTACTTCTGCGTTGCTTTCTACAGAGTTGCATTCTTTGGGGTCCGGTGGAGAAAAAAAAGAAAGTGTGGGTTGGTCTGTAGTGCAGTGCATGCGTGCTTTGTGCATGAGTGTCTGAGTATGATGGTAGGTATGATTGTGGAGGTGTGTGATTGTGCAATGGGCAGGTACATCAAGTTGGGAAGGCTATTCTTGTATTTGTGTGTTACTATACAGGGCTTCAGATGACAATATAAAGTATGTATCTGGCAAGGGGAAGCACTAATATTACATCTAATGGTACAGGGTTAATACATTTGTTTCTTCTACAACACTAAAATGTAGTGTGTTTGAGTAACAGTTAGAACATTATGTTAGTTTTGTACTTACTTTTTTATATGGGAAGAGTAGGTTTCTTCTAAGTCCTTGTTCGTACTTCAGACACTTCTGCTTTTCAGGAGACTGGTGTTCACTGAAAGTGTAAAAGAAATAAGTTA
This sequence comes from Ambystoma mexicanum, assembly GCF_040938575.1. Classification (NCBI taxonomy): domain Eukaryota; kingdom Metazoa; phylum Chordata; class Amphibia; order Caudata; family Ambystomatidae; genus Ambystoma; species Ambystoma mexicanum. Next base: position 351,778,546 of record NC_090941.1, on the reverse strand, counting down.
GTGCGCATGTGTGTTTATAGCATTTTTGTTAATTTAGACATTGTTTTGCACTTTTATTTGCCCATGTGCATCCTGTATATTTTATTTAGAATCTGTTAGTTGAATTTGTTTTTTGAATGAGTATAATAGTAAACGTACAGAGTACACTTGTTTTTTTAATGTTATGTTAATGGATGTTAAGAGATAGAAGAAATAATCATATGCATTTTGTACTATTTTTACAGGGTAAATGGCAGAGATTGTACATAAAAGCATTCAATTTATGACTTTGTGAAGGTGTGGGTAATAAAGCAGAAGGATTTGATATAGAGGCAATGGTGTTGTTTGATCTGGGAGCCTTTCTAATGATATTGTCTGTGTGTGTGCTTGAATGAAGATGTATGTACTCATCCTGGCTGCATGTAATTTTATAACACATTGGAGAGTCGTTTTCATAATTATACTGTTATTTATCACATCTTATAATATAAAACAATATTTGTATAGGTAGGTGTGTGTGTAAACAAAACTTTGGATGGCTGAAAGCTTTGCAAGTGCCACTTCATCATAGCAGATGGGAGAAATGACAGTAAGTTCATTTTACAGTTTATACAGGGTCAGTGGCATTTACTGTGTTCATATTTTTATTTATTTTGTTTTATATTTTTAAAGTGCTTACACAGCCCGCAGGCATCAAGGCGCTGATACAGGAATTGTTTGTTTTTTAGTTGAATAATTATTTTGTCTTAGTTACGTATTTATAGCACGCTTAAACACCCAGAGATTTCTAAGCGCAGACCCGGGGATCGAATCTGTGTTGCTTTGTGTCATCTTGCTTTCAAGGCGCGCATGTTGGCGCTGAGTTATGCTCCCGGGCTGTATTGTATTTCTAGAAGATGTGTACATGTACTGTGTAGAAAATATTCATACCTGTAGTCTTTGTTCTTGCATGTGGATGTGCTTGAATCTGCAAGTGGAAATCTTGGGAAGATTTATAGTAGTTGTTGCTGTAGGTCCTTTGCAGTGACAGCTGAATTGTACTGAGAGTGATCAATAGTACATCTAAAGTGCTGATCTGTGATGACAGAGTTAGATGTAGAGTTCTTGGATGTGATTGGTGGATGATTGTGTGACTGCTTAAAAGTAGCCAATCAGGAAATGGTGCAGAGAGTGCAGTGGATGGGTAGAAGGGTTGCCCTCAGTGTTACTTATGTGCTCCACGGACAGCGCAGCTGTTCGCACACAGGACATGCTACATCCAGGGTTTCTGAGCATGAAGTGGGAGTGTATTTTGAGGATTAGCCGATCAGGTGTTGAGGTTCTGCTTCGTATTGAGAGAGGGTGTGTGTAGTGAAGATGGCGGAGGTACAGAAAGTCAGGGTGTTTGTGGTTGGAGATATGTTTGTGAATGGTTTGGAGCAGTTTGCAAAATCTAGGAATGTGGCTAAACATTTTGACACAAAAGGAGTGGATGTGGTGTGGAGCACTGTGCCTGATTTGAATTTGCAGGCAACTCTAGTAGTTTGTCAGGATGTGGTTAGGTTTCATAGTCCGCATGTAGTTGTCCCACACTGTGGTTCTGTGCATTTGGGCTATGTTAGTGGCCCTACTTTGTTGCAAGATCTGCAAAATTTGGTTCAGGCAATCATGAAAGTCCTTCCAAATTCCATGGTTATTTTTTCTGGGTTGACACCTAGGGCAATATGGGACACTAGTTTTGTTTTTTGTCGTCAGCAAAATTATTCTAGGTGCTTAGTCAACTGATGCATGTTTGGTTGTATGACTATGCATGTTGTTTTGCAACAATGACAACATTGAATCTGGTAATGTTGATTACTTGAGAGAGATGGCATTTCTTTATCTTTTATGGGAAATACCATTCTGTTTTGCAACGTAAGGGTTGCAGCTAATGTGAAGATTTTTCGAGGAAAATAAGAATAAATGAATAAATAAATAAATAAATAGAAAAATAAAAGGTGTTTCTGAAGCATCTGCAAATAAAAACAAAAAAAGGCTCTTTTCAGAGCCAACCTCAAAGGGGAAATGGGGCACACTATTTAATCTTTTTTTTTTTCATCCCCCGTGCTCAGATTTTTTGATTTGTCCACGGACAGCACAGTTTTCGCAGAAAGCGCATATTACATACAGGCATTTTGGGGTTGAGTAGCATGGAAATTAAACTGAGCAGAGCAAAGGATTGGTCAATACGTTTTACTGGGTGTCTTGTGCAAGGAGAGAGTTTGTCTGTAAGTCTTTTTCCCGATAGATGAGCAAATAGCTATGGCTGTGTGTTTCTGAAAGCAGATTGTTTGGATTTTGGGAGATTCGTGGATACATTTGTGGAGTGCGTGGAATGAAGTGGGTGGATTTGCTACCTCTCTGTGCTTCTTTGGTGACACAGCATCCTCCAGACATTTTTATCATTCATTGTGGAGGGAACCGTTTAGGACATGTGTCTGGAATCTCTTTGCAATTTGCAATGAGAGACGGACTTGGGAAAGTCATGGATCCAAACTCCAGAGTAATTTCTTCCCGTATTGCGCAGAGAAAAATGTGGCTGCGTTCTTTTTCATTTGGTCCATAAATGGAGAAAGCAAGGCGCAATGTTAACAAGGCTGTCTTTGCCTTTTTGAGAGATGCTGGTATGTCCTCTTTTTAGAATGAAAACGTCATGTTTTATAGCGCACACATTTTTCGCAGAGATGGCGTACATCTTATTTATGCTGGCAATTAGATTTTTCTGCGAAATATACAAAATGCATTGCAACCTTTTTTGGAATTAGAGCAATCCATTTTGCAGTAGGTGTTGACCATTTGAAGTTTTCGAAACACAAAAAAAAACACAAAAAGGCTCTTTTCAGAGCCACCACTTCCTCCCAGAGAAAAGTGCAATGGTTGTGACAGGGGAGCACTGCAAAGTTTTTAGATGTCTGCGGACTTCTAAAAAATGCGCAGGGCCCTGCACTATTTATTTGTCACTTCTGTTTTTAAACTGTGAAAGGCAGCTTTGGGTTTTTTAAACATGACACACAAGGAAAGGAGGGGAAAGGGGGTAAGGAAGGGACACCAACCACAGGGATAAGAAAGGGTAGGTGGAGAGAGGAAGATGTAGGGTGGGCCTTATTCATGTAGGTCGCAGACCTTCTGATGCTCCTTGACCATAGTCTCGAAAGCAGTCCGAAGGTTCTCCTCCCTGCAGAGTACTGCATCACACTACATGCACAATATTGTGACACTCCTCGAAAGGTAAGGGTCAACAGCATCATGCACGGCCTGTGAGGTAGCTGGAGGGATGCATTGTCCCACAGGATTGTCTTTTGTGGTGACAGGAGTGGAAACAGAGGATGCCACAGAGGAACTCAACCTACTATGTTTATTGCAAGGTACAACCTTACGAATAGCCCCATCAGGAAATGATTTTAGGTGTTGCTTCATTGATGTAGTACCAAAGCTATATGAACCAGCCTTGCACCATGTGGCACTGAGTGCAGATCACCTTATTCGCTTGAGCTTTTGACTTTCCATCAACGGTTTGTTTGTTTGTTTGTTTGTTTGCTTGTTTATTTATTTCTAATGCGCACCAAACCCAGAAGTAACAGGGCGCGGCAAGTAAGAAGATGCAAGGCTTAGAAGGTTACACATATTTCATAAAAGGACCACATACATATACAAGTAAAGATTACTTACAGTCAAAGGATGGGTACAAGGAAAAGTGTAAAATGTTCAAATTATATACAGTTGCACAAATTCAAGAAATAATTTACAAGCTGGATAATGTCAACGAGTACAGTCAAAGGATGAGTACAAGGTAAAGTGTAAAATGTTCAAATTATATACAGTTGCACTATATAGTACAAATTCAAGAAATAATTTACCAGCTCCAGCTAGATAATGTCAGAACTATAGGAGAGAGACTCCCTAACCAACAGTCAGGTTGAGATGGGTGATAAGTCATTTTCTAAAGTGTAAGTAAGGTTGGTCTACTCTCAGCTCATGAGGCAAGGAGTTTCAAAGTTTAGCAGCCTTTACAGGGAAGCTGTTACCACCAATCTTAGTGAGCCTGAATCTTGGTACCACAAGGCAGTATAGCGTTTCCAGTTCTAGTAGGCCTACGAGAGGTTCTTCTGGTCAATTTGTCTATTAGGTAACTAGGTGCAATATTGTTTAAGGCTTTATGAGCCAAAGAGTCCATATTTAGCTGTTTTTTGTTCTAAGTGGAAAGCCACAGTATTAAAGTCTAGTTGAGGAAATGTGGAGTCTTTCGGTCATACCTATTGCAGCTCTTAAAGCATTATTTTGTAAAATTTGTAATCTCTGAATGATTACTTTCTTGGCACCACTGTAGCGGGCATTGCAGTAATCTAATCTGGAGAGAATTAATGCTCTAGCCAGGATAATGCAGCTTTATTTGAGAGAAAAGGCTTACCAGCTCTAGTGAGCTTACATGTGTAAGCGGTTGTAGAGGCTAGAGATTTAACTTGTTTAACAAAGACATGTTGGAGTCAAGGTAGAAGCCAAGGGTTTTTACCTCCTTGGATACCTTAATAATATTTCCATGGTAAATGAGGAATATTTGTGACCTAATTTGTTAATGTTAGACTGAGTACCCAGAATTATCAGCTCTGTCTTGTCATCATTCAGGCATAGACGTGCGCTGCCATCCATGCCTGAATGATGAGGTATACCCTATTCACCATCGCCAAGTCCTCGCTGTGGTCCCCAGAAAGCAGGAGGAGGATCTGTATATCATCTGCATAGTTAGTGTAGGTGTTACCCAGAAGGTCCAGATCATCAAACAAAGGCTTGGTGAAGATATTATATAAAGTAGGGGAGACACATGAACCCTGGGGAACCCCACATAGGATCCGGAGGGATCTGCCACTGCAGATGGGGAGAACACCCTCATGGTTCTCTCACTCAGGAAGGATTCAATCCATTTGACAGCCTCAGTGGAGAAGTGGGCTGGTGAGTGCCGGTGTCTGCAGAGGACTTTATATTCTACTAAATCAAATGCAGCTGAGAGATCAAGTAATAGAAGTAGTGTTGTCTTCCCTTTGTCTCTCAGCTCATCAATCTGAGTTTTCAGATCAATCAGGGCGGTTTCTGTTCCGTGTAGAGGACAGAAGCAAGATTGTCTAACTCCTAGAAGTTTATGTAGTTAAAGGTATTTTTGAATCTGTGCATAAGCAATTTTGTCCAATATTTTCAGTAGAAATGGTGCTGTCGTGATAGGGCGGTATTTGGTAGCAATAAGTGGATCTAAGGTTTGCTTCTTTAGAAGTGGGAGAACCCAGGATTGTTTCAAATTGGCAGGGATAGTGCCAGAGGAGAATGAAGCATTGAGCAGTTTAGAGATACACATTGAAAGGTCTCTTGCAGCATGTTATGTTATGTTATTTTATTTGTAAGGCGCCAAAGCCCGAAGGCATCCAGGTGCTAGAAGAAAGAAAGTAGGCCCTATCTAGTACAACCAGGTAACTGGATTAGATTTTATGATAATAAAAAGGTCTTCAACTGTTTCCAAAAAATCAGAAGATTGGTTGTATTGTGTAGAGACGCCGGAAGGGCATTCCAGGCTTGTGCGGCCTGCACATGAAGGCACGGCCATTACCACAAGCTCTTTTTACTCGATCTACGTGTAGAGAGCAGGTCTTAGCTGAGCGAAGAGATCTGCTAGGTACATATATCTTTAGCCTTTTCTAAAGATATTTAGGTGCGTCACTGTAAATGCATTTATGACAGGTTGTCAAGAGCTTGAATTGTATTCTAGCTGAGACTGGCAGCCAGTGGAGACTCCTCCTGGCTGCAGATGTGGGCTCTAGACGCTTCATCTGAAAAACGATGCGTACCGCAGAGTTTTGAATCTTTTGAAGTCTTTGTAGATCTACTTTATTTGCCCCTCCCAAAAGAGCATTACAATAGTCCACTCTAGGCAATATTACGGCCCGGACTCATTTTTTGCGGTTATCCTCTGAAACCAGAGGATAACCGCAGAGCATCTTTTATGATCTGCGCTGGACACATATCTCCTTTGCAATTGGATGGCTTAAGGGAAAAGATGATTTTTTCTACCTCTAGGGGAGATGTTTTGGTATAGCATAATCTGTTGATCTGAGTAGTTGGAGTGTCATTAAGTGGGGCAATATTTTTCCGAGTATGGTAAATTCTCAGAATCTTTCTTTAGGTGTATTTTATTTTGGAGAGTGCTCATTTTATTAGCTAGTGCCTGTGGAATATCTGAACACCAGGTTTTGTTTTTATTGCATATGTCGGGTGTAGAGATTGGGGAATCAAGTTCTTTCAATATGATAAATAGTTCCTTCATACTCGAATTAGAATTGGCAATGCATTCATCATAGGAATTCTTTTTTGCCAGGCAAACTTCTTTATTATAGTGTCCTGAGATAGTTGTTAGATTATTTTTATTCTCAGTAGAAGGCCATAGTCTCCAGGTAGTTTCACACTTTCTCTTCAGCAGCAGGAGGTCCTTTAGTTGTGGGGTGAACCATTTGTTAAGATGTGCTTTAGCTCTTGTTGCTCTTAGTTTAAGTGGAGCAATTTTATCCACTGTGGTAAGCATGATTTTGTTGTATTCATGCACCATAGTACTTGGGTCAAGTTTATCGGGCATTGCATTTAAGGTAGGTAGGACAGCAGGGATGGCTTTATCTACAGTGATATTTTTTTTATTTCTTGTTAGACTAGGTGGAGCCTTATGTGAGGTCAGCGGAAGGGGCCTGATGGTAGATAATGTGAAGGTCACCAGAGAATGGTCAGTCCAAGGTTGGGACGTGATAGCGGTAATGGTACTTGTACAGTTGTAGACAGATATCCAGTCTAAGATTCTACCCTTTATGTGAGTAGGTTTGTTCACTTTTTGCGATAGGCCAGGGGCATTAAGGGTATTAGCTATTTCTAGAGCATGCTTGTCCCCAGGATTGTTAAATCCTAAATTGAAATCACCTAGCAACAATAGTTGGGAGGAAGGTTTAAGGTTAGTGGCCAGTATACTATGCAAGTATTCCACAAATGTCCCAAGGGGCCCTGGAGGTCTATAAATTAAATGCATAGTAAGTGATTGGGAGTTACTTAGAAGGAGTTTAACTGTGAGAGTTTCACATGATTGCATGGTTGATTGTGGGACTAGTCTCAATGATAAGCTCTCTCTATATATGATGGCCATTCCTCTGCCTCAGTTTCCATCTCTATCCATCTCTATCTTGTCTGGAAATGGTATAGCCGTCTGGTACAGTAGGGCAGGTCCTGCGGCATTGTGTAGCCAGGACTCTGTTATGGCAAGGAAGTTCTATTTTCCTTCTGTAATTAGATGTCAATGGTGTGGGCCATTAAAGATCTTGCATTTAAGAGTGCCCCCTTAAGGGGGAGAGCCTCTGTTTTAGCAAATATCTGGGTGGGAGAAGGACTATTAAGGACCCTGTGCAGATTAGTCAGATTTACTTTGGCGCAGAGATCAGATATGAGAGGAGGCCGGTTAGTCATATTGGAGTTCATGCTAGGATGGCAGATTGTTCTCTTGTTTGTAGATGGTTGAGATCTTGTAAGTGGTTCATGAAGTTTGGAGAGTCTAGCACACAGTTTAAGGTTTCTGTCAATTATAGTACATGGGATAGAGTCATAAATACCCATGCTCATATTGTGTGAATGTTTAGACGGATCAAGGCAATGGTTATTTGAAATCATATTATGTTGACTATGCAGGGCTATTTCTGGTTTGACTGTCAGCATCGCAATGGGAATGTTAAGGGCAATGATAACAAGGAATACTGACACAACCAGGGTCAAATGCGTAAACATAAAAGGGAATGACTAGATAAATACAAGTGTAAAAGTGTTAAGGCATAGTAGGTTGGATACGATACTCAAGTTAGAGGCATAATGGGCTAACTATGAAATGCCGGACACAACAGGCACAGTAGGCTAATTGCAGGTGCAAGTACAATAGGCTAATTACAGAAGTCAGGTTAAGGCACAATAGGCTAGGAGCACAAATAAGGTATTACGACACAATGGGAAAGTTGTGGAAACCAAAGGATATGGCAAAGTAGGCTAGAGGCATGATTCACATGTTAGGCACAGTACACTGTATACAAGTCCAAAGTTCAGGCACAGTGGACTAATTGTAAGGCTCACATGTGGAGGCACAATAGGCTGGAGGCAAATTTCAAGTAGTATGACATAGTAGAGTAACGATTAAAGTATTAAGTGCATGAACAACTGGTAAAGAGGCGTAATAATGTCCCCACCACGTTCAGCTGAAGATGTACACTAGGCTGAATGTCATGCAAGGCATTAAAGGGCCGAGATACTGTAGGAATAAGGTACTGTAGTAGAGATAGGTTAGCGACGGACGGGTAGTATGTTAGTACATTTACGTGACCGATAAGAGAAGGTAAGTATGATTCTTCTCTTGTTACAGGCGGGCAGACGTACTAATAGTACTACACAGGCATTTAGCTAGATAAGTAGTGACATGGGAGCAGTTCACAAAATACCTAGGGGAGGCACATGTCCGTTAATTGTAAGCGGAGGCAGGTGCTCGTCTAACGGCTAGTCAAAGAGTTGTATCAGCAGCTGTGGCAAGGGTGCAATATGTTCATAATTAGTCGTGCAAAGGCAAGTGCAGAAAAACAGAAAGCAAAAACAGAAAAACAGAGCAGTGCATCCGGTGATCTCACGCTGGTAGCAGATGCTTGTAGGAGTTCTAGGCAATAATAGTGAAGCGGAGTGTCAGGCACATGGTATGTGTCAAGGGGAGGCAAGCATATAGATTGGATTGCGATTGTCTCAATCCGCATGTGAAGGTTAGATAAGGGAGCATGTGAAGTACAGGGGTGTGTCTTACCCGCATAATATGATCATAAAGTGCGAGAGAACCAGGAAGCAGTCTCCGGAAGGTTGGGCAGTGTTCATGGCCCCAGGCTCCAACGGCTCACGACAGGCTCCGGGCAGGCAGCCTTGTTGAGTGGCCTTAGTGGGTTGGGCTGGCGTTCACCTGCCAGTGATGGGATTGGGTGAAAATAGAATGAAGCAGCAAATCCAAACTGGTCAGGCCAAATGGAGGTCATGCAAACAGCATCAGAATGTAGTCGGCCATTTTGGAGTGTACTCAGCCTCGTGGATCTGAATGGAGGCACAGCGAAAAATACACTTCAGCAGTAGAATAGCTGAGTTCTTAAAATAAACACTATTTATAGTGTTGTGTGATGAAATTGTGCTCGCAATACAGATTTCGAATCTGCACAGGATAAAAAAAAATGATTCTGTCGAATGTCGTTCTAGAAGGAATTACAGACCATCTCTGGCCTCACCTGTGATGGGGGTTACCACTGCTCCAGCAGTGGCAAGGTGAGCCAGCATCTCTGGTTGTCTGGGGAGACTGGATCACTGAGAGGAAACTCAGGCTCCGGACAGGCAGCCTTGCTGGATGGCCTTAGTGGGTTGGGCCAGCGTTTGCCTGCCGGCGATGGGATTGGGCAAAAATAGAATGAAACAGCCAATCCAATTTGATCAGGCCAAATGGAGGCTATGCAAACAGCATCAGAATGTATTCGGACAATTTGGAGTGTAGTCAGTCTTGTGGATCTGAATGTAGGCACAGCAAAAAATACACTTCAGCAGTAGAATAGCAAAGTGGTAAATAACCGCCACACCCAAGACTCACGATGAGTGCTAGTAGTAAGGACTTCCACTACCTCATCCTCTTCATCCTCTTCATCCGTCTCCTCTGCATCCTCACACCTGTTTCCCTCTATAGGGACATGGTGGTGGTGGAGGGGTTGGGGTGCTGATGCCGAGGCAGTAGCAGCAGAAGCAATTTGGGATGCCATCTGGAAGGTTAATAACCAAGAACTAGGAATGAGTAACCAAGAACAGCAACCTGCACAATTGTCCTGTTGTAAATCTTGGAAATCCCAAAGCAGAATGAGGATCAGCTCTGGGGTGTGGCCTTTTATAGGGGTGCTGGGGCATGCTTCGCGGACACCCGCGCCATCCCCGAACACTTCAAACACCAAGAACGGGCTTAAAAAGTTCCAAAAAGTATGTAGATCGGCAGGGACATTGTCTGTGACATGTGCAATGGTGAACTTGTACTGTAAAATACCTTGGATTGCTCAAAAAAGCAGTTTCAAATGTCTGGGGGCCCGGACAGTGCCTGCAAATAAGGACACACGCTTAGCTGGGTGTGGTCACATGAAGACATCACGGACACGTTAACAAATGGGTCGCCTGTCCGCAGGACACGAAATGCACAGTGTCGTTTCTGCACATGCACGTGGGTGTTCTACGGACAGTGTTCGGGTCCCCGAACTAATTTAAAGTACGACACATGTGCGGCGGACAGTTGCAGAGAGGCGCGATGTTTGTAGGACCCAAGTGTGTGATGCGCATATGCGCAAGTGTTCTACAAACAATGTTGAACTCCCCGAATAAAATAAATGTGCTTCAAAACTTTGCGGACACGTTAACGGGTTATGTGTTCTACGGATATATTAATTCTGGTTGCAGACATTACGAATAGCATGGGTGTTATTTGGACACCCCTATTTTGGGTGATTGCAGACAGGTGGATATGTTGTGTATTCTAAGGACATCTCCATTTTAATCAAGAACAGTACGAACAGGTATGTTGTCCTTAGGACACCCTCATTTGGGTTAATTGCAGACAAGCAGACATCTTGTGTGTTCTGAGGACATCAGCATTTCAATTACGAACAGTACGAACAGGTATATTGTCCTTAGGACACCCCCATTTTGGTTAATTACAGACAGGCGGACATCTTGTATGTTCTAAGGACACCTCAATTTTAATTATGGACAATACAAGCAGGTATTATGTCCTTAGGACACCCCCATGTTGGTTAATTGAGAACACTCCTGACAGCTGCACTGTCCGCGGACACCCTGACTGCCTTAAAAAAAAAAAATAGGAAACAGGCATATAATAAGAACACATTTTACATTATATTATTGTTTAACAGTAGAAACATCAGGAAAGAGAGGGGGAAGCAGAAACTGGAACAAATACAGGGGAATTAGGGGTTTAGACATGATGTATGGGATGGGAGGAAGGAATGGAAGTTTCATTGTACCGTTTTTCTTGGTGGGGAGGGTTTGGGGATAGTTGGCTGGGACATGGAGAGGGGGAACAGTACATGTGGGACAGTGGTATTTAATGTTTTCTTTATTGTGTTCCACAATACACTCTTTTAGCTGATTGAAGTGTTGTAGTAATACATCCATTTTCTGTTCCATTCGTTTCAGAGGATCTTCTATTATCTCTTTTGGTATATTATTTTTATTGGTTGTCTGGTCTGTTAAAAAATGTGTTAAGTACATATAAAGGAATGGTTATTAATTGGCTTACATAGAGAAATGTTGTGTCTACCATTATTATCACTCTCTTCACTCATTTCATCGCATGGGAAATTCTCTTCTAGCCATTACAAAGTACTGGACATTTCTGTGTTAAAAAAAAAAAAAGAAATATTAGTTTTAGTGTATATAATACCGAACATGTATATGTATATGAAATAAATGTAGTGTACCTACTACATTTTTACAAACTTTTGTTGTTACTAGTGTGTAAGTATGCTCTTGCTTCTTTCTGTGCAGTTTATGTGAGGTAATTCAGTTGGAGGCATATTTATTTTGTTTTGGTATATTCCATTATATTGGAAATGCGACTTCAGTGGATGGTTGGTGTCTTACTTCTTATTTATTAATAAAGGTAATGTATTTATGTGGTGCTTTTTGAATATGTTTGTGTGTTTTTATTGTATGACCAATAATGGAGGATACCCTCTAAGTTTTTGGATAGTGCTGATGGTGACCGTGTGCGCACGTGGACATGGGCACGGTCCGCGGACATCAAATCACTAGTGGGGTAGGGGGTTTAGTATTTTCTATGTTATATAAATGTAAGGTAAGAGAGTCTTACTAAACATTTGTCACATTTCCATTATCTATATTTATATTCAGTGAAAAAAACTTTGTTAAAGGGATGTTATGATTAAGTTGTGCTACTAAAAACCTATGAAATTCAGTGGAAAAAAAAACTTTGTTAAAGGGACGTTATGGTTAAGTTGCGCTAATATAAACCTATGAAATTCAGTTAAAAAAAAACTTTGTTAAAGGGACGTTATGGTTCGAAGTAAAACCGAAAAACCCCTGAAATTCGCAAGTTTTGGTAAGCTAAGCAGCCATAACTCACGCCACCACCGTGCACTGCTAATGCTAACACCCAGGACATCAAATATGACATCACAAATGTCATTGATTATATCACTGATGGGCCATTTGTCATTTGTGTTTAAGTAACGGACAAACTCTTCTGAGATGGTCTTCCCAGCCCCACCAGTTCATGAAACTGTCATCTATATATCGATAAATTAACAAGGGGGGTCCTGGGAGTCCCTCTGCCAGACATTAGTCCTGGTTACAAGAGACTTACCCAGAGTCTTTAGCTCACTATCTTTCACAGAGAAAAAATATCCCAAACATATCAGTCTCTGTCCTGTCCTGGGGCAGTCCAGCACCGAAATGCTAGGCAATTCTCCTCTGAACAAGAGTACCAACAGAAACCCCAGACACGTGTTTCGGTCTGGTTGGACCTCATCAGTAGGGTGGATCTGTGCCTCTCTAAGAATAGTGAGCAAGGGGTCCACGTCTATACCCTTAATCTGTTAATAGAATTTGTCATAAAAAATGAAAAGGTTGTTTTCAAATGTAAAATTAAGTATATTCTTGATAATCTGGAGATAAACCAAGTAAGCACTGATGTGCTTGCATAGGTAACATATTTAGACTCTATAGCCAGATTATGTGCAATGGATGTACATACAGCTTTGACTTCTAGAGTTACTAGTAAGAAATCAGGTAGCCATACGATTTATCAAATACTTATAGGATGGTCAAAGTATCCATTATATATGATTGCAACTTGATAACCTCTGATTGAATTGCAGTATCTATGTATTCGGATAGTTTTTCTGTTACCCATCCAATGCCACTTATCATGGCTCTGCCCTCAGGTAAGGTGTCGAAATGCCTGTGTACTTTTTTCATTGTCAGTTTGCATCCCTTTTCTCTACCATTTGTTTATCAGACCTTTTGCCTCTAAAGTGATCTCTTTAGTAGGATTTGATGATAGTTGTTGATACCTTACAGGTATTTGAAGATATGTCATGGTGATAGTAATATAAAGTGACACATATAGCTGCACCTTTTTCCTTTCCTACACACAGAACAAGACAAGGTTTAGCGGTGAAGCTCATATTTCTAGGGTCTCCTTCGCATTCAGCTGGTTAAATACAACTACATGAGTAATATGTATCTTTCCAACATTGAGGCTAGCCCATGGAAACTAAGCAAGGGGAGGGCAGAGTTTCTTTAGGGCGCTCAACTCCCGAGAGGCCAAGGTGCACATGCATGATGTGGCCTCAAATTATGACTAATCAGAGAATTAGCTTTGGTCAATTTCTTAAGAAATGCAAAAACAGCACAGGCCCTCTCACTATAGGTATAGACTAGTACATTTGAGTATTTGCAGCTGACTGACACATTGATTGTCCAGCCCATTATACTCTGTTGTCATTCTTTTCAATCATTCTGCCTTTTATCATTTCCATTTATTATCTTTTTTAAATAGTTTATGAAACTGGAATTGAAAGTGATTTTTGAGTTGAAAGACAAACGTAGAAAAACGCCATCTGAGAAAGTTGAAGATGCCAATTAGGTGCCCATCTTCAAGTTGAACAAGTAATGTGGCACAGTTTGGGCTCAACTCTTATCAATATTTCAGGGGAAATTCAGCATAGTCTGCCGTACATGGTGCACCAACTATTTCAACTGGTCACCAAAAGGGCAAAAGTGCTTAACCCAAGCCCAATTATATTAGTGGGGAAAAGAAAGTGGCTCTTCGAGCTATGGCACCTTGCAGAGTCACAGGGATAAAAATATGTGCAGCTGTGGTTGCAGGTCATGTTTTTGATCCTGAACAAGGTGGGAATAGTGATGGGGAGGAAAGGACCAGGCATTAACATCCCCATTTCCTCTTAAAGGTATGAAGACCAAGGCTCTGTAAAGATGAAAGTTGCAAAAATGTATGTCTCCCTCTAGTTATGCATACAATTACAAGTGTGACTGGTGAAAACATACACATCACAAAGCAGATTTACTTTTTATTAAACTTTATTTCCACAAAATTTGTCATTACAGTATATACATTAAAATCAGTATTGAATAGTTCATACAATTCATACTCAACAGTACAACTCATAAATCAAGCACACACATTTCCAACAACCACACAAAGTGTAAAAAATAATAGAAAACAGCACATTTTAAAACCATCATTGTTACCCTTATCCATGGCCCTTTTCAGAGAAAGATTCTGTGTAGTGTCAGTCTTCTGCTCCAAGATTATGCAAAATGATGTACCAGTGACATAGTGCACAAACAAAAGGGGTCCTGGGAGTGTCTCTCTACCAACCTACATCCTGGGTTAGAGTCTCAACCAGAGTCTTTGGCTCACCATACTTTAACAGAAGAGAAATGTCCACTACATATCAGTCTTTATCCTGCCCAAGGGAAGTCTAGCACCGAAATGTGGGGGAATTGTATTCTGAAAAAGAGTACCAGCAGCAACCCCAGGCATGTGTTTTGGCCCGGTTAATGAGGTAGAGTGGTGCCTCTCTAAGAACAGTGAGCAAGGGTTCCACATATGGATTACCCTAGTAACATAGGGTGAAAACCCAAATCCACTTAATATGCACAAACACAGGGGGTTCTGGGAGTGTATCTCTACCAGCCTACATCTCGGGTTAGAGTCTAAACCATTGTATTTAGCTCACCATCCTTTCACAGAATAGAAATGTCCACTACATTTCAGTCTTTGTCCTGCCCAAGGGCAGTCCAGCACTGAAAAGTGAGGCAATTCTCTTCCGAACAAGAGTACCAACAGCAACCCCAGACATGGGTTTCGGCCTGGTTTGGCCTAGTCAGTGAGATGGAGTTGTGACTCTCTAAGAACAGTGAGCAAGGGCCCCACGTCCGGATAATCCTAGTTACATAGGGTGAAAAACTTCTGAACAAGAGTACCAACACCAATCCCAGCAACAGTACAGTTTAAAATAGTCATCATTACCGTTAGCCACGGCCTGAGTCAGACAAAAAGTCTTAGGAGCGTAAATCTTCTGCCCAGAGATCTTGCAAAATGATGTACTAACACTGTGGTATTACCAGTGCAATGCTCATGTTCTTAGTATGATGGATCCATGGCAGCTAATTGCCTATTTTAGTGCTTAATTATATTTGATGAGCTCTGGAATCACCCACAAGTGTATCCAATAATAAAAAGGTCTCATTTTCTACCCCTTGTTGAAAGACCTTCAAAGGCGGCAACCAGCTTCACCTAGCTACCCTCACTCCACCTCCAACGGGCGTACCACATACCTGTACCCCTCCTTGGAAGAGCTTCAAAGATGGAAACCAGCTTCACTTAGCAACCCACAACTTTCACTCTGCTGTTTAACGCTCTTCTGATGTCTGTCTCCTTCTTGAAGACTTTGACCTTGATATTCTTGCTCTCACTAAGACATAGTTCACTGCCAGCTCTTTCACTGATTTTGACACCCTCCTCCTTGAGGGCTACAATATCCTCTTTAAGCCCAGGCCTAACCGGTCTGGGGGCAGAGTGGTCTTGATCTTCCCTGATTGGATCTCTGCTACTATCATTACCACTCAGACCCACTCATCCTTCGAATGCCTCGTCTGCAGGCTTGGTGTTTCTTCATCCCTCTCGTTGACTCTCGCCACCATCTACAGGACCCCTGGCATGGTCTCCCTTTTCCTTTCAAAGTAGTCTGATATTATGTCTTCTATTCTTGCCTCCACCTCCAAGCTTCTCTGCCTCGTAGACTTCAATATCAACCTTGACTCTCCCGAGTAGGCCACTGGACTCTTCCACAGCCTCTGTGACAATCTTTCCCTCACCATTGATCCCCCCGATCTGATGCACTCTTCCGGACATACCGTTGATGCTCTAATCTCTTCAGACATCCCCAACCCACTCACTACACCTCTCTTCTAGTCTGACCATGCTCTCCTGTCTTCTCATCTGGATCTCTTAAATCCCCCGGCTAAGCCTCTGCCTGCACTGCCTGTCTCCTTCTCTGTCATTTGACCGATGAAGCACGTATCAGTTGCTGCTTTTTCTGCCACATTCATTCCCCCTGTTATGACTCTGACCTAGCTTCTCTGAAACTCAAGTGCAGAGTGGCTGAGCAAAATTCGCAGGCAGAAGACACATCCTCTGACAGAATGGCCTGCCGCCTGCTCCAAAGGCAATGTAGACTCTTCACTCGAATAAGAGGGCCCATATCCACGCCCACATCTCTGGGGCCACTAACAACTCTGGAGAACTGTTTACAATTTGCAAGGAATTTGCCAATCCTACTGAAGTCTCCACTTCTCCCCTGCCATTCCCGAACAGCTGTATTTCACTGGCCTCCCACTTCTTAATCAAAACTCAAGACATTCTCTCCTCACCCTTCTTTACTAACTCCAACCTTCATCCCCGTCTCTCAGGCCTCCCTTGGCTCCCCACTACCCTTCCCTAGTACTCTCCTCTTTCTCACCTACGAACGTCTCCTCCAAACAGGTGCTACCCTGTCCTCCTGAAATATCAAGGGAAATATTGCCTCCCTTGCACTATGCCAGGCCGATTTCTGTAATCACTCCATTGCAACCAGCTCCTTTCTTCTACCCCTCAAGCACTCTCTTGTGCTTCCTCTCCTCAAGATGCCCTCTGCCAACCCCTCCTGCCTGGCTAACTACCACCCTATCTCTATTACCCCCTTCACCAGTCTGGCTTAAGAGCAGCCAAAGGCACGGAAACGGCTCTACTGAACACCTGTGAATCTTGATTCCAGCTCGTCATCCGATCTTATCATTCTGGATCTTTCCTCTGCCTACGACTTGGTCAATCATGCCACCCTGACAAATCGGCTCTTTGACACCCTTTGCATCACAAGCCTGACACTGGACTGGTTGGCTTCCTTCCTCTCCGACTGAACTTCCCAGGTTTAACTGGGCCCTTTTTTCTTCCCTTTCACACTCACCACCTGCAGCATCCCTCAAGACTCTGTCCTATTGAAGTGGCTCTTCAATATCTACCTTGCCCCTTTGGCCCACCTGATCTCCTCCTTCTTTCCTCACTTCCAGTGTTATTCAGATGACACACATCTCTACTTCAAGCTTCCCTCTACTGCCTCCTCTTCCTTCTCTCTCACCCCTGAATGTCTGCTATTTATTCATGGGTTGCTGCCAATGATCTCTGCCTTTATGTCAGTAAGACTGAGATCCTTCTCATAGGGATTCCAGCTCCCACCGTCTCTCCCACCCTCTGGCCGCCCTCTATGGGTCCCCACCCCTTGCAGTTGGGACATCTCAAATTGATCAGTTTTCCTTTTGCTTTTCAATTAATTTTTCATCTTCTTTTCATGATATGCTCTTGCAATTCTGTCTCCAATAGTTTCTTCTTCAAAATCCTCCTCTAGGTTTACTCTAGAAGGCCCTGCCATCAGCTCTTGTGACAGGAATTACTCATCTATGTCCTCCCATGCTACTACTGCATTTGGGCTCCTTAATTCTTTCTCAATGCGATCAATGTCACGTGGCCTCTGCCTCCTTTTTGTTCCATTTCCTCATCAAATTCTCTTTGCTTCTTTCCAAAGTCTTTTTTCCTCCTGCCTCTCCGTCTCTCTTCTCTCATTTACCCTATATATTTCATCATTTTTTACCTTTGTATTCTCTTTTCTCTTAACTTCTCTTCCTCTTCTTCTTTCTCTCTTCTTGTCTAATTTATGCCATTCTTCAATTGATCGCTGCCTATTATCATATTTCCTTTGCACTCTGCCCTTTCTTCCTTCCTCAGCTGTTCTTCTTGATACAGCTGTTCTTGTCTTTTTCTGTTCTTTCATTAAAGCTCATCCTCTTTCAATCATTTCTCTCTGTCCCTGTCTTTTTCATCTTGTTCATCCTGATCTTCCTTTTGCTGTACCTCCCCAATGCTCACTCATTTGAGTTTGAGCAATATGTGAGCTCCCATCCACTCATTTTGTATGTGCGCTATCTCGTCAGTTTTGTCTTTCTCTCCTTTCCATCACTTTATTTCCCTTTCGATATGCAGGGTCATACCTGGTCGTTCAGTTCTCTCTTTGTACCGTGGGACTGTAGAGACCACATCTTTCTCTGGCGCTTTCTCCAAACCTTCATCACTGCTGTAAGCAGACGGTTCGTACGTTGGGTTTCAATGCTGCTGCTTTAATCTCTCTGAGCAGATACACTTTGGCATCTTTTGAATTATCTTCATTTACTTCAGGCATGGTGGAGGGAGCAGAAGGCTCATCACCCACCTCTGTGCGCTGGTTTAATATCAAGTCTTCAGGACGTGGGTATTCCCGTTCCTCTGGTACATCTTCCAAAGCTCTAAGCTAGCTAACTTTTTCTCCAGCTGTTTTCCTGTGTATGCTGCATGAACATATGTGGTCATGTGTTGCAAAACCACTTCTGACAGCGATACCCCTTGTGGCCATGGCATGAACATTTTATTTGCTGTACCCTTAACCCATTCTGCGCTATCCTGCTTAAGTTTGGGTGCGTGTTTTGGCAACTAGATCCTTATCCACTGAAGGTTCATTCCAATGAAATAGCCTATCTGCCTCTCTCCATCTTGAGTCAGACCTCCTTTGGTTCCGGAAATTTGTCAAGACCTTCTCTTTCTCTTTCTCTCTCCCTCCCCCCTGACAACCTCCTCCCTCTTCTCTCCTGATTCCCTCCTTTGTTCTCTTCGCCAACCTGCACACTTCGCTGACTGGTCACCTGGTGCACCTCCAGAGCCTCACATGTAACAGGCTTCCCTGCCAGTCCTGCACTTGCCTCAGACCTCCGTACTCTGCCTGCAATACTACACTTGCAATACTTTCCATGAGAGTGGCAACCACTGTACAGACACGTGCATGGGATTCATCCCTGTTACTTTCCTCCTTCGGATATTCAAACCTGACATGAACTGCTACCTTTATTTTTCGGAGGCTCAATCACGGGCATGACTTTCATTTTTCTAATTTGATTGAGATTGGCATTTCTTTACCTCGGCGCATTTCGGATGAATGTTTCATTGAAGAAGCACACCTGCAGCAGTGTATTAAGACTGCATCTAATTTTCCTACTTTGGTTAACACCCGTGAACACCTTGCCTTGAGGACGACCGAATAGTCGAAACATATGTCGGCTGCAACAAGAATAAATCTACCTTACATACTTGAATTATTGTATTTCAGTTAGTTTCCGTCATAACTATAGGATCTGAAACTTCTGACTATTGGACATTGGACTACAGTATTCTCTGTGCTGTTTTGCAACACAACCATCGCTGTTGTTCACTCTGCGCTTTACTGTGGCCCCTGCTGGACTGGGCACACTTGTCCACCTGCCCCTCCCTCACACTTCCTGCCTGCACACTTGCATGGCTTTGAATGTACTAGGCTTAACAGGTCTGTCTGCCTCTGTCCTCCTCTGTCCCCCCTCCCTAGACTGTTTCTGCCTGAAATACTCATCCATAGGCACAATGATGACCAACCTTTTGTCTTTGTATGTCCTCCTTCTCATCCCCCTCCTCTCTCCCCACTCTTTTCTCACACATGTACCAGTATAAAAGCCTCCGGCCTAGTATGCTAGTTATTGTTGTTTAGAACATTCAGAATCTTCAAGGTCTAAGAATAACAACTATATTCCCTTGTTCAATTCCCGCCTTGAAGTGCTTTGAAGCACTTCACTTGTGTATAAGCGCTTTACAATTACACAATTACAAGTACAGTAGTGTTCTCAGTGCATTTGCCTTTTCCTCTGCCTAGCAAATGCACAAGGGGCCTCAATGTTTTGGCCTCCTCCTAACAAGCCCAAGCTCCTCCTGTCTGTTCAAGTGCCAACCATCAACTGCCCCAAACTGCTACTTGTTTGCATTTATATAGCTGCAAGATTGAGCCTCAAATCGCAAACCTCAGGAAAAACCTGTAAAATGTGACCAGGGAAAAAGCCCTAGAAAGTGTATGGGCGTGAGCCTTGCCCGAAATGTCCTGCTCATTCTTATTTCATAATACCTTTCACAGAAACTATATTGTAAGCCTATATCTCCATTGGGCTCTAAAACTTGTGAAACATACTTCTATGTTAATATGATTGCAATCTTAGTTTCTCACAAACAGCTGTGTCATGTGTTATTGTAAACCAGCCAGAATGATCCATTACAGATTAAAACTTACCATTTACAAGCACACTACCAAGTGTAGATATGTAACATCAAAACTTATAGGTCACATTACTCTATGTTTAATTTCGCTTTCCAGTACTTTACGAACAATCTAGCCACCAAGCAATTGCACAATACTTTTAAGGAAGAAATCAAAAATGATTTAAATGTGTTCAAAGCTTAAAAAAGGCTATCACTAAAACACAAACATGAACATTACTGTTTCTGTTGAATGTGTGAATAAACTAATCTCGCAGACCTACAACGTTGAAGGTATAACACATGACATGTTGCTCTAAAAAGTAATATGGATCAATCTTTCAAACATCCACCAACACTAACACCTATGGTTAGAAAACTATAAATGACCTGCAGAGAATAAAACAATAGTAATTACAAAAAACAGCAATCCCAACAATAAGTGATGTAGTGCACACTCCACAAAATAATATATTAATGCAGCAAATAAAGGTTTAGCACAAGCAAATGATATTCAAACAAATAAAATAATACAATTGTATGTTTGACTGAAGAAGTGACATACTATCAAAACAATATCACAATTGATCCCTACAAATTCACAAGAAATCAGTCAAATAAAGTTAAGGTCATTTGATCATAGCCACTGTGTCATATTTAGCTGCATTTTAGAATTTAGCCAATGTGCCATATTTAGCTGCATTTCTTAGTATAGCCATTGTGTCATATTTAGCTGCCTTTTTTAGTGTCTAGCCTCGCTTAAAACTCGCCCCTATTTAAACCTAGCTGCTTTTGAATATAGCCACTGAGTAGAATTTAGTGCGCTTTGAATTCACCCGTTCTAAATTCAGCTGCATCTACGAAACCAAAAAATAGCCAGGACACATGGGTACGTATCACACTCCATGCTTATGAAACATAGCCGGAGGGACGGTTACCCACCCGCAAGCATCTGCTATCATGTATTGTGCTAAGACACATTGCGCAACACCTCTACCACAAAAATGCTGTTAACCCACACAACAAAAATGTGGTCTAGCTGCAAACATAATGAGCCTCCTGCTTGTGCATCCTCTCCAGACTATCTCACAGTAACCAGCCATATGCCAGTTCGAGATAGGAAGCTAGCTGAGACTTAGCTACCCCTACTTACCTTCGTATTGGCTTAAATGCGCACACTTGCTAAACTCCTCTGGCAAATTTCCCATAACTAGTCTTCGGTCCTACCGGGGCGTTCCCCAACAGTGCTTTGAGACCATACCAATGGGAAAAATGCACTACACAAAAGACAATTACATTGCATTGCATTACATATACAACTTTAAAGACAAACATGGTGGAATTGCAAACATCACGTTTATTAAACAAACACAGCATTGCTTAAATCTTAATTCATTGCAGACGCATGAAGAAAGTACCAGGAAGGTGGAGTTGGAAGGCAGTAGGACCACCACGAAACTAAATCAACATACTGCTGCGTCAATCCCAGCCAACCAGCTAGAAAATAAAGTGGTTCATGAGTTGAAGATTTTATGACCTTGAGCCTGCTTTTCGAGGTTGCCGGGATTTGGCTTTTTATGATGTGCAAAGCAAGAAGAAGGAAGGAAGTGACAGAGAGAAAAAACATTACTAATGGGCAATTGGAGAAAAGTGTGAAAAATATGTAAGCAGCCTTATACAACTGTTGTATGAATGAAACACCCCCCACGAAGCATTGGAATTCAATGGAAATAACTCTTTCTTCTTATGTGGACCCACTTTTATTGAAACAGGAGAAGCCATTTCTTTAGGTTTTCCCGATTCTGCAATGCCAGGAAAATCAAGCCCTTAATTTTTGGGAATTTGCCGTTGCCTTGGTCATTGGAACGAGGAAGAAGGGAGAAGGTGTGCAGTTTGGTACTGACAAGACTCTTAGCTTAGCTCATTGTACTTTAATTAAAACTTAAAAGCAATCTAACTGGCATCTGTGTGTGTTGCACCTGACAACTTCATGAAAGCCCCACAGCCTATGCTTTGTGGTTGGTAAGCAATAGAATACGAGATAAAGTGACATGATGGAAACTGTTGAAACAAACACTCCAGATGAGCACTCATCCGACACAAATGGTCAGTGCCAATAGTGTGCCTGAGATCATTCAAACATTAGGTAGACCATCACTTTCAGAATCTCAAAACTCCAAAAATGCCAATAAATTAATTTATTAAGCTTCATGATTTCTACGTCCCTTCGTCAAGATGGTTGCCACACTCATTCCCAAGTTCAACACAACACACTGGGATCCAGAAGGCCCCACAAATATGCAGGTTGTGGGATATACAGACGTCCTGTGACTTACATATACTGAGTACAAGAGCCATAGCGGAACAAACTGCAAACCATAGTACAACACAAATCTAGAAATAGCAGTGCTCTGTGCACACGCAAATGATCACAGATACAATAGAACTATTTGGGGGACATAAATAATTATGCAGAACATTGCACTAACAAAAGGTTACATTTTAGAGCCAGGCCCCTTGAACTGGGAGGTAGCCAAAAACCCAATCAACAGTTTGAAAACACTCTGATCCTGCCTTTCATCTGGGGGAAGGTGCATGTTATATGGACTGGCTGCCCTTTATGTATGTCAGTGTTAGGAACTGAGATCCCTTTTGTGCCATCCAGCAAACACCAGAGGGGAATGTGAACAGGCCAAGAGACTAAGAACATTGAGTGAAGCCAGGGAGCTGCACGAAGGAACTGTTTAAAACATTTCTTTTGATTTTGGAAACAGATACTTAAACCCAGATATTTGCATACCGAAATACTCTTTACGTTTAAATTTGGACCAACTTTGTGTACACACCTTAATACCCTCTTTATTTTTAAACAGTCAACCTCATAGTATCTTCCTATGGCCGAAGTGAATGCAGCAGAGTAACGTGAAAGGAAAAGGCAACCCAAATTGCACCAACAAACAGAAAGGATTATTGCAACATTCTAAATAATCACTGTGAAAAGTAGTTTACAAAAGAAAGATCTGTGTGGAGATATGGGGCCATAACCAGTAAATGAAATACTAACACAATTGTTGCAAAAACGTCTATGATTTCCAAATCGAGTGACAGTAGAATACATATTATTGAAGTTTGATCTAAACAATACTATTGCCGACTTTACTGTAAAGAGTATGATGTGTTTTGAAAAATTGTTAAATCTGGAAAACGATACCATAGCAGTGCAGTTTATAACAGCTTTTTAAAAAAAATGATGTGTTTAAAAATGGGTTTCTTAAGCAAAATTATGACTGAGTACAAAAAATGTACGCCTATATGAGACTTCTTCCTCATTGCTAAGAAATATGAGTTTTAGACTATGGACATGTAACGATCTCAGTGTTGAAACAAATATTGTGAAATTGGCTACCTTAAATAGCAATGGAAAGTACGTACAATATCGCATGGCACGTAGTACTATTCCAGCATATGTGACGGCATATCCCTTCCCTAAAATAATATGAAAATACATGCCTATGAAATTTAACTGCTGTGACACCTTAGAGATAAAAGTTGCAATATTAGGTATTCCCCAACCAGATCGTTAGTGCTGCCTCTGCAGAGAAAAGAAGTTGGAAACGTTAAAACACCTACTTGTTAGATGCATCAGTTTACACACTATTAGAGAAGGTTTTTTGAAAGCCTATGATAACCAGTTTCAGAAGAGATCAAAGATATGGTCACTTTTTATGCATGCAATAACATGAATGTTATGTTTTTTTATAACTAAATTGTATTGGAAGTGTATTCAAATTTTAAATCAGTTGTCTGAAGGTGTTATTTAATGTAATGTCTGAGTTTCTGAGTAATGCTTGGATGAGTTATTATGAAGTTGCAGTTAACTCCTACCTGACCAGGTATAAAAGACATATTTTTTTATATAGGTGATTTTACTGTACAATGTTAAATATTTATTGTTGTTTATTTGTTGTAATTGTGAATATGAAATTGTTTAATGTGATCATTGTATATACAAAACCATCTGGTTGAATGTATATTAATAGTAAATACAAATATTTAAAAAAAAAGATCCCCTATTATAAACATGCATGTTAAATACATCAAGAAACAAGCTTGTGTAAAATTATAAAGTGCGGACCCAGAAACATGTTGCTCTGCATTGTTTTGCTTCCAAGACAAGCGTGTATAACACCTTGTTCAGCAAATGTCCATTATGTTATGCTATTTTGTGTTATAGAGCTTTTAAACTGTATCAATTCACCATTGTGGTCCTCTCGGAGAACCTAGGGTTGGTGTAGTGTGTTCCCACCAACAGTTTATTTCCAATCTGTGAATGAAAGAGGGGATTCAGAGGGAAAGGGAGGGCTGAGGTTTGGGAAGATACGAGAGTGGGGGTGAGAGTTTTTGAAAACGTGTGTTTAGGTACATAGCCTATGCTAAAGTTGCCACATGAGAATTGCGGTGTGCTTTGAGTGTCAACAATAAGAATGGGTGCAGTTTAATATTACTATTCCCATCTAACAATGGCTCATTGAATGTGTGTGGGACACTAGATGTGCTCAAGCAGGCAGTTTATGTAAGAAAGCAAAATTCAACTGTATTTATCTTAAATTTTCCAGAGGGCTAAATTCCAAAATCATATGTATGTGACTGACGACCCTGTAACTCAGGGAAGATCTTGCCAAGTCAGCATGTCAAAACAAGAATGCCAGGGAGGGAAAGGGAAGGGGAAATACAGAGAATTTTTCTTTAATAATTTGCAGATTGTACAGGTTTGTCATGCTAAACAGCTGAACAGACATTTTTCATGGGATTCACTGTATTCTATGGGATGCAGCCCTAAAAGCGGAACAGTGGCAAGTATAAGCAGTCTATCAGCCCTAAGTGCAACTGTCTACAGTTGAGGGATGTGCACTATTTACCATCCAGAACACACGGACAATGAATAACATGGAATCCCTTGTAAAAAAACATCCACATGTATCCAATATGTCAAAGGTACATTCAATGCATGCCCACTTGTCATGCCATATTTCATAACGACCAGGACATTCAATTGCCAGGTACCTGGCATTAGCCGTATGTGCATGCATTATGATGTATGCAAAACAATTCAATAAAACCATGGTTTGGTGTTCCAGGCACTGTGGAAGTGAGCATTCAATATACCATTCTTAGAAGGAATTATCACTCACAGTGAGAGCTGTAAAAATGGGGTTCAGTTTAGTGGATTTTGAGATGAGTGTATAGTTTTCTGTGATATCACCAGACACTGTAATCAAAAGAAGGGACAGGTACAGTGCTTTTTTCCACAGTAAGGTCAACACACTGAACTGTTGGGAAGGGAGGGGATCAGGTTTCAAGCAAACAATGTGAACACCAGAGCACCCAAACATCAGCACTAAGAGATATCTAAGCTAGCCAACATATACCAAAATCCAGAACTCGTTTTTACCACTTTCTTACCAACTCTATTGCACACTTGCAAAAAGTGATCCAAACCTAAAACGTGCAAATAAAACACATTACAAAGTATTGCACATTACAATTTTAACAAGAAAACAATAAGAAATCGTGAGCAATAAGCACACAACTTTAAGGTAACAGCTTACAACATGCTTGAATGTCCACATGAACCATTGTAAACATATTAAAAATAATAACCTATCGACGTACAAAATATATTTACAATTGCATACTGATGAAAATCCTTTTAGGGCACATTACACTACCTCTACTCCTTCTTACATATATGGCCAGAATAATCTACCTACTCAACCACTCACAAACAGAAAACATTGAAAAAAGGAATATCAACTATCTTTTCTGCTTACAATGTTAACCACTACTATCGTAATGCATTGCCAAAGGTACTGCCAGTTTCACTATGTACTGTGCAATCTAAACATACTTTGTTGGAGAAAAGGAGATTGCTGTGTGTGCTACTTCCGCTTGAAAGATTATGAAGCCCTTCCTGTGGTGCGGAGTTCAGCAACAAGTTCAGTCACTCGTGCCTCTGTAAGTGAAAGATGCTTCTTTTAGTTTGTGCACTTTGTTGTAGAAAAGGAGATTGCTGTGTGTGCTACTGCCACTTTGAGGATTAAAAAACCCTTCCTGTGGTGCAGAGCGCTGGTGCAAAGTTCAGCAACGAGTTCAGTTGCTCATGTCTCTATCAGTGAAAGATGCTTCTTTTACATTGTGTACTTTGTTTGATACTTATATCCCACTTACCATGGTTGCTACTCTGTATATAATAAAACTTTAAATGAAAGGATTGATTTTTTAGGAAAAAAAGGGTTACTGTTATGAAGTGTATACTTGTATACCAATGATCGTGAACCATACAAATGAAATGTTGTTTATTATTAAAAGTTTCTGTATTTCGATTTTTCTCTTTATTTGTTCCATTAATTTAGTTTCTCTTTCTTACTTCACTGACTTTGTAATAAACTATAAACAATAAAAAATACTCAATTGTATACAGATGACTTTAAAAATGCACAAGTCACATGATAAAGCAAACCGACAATGTGTACATCATTGTAGAAACGGGTTGATGAAAAAAAGTATTGGGGTTATTTTGTTTTGAATCCTAAATTGCACTTCTTTGAAAAAGGACCTCTACAGGCAATTTTAATTACTTCCACAAAGTACTGTAAAAGTAAATATCAAAAAGTAAGCAAATTCACCTTTTCTATTCACATTTACATTATGTGGCTGGAAAGGTGTAAATCACTGCCACAATTAACGATTTGGAATCTGCTTATTTTGACCAATAAAGCTACAAGTATAGGTGGTAATTTGCCCAATGGTCCCAAGTTTCTAATCAATGTGACCCGAATCAGACGGGATTTGTTGTGGGTTTGGGAACTGCAATTAACCTTCTAACTCTCAACGCCCTCAAATCACAAGCACAATCGTTAAAACAACCAATTTACTTCGCTTTTGTTGACCTATACTCGGCTTTTGACCTGGTTTCTCGAGCCAAGCTGTTGGATAAGTTATTAGTTGCGAAGTGTCTCACAACCTTAAGTGATATCATGTATGAGTTACATTTGGCGACCACTATAAAAATCAGGTTATCTATCATAGGTCTCTTATCCGCAGAAATTTCCACATCGAGAGGGTTGAAGCAAGGGTGCATCCTTGCTTCGGCCCTCTTTAACTTCTTTATACATGATCGGATGCAGGTCTCTCTTCACGTTTGTTCGGATTCACCAAAAATGAATAGTATGACAATTGAAGACTAATGGTAAGCAGACAACCTGGTGCTAATTTCCAAAACGTGGTCAGGCCTTCAACTCCTGTTGTCAATATTAAGTACATACTTAGATGACAACAAATTAGTCATAAATATGAAGAAAACAAAAATAGTGATATATGCACCTAGATTAATCAAAAGGGACAAAATGGACTGGAGGATCAAGGATGTGAGTGTGGAAGTTGTTCCAACTTATCTATATCTGGGTATTTTGTTTGATGGAATGCCGCAGGTTGATTCACAGCTAAAGACACTTGAATACAAACTAATCTCAGCCCTTTTGCAGTCACGGTTACTCCTATACAAGTATGGCCAATTTTCTATTAAACCTGCCATCTTGTATTGGCGACAGAAAGTTTTGCCAACAATTCTCTATTGTTTGGGGACTGACAACATAATTTCAACATTATTCTTGAACAGATTAGAGGCAAAGGGCTGATCTCCATCTCCCACAATGCATTCCAGGACCATGGCTGTGACATGAGTTGGGGCTCACTTCTTTGGCTGTGGAATATAACTGGCGGTTGTGTGCCCTGTTCCGCAAATGTTTATCTTACACTCGTACTGATAACATTTTAGCAACCTTGCCCATTTATATGTTATCGTCATCACATCTATTTGTCTGTTCATGGTCAATATGCATTCTTAAAATCTTGGCGAGGGCAGATGTGAGCATTGATACGCTCATTAGGAATCCGGACATAGCCAAGATCAAATATTTAGTTTGGACCCGATAGAAACATGAAATATATTCGTCACTTACAAGGACTTTAATACTACTGCAAAACTTAAAGAGCTGGAAGCATACCTATATAGAGCACCATTGCCTCAGTTGAGGTCTTCAATTTTATGGCTTCGATTTAATCTGTTTCTGACATGAGATGTATTAGCAAGAAGAAATATCATTAATGAAAAGAGAACTTTTGCAGATATTGTGCGGAGATTTCCATCAGAGAGACTCTTAAACATCTAATAGTGGAATGCCCAGCCTTAATGGATATAAGAGCCACATTTTTCTGAAAACACATGACGTATTTTGGTCGGATATCTCCCGAAAATAGATGGATAATTATCCTGTCTTCCAAAGTTACCAGCATTCGAATAGCAACCTATAATTGTATGAATGCCTTAAATTTAAACGCGGAAAACTGTCCCTATGATGACATAGGGTGTTAGTAATCAAAAGGAGGTTTACATGTGATAATGTTTTTTTTTTCATATGTTATATACTATGGTTTGTTCGAACATCTTTGCTAATTGCATTATCATAGTCCTTAAAAAGGAGTATCTTGAAACATTTTATCTGTTTTCATATAACCTGCTAGTTTTACATGGGCTGTGTATTGATGATAACATGAATATTTTAGGTTTTAAATGCTTAAATGTTCATTTTGATTGTGATTTAGTTTACTTTTCATGTTATGTTTTATTTTCTTTGATAATAAACTTTATTTTTAGCGTTTGCCTTGGGAGCTCTGCAACCATTGTAACTTGTGTTGCAAATTGTTAAATTGTAAATAGAGAAATGTAATTGAAGTGTTTCAAATTTTGATGAAAGTTGAGTTTTCTCAGCTAAATTCAATAAAAAAAGGTGGTAATTTTCCAAGTCCTACGGAGTGGAAAAAGTGGTGGTAAAATGATATGATTGTAGCTTTATTTACCCATCGTGACTGGAAGCCTACTAGCTCCAGAATGCAAATTAATGAGAATTTACAAAAACACAATGTGAAATGGAATGTATAACAACGTCATTGTTTGACAAGGCTTGTTCTGTACCCCCATAATTTCTATTCATCCAACAACCACACTTAAATAGCTTATTCAAAGCGTATATCATTTAAAGAAAAAAGTACCTTTTCCCAACACTAATCACCTCCTGATTTAAATGATCTGTTGCCAAGACATGTTAAAAAGATAAGGCCTCACTCGGACGGCCTGTGCGGCCCTGGCTGACTTTGAGAGGAGAAATGCACAGCAAGGGTGCCCCATGGGCATTTCTCTCTTGTCATGCCTGTTAAATCCACCTCTGATTGTATTCTGTGGGAAATATTTCAATACCCTTTTTAGGTTTAACAGATGTATACTGTTAACACCTTGCCAGAAACGTAATCAAAATGCTATTTTCTTGTGTTATTTTCACGGTTTCATGATCCATCTTCTGAGAGGCAAATGTTTATTGGGGGGAGGGCAATCCTCCTGTCCTGCTCCCACCCTCCATCACTGGTGGCATCCCACAGTAAATAACTTCTATTTCCGGCACTCCCTATACACCCAGAAGTTATATCATACTATTCAAACAAGACCCACAATGCACATGTGCTATCCTGTTTTCATACACACGTTAATGGTTACTCCAACAGTATGATGCTATCAAGACAGTAGTCATCCATTCATTTCATGAAATGTTCTGGCCAGGCAAGCTAGGCTTCCACACAGACAAAGATAGATACTATTTAGGTCATGACCACAGTGGTTATTATGTATCAGACAAAGATCTGAAGTTGGTCCATAGTTGTCATCCTAGTCTTGATATGTTCAGGTAGGTTCTTGTTGTACCAACTCAGTGAGGTGCAGTTTGATTCTCTAGGCATAGCACAAAAGGCGCCCACATCTGGGCATAGAAGCTTTCACTCAGGGAGACAAACTAAAATCAACATGCATTGGCAAAGCCAATAGTTTAGGCTTTATATGTTTTCTTTTTTTTATTGTGTTTTGGCCTACAAGACCAACTTTTTCACAAACACAAATGTAAACAGACAAAAAAGAAAATTGTTGAATCATGCAATACAAAAAAGAAAAAACTTCCGTTTGATTGGTAACATTTGTCAGTTAAAGTGAAATGAAAGTCAGTTAATAACATTTCACATGCGATGGGACCAAGTAATTAAAATTTAGCAAATTTCCCTAAAAAGACACATAAAAAAGCATGCAGCACTAATATTTATTTCACCACATCAACCTAACCCAAAGCATCTCAGACAATAACACTGAACCCAAGTACCATAGCCTTGGCTCCGCAAAAGCTGGACAAAACAAGACAATGGGGGGGTCATTACGAGTTTTGAGGTAGCCATGGTGCTATTAGTGCCATGGCTGCCTCCAAACTCATGTCTGGGTTCCTTGAATGTGGATTTACCGAGTTATTCCAACCTTGAAGGACCCATTCAAAATACCCTTCCCCATTGCCATTCGAGCCCCCACAGGGCTCAATTGGAATGGGGAGGGAACTAATAACGACCTGTTAATAACAGGCCCTTTATTAGCTCCTTGGTCCTTTAGCGGCTCCCACTAAGGGACCTCATAATGCGGTGGTAAGGGGCTAACGTCACCGGCATCCTTACCAGTGCCGTTAACCCCTTACTGCCGCACTCGTAATGACCCCCAATGTGTTTGAGTTTTTCCACCGATTTGGCCATGCAAAACCTACAGTTACTGAATTGTCCCACTTGGACCTCTGTTCCAGAGTCGAAAATTGTTTTAGATGGAACGGCAACTAGACACCCCCAATCAATGGACAAGGAACCAAGGAGACATACATCAAAAGGTCAGTTTGCGTCATTCTTAAATTCGCATATTCCCAGTAAAGGGACGGATTTCCCAGTAAGTCCAGGGTATGAGCCTGTCAGTTGAGAACAATTATCGCTTCACCATCCCAGGAGCTGCCTTCAGCTCCTCTGGCAAGGAACCCATCAGAAACAAGACCTCACACCACATAGTGGTCCTGCACTGACTCAGAGTAGAAGCCAATTGGAGAGAAGACAGCTCATCCAGGCATTGGTATAGGGAATTATTCATAGGATTTAGGATTTTGGCGTATTCTGCCAACTTCCTCCACAAGGCTCTTTTCGCCAAAGAAGTGAGTCCCAACTCATGCCCGACTACTGCATTGGGCACAGAATTGTTCAGCCCCAAACTTTGTTTCCAGACCAGCCCCTGAAGTATATTAAGAGATGCCCCCATATCAAAGGAGACAATGCCAAGACCATAAAGTACTATAGGTTGAACATGTTGGAGATAGACCTGATCAAGGGTGCCAAAGAATAGCGGCATCGCTGTGAATATATTTGCTTCATTTTGGTCAGTAGAGTTGTGAATCCCCCCTTGAAAAGAGCCTTCCAGGCACCCCTAGACTGATTGTTTGAGAGACTGAATCCTAGGTATCTCATGGATGACACCCTTTCCAGAGGCTGGTCTCCCACCTTCCAGATGAAGGCATTTAGCTGGTTTTGGTGGCAAAAATGACTACCTTAGACTTGTGCCCATTATTATTTAGATTGTTTTGAAGAGCATATTGGTGAAATAGGGTCGGTTTTCTGTGGAGACCAATCATAGTCTTATTAAAAAGGATGACATCATGTCTGAAAGCAAGCCAGTTAAGAATTAATGTTCCCAATTTTACTGGATGTATAGCTCCTGACTCCCACAGGGTGGCTATGTCCAAAATGTACAGGTTGAAGAAGGGCGAGAGCCACCACACAACCATGTCTGAGACCCACAAAAGTGAGGACAGGTGCTGAGGTTGCCCCCTTCCTCATCAACCTGACTCTTAAAGACAAGTCACTATGCAGCAACACCAGAATCTGAACAGTTTTCAGTGGCATATTGCACTGTACAAGTTTCCTCCACAGGGTCTCCCGCCTTACTGTGTCAAAAGCATTCAACATATCTATGTAGGCCATGTAAGCAGGACCCACCACCCACATTTTTTCCTGCTGCAGATAAGTGTGAGATTATGGTGCCATTGATGGAGGACCCCATACCAGGTGGAAACCCCATCTGATATTTGGAGTGGAGGTTCAGATCCTTTATCTATTGGTAGCAGTCTCTCAGAAATAGGGAGGTGAACATTTTACTTGAGGCATCCAGTAAGGCAATTGGTCTGACAATTTTCGGATCAGACATGTCACTCTGTTTGTAGATGGGTATTACGATTGATCGATTCCAAGTATTGGGGATCCTACCCACCTGGTTTATGCTCTTATAAGGAGTTAAAAAAGGGTCCACCCATACCTCCGGATCATGTTTGAAGAGCACTGGCCGAATGCCATCGGGACCACGAGCTGCAGAGGCCTTCGTCCTCCCTATAGCCCATTGTACATACTCCTAGTCCCAAGGGCAAACCCCCAATAATTCCAACCCATATTAAGAGACAGACACTCGAACTTGCCCTTAGGTTGCGCCAATTTGTTCTGCAAGTAAGCCAACCAAGTATGCTCTGGTATATCACAACCTTTCTCAACAGAGTGTCATTTGTAGTTTGCTTCACAGACCAGAGGTTGGCATGATTATTCCCAGCCAATGTTTGAAGTATCAACTGATTTGCTGCAATGTGAGCGTATTGCCTGAATAGGCCAACCCTTGTATTGTAGCATGCTTTAATTTAAGTTTTAGCTACTGCGTATTCTAATGGCAGAAGGGAGGCAAACCGTAAGGATCTCAAGTCCTTCCTTTTAAGTTTTTTAGCCAAGGGATGGTACCATCAAACCAATGTCTGTGCCTTTTGTCAGTATTGTACTTGCTCTTAGTCGGCAAACGGGCCAAACATTTATGCAATGTGGAATTAAAAGACTCCATTGAAAATCTGTCAGTTAAGCATTTCCCTAACTTTATCATGTGGTTGAGAATATTGAAAATTT
Source organism: Ambystoma mexicanum (assembly GCF_040938575.1). Lineage (NCBI taxonomy): Eukaryota > Metazoa > Chordata > Amphibia > Caudata > Ambystomatidae > Ambystoma > Ambystoma mexicanum. Next base: position 351,745,362 of record NC_090941.1, on the reverse strand, counting down.
TTTTATAGTAAACCACATTCCATCTTACCATCAGGCCACCCCTGGCCGGCGAGATGAATGCTGTAGCTAACTCAATTGGGAAGAGCTCAAGTTGTAAATGCAACATAAGAAACAAGGGGAGATGGTCGCTAACTTCAGGCGAGCCCCTCGTAAGGGAGAGATAGCGGGGAGAGAGACAAACAGGTTATCGATCCACAATCTCTTAGTTCCACTGGACAAAGTATAAACGTGTCAAATTGATTTCTCTGAAGGTAAACAGATTCTCATGCCCCAGTTATACAGATGATTTAGCCATATAGTAGGTGGTGCTTCATCCCCCAGTTGATGGCTGAAGGATCACATATCTTGTTCCTGTGTCCGACAACCCTCCAAACAATGGGCATTGAGATCCTCCCCTAATAACCATACCATTGTTAGTCCTGTCTAGCCAGCCCTCCAACAACCCATTCAGGCCCTCCATAAAAGTCTTTAATGAGCACTTTGCACAATTCCGGTATGTATTAACCAGGAGAAAGTCTTCTCACCACCAAAAGGCCTTCCAGGGGAGTTATAACCTCATAGTGATAACACTTCACCCCAAGTCAGTTGCAATGGCCAAGCTCCCAAAGGGGCGGCCTCTGCTGCCCCTGACTGCTTCCTTGCAGCAAGTTTCAAAACCCTGGAGCACAAAGGTATTCATAGCCATCGTCTCCTGTAAGGAAAAGAAGGTTACCATCTCCCACGCATGTTTGTAAACCCCTAGTTAAATCTGTAAATCCACATATGCTCCATGACACAAATGTACACTCTCCATCCTAGAACACATTTTTTGACTGACTAACTTTGGAAAACTTTTAGACAGCGGCTTCTAGCCAAGACCATTCTTCCAAGGCCATGGTTGATCCAGGCACTGTGTTATAACTCAAGGGCTGTATGTCCAGTTTAGGGGTGGGGGGTTTTGGAGTGAGAAAGGCAGCCAATACCGTTGGATCATGTAGATCAAAAAGGTTGTAGCCCACCACCACGAGTCTTTATCCTTCAACATTATTTGTGCAATTAGGTTCGATTTAAAATGACAGACAGATTTATTGATCCATTACTTAGGGAAAATCACTCAATCTATATAATCGGATTGCAAAGCATGCAATGATAGAATTTCCTGAAAGCCCTACAACATTTATTTTCTGTTCATAGACTATTGAACGTCGCTCTGTGTCACAAAGTCCCAACCAATAACAATCCCATGAAATGTGTCAGCCCTAGTTGGATCAGGCGAGCAATGTTGCTGGGGCACAATGACACCGGCTCTGTTGCTCAACTCGAAGGCACCACGCAAGATGTCAATGCCTGCAGTGCCCTTGGGGTTCTATCAAGTACATCTTGAGGGGAGACCGGCAAGTTAGTGGGAGCCATTGATACCACATTTCCCTTTCAACATGGGCTAAATTAGATGGAATTGGATTTCCCAAGAACATTGTCATCTGGCTTTGTTTCCTGGCTGTCTTCGTTTTAGGTCTCACTGCTTGGGGAATCATCAGGTAAAGCCAGCATGATAAGAGAAAGCAGCACCTGATACTCAAGTGCCAAATCCTTGACTGTATCATTTTCTGACAATGTACTTATGAATTGTTTGACCTTTTTCCACTTGTTCAGGTTGGAGGCTAGGAGATGTTTTTTTTTTTTCCTCTGTTGCCCCTTTATTACCCTGTTTCCTTGTCTTTTGTTGTTGAGGAACTTTGTTGAAGTTTGAGGGTGACATATCACAGCAACCCACTGTGCCACCTCCATATTGACCCCTTGACTATCAACTTTGACTTTGCATGAAGCCTCCTCCCTCTGTTGAAAGTCCAGTAGAACCATCAGGGTGTCCAGAGTGGCACTTCATTCCAGGCAAGAAGTTGAGAATTGATCCAAGGTGTGTACTTCTGACACTTCCCAGATGTCCTCATCAACACATACACACTCAGGAGTGAGGCACCCTGTTTGTATCTTTTGCTGATGGGGGACATGGTAAAGGAGTTTAGGACCTTCCAATACCAAAGCAATGTTGGAATCAAGCTTTCCCAACTTATTTGTGTTGTCCTGTGCAATATCCTGTATGTTATCGTACAACCTGAGCAGGAACAAGGTACAAGGCAGAGATCGATGCTGGGCCCAAGGAATCTATTTGTGGCAACAACATAGAGTTCCTCCTCATTTCCATGTTACTGGGAATAAAGAAGTCCCTATTCATAGGTTGTTTAAGTATAAGTTTGGGAATAAGGTTTGCCAAGTTTTCCGTGGGAGGACATTAAAGCCTTTTGCCAATGCTTGAATTTGACTTTTATGGACTCCATTGACTCACCCTCTCTCAACTCTCATGCAGGACTCCCCTGCATCTTCTACTCATGGTGACCCTGAATCATGCCGTTTTGATTTTCACCTTAAAACCTGTCTTGTATTTGCTGTTCTCTTGCAACATTATGTGTTACTACTGACTTCTGCAATTGTATTCGCTCTCCCCTCTTGCTTCTCCATGTTTTCACTGCTCACTCTTTGTTCTCTCCTCCTCTTCCTTTCTCCCTTTTCCCATCTCCTCACCTCCTTTCTTACTTTGTTCTATGCACTTACTCTATCAGAGTGGTCCTTGACCAAATATGATTGCAACCTTGTTTGTCTCCTCCCCTTCCCTACTTGTTTTCTCCCCCCCGCCACCTCCAGCACTATCTGAAATGTTGTCAGGCCCAGTACATTAGTCACTTGATTTGTTCCTCCCCTCCCTTTCTTTACCCCTCTCCCTCACCTTTGGTTAATCTCCGGCTCTACCAGAAATGTCATCAGGCCTAGTACGTAGTTGCCTATCAGTTTCCATTTCCTTCCCACTCTCCCCCTCCCTTCCTTATCTATGTCTTAGCTCTAGCACTATCTGAAATGTCACCAGGCCGAGTATGATAGTTAATGTCACATTCTTATTGTTAATGGCCTGTAAGAATGTCATTGTATTTTCCCTTGTTCCCTCCCTTGCCTTGAAGCGTTTTGAAACACAATGTGTATAGGCACTATATAAATAAACTATCATATCATATGGAGACCCTCTGAGTCGACGGTCAGGATTGTCCCCAGAGTTTTAGATATATAGGGCCTCATTATGACCCTGGCGATAATGGGTTAACGCCACCATAAAAGTCTGCGGCGCCGTTAACCCATTAGCGCCTGATTACAAGGTCCTTTTGCGGGACCCGACCTTAACGGCTGGTCTACACCAGCCATTAAAGTAGTGACCCGCAAAGGGACCTTGGTGCTAAGTACGGTACCGCAATTTGCGGTACCATACTTAGCGCCTTCCCCATTCCCATAGAGCCCTAGGGGTTGAAAATGGGAATGGGGAAGGGCCATGGTTCAATGAGGAGTTACCGCCCCGCCAACCTTGGAATGGGGTGGTAATTGGCTAATAGTGCCATGGTTTAGCACCGGTGTTGTAATAAGGGCCATAGCCTCTATTAATTACCCCCTCTACATCTTCACACAATCTTTCAAAGCAATCATTCAGTATCATGGAATCTTTTGAAAGTGTCAAAGGGGCTGTCTGCTGCCCAGGGTGTAGTGAGGCATCCACTTCCATGGGTACTTCAGCCAAGGACCGCCCTTCCTTCATGAAAAACCTTGTTCCAACAGGAGAGAGTAAACTTGACTATTCCAATTTCACCATCAGGGTTGAACAGTGATTTGACCCATTGATTGTTGGATTAGTTGAACATGAGTTTATTTTCACATTACAGATTTCTGTAGCAGGCAGGATATGTGTTGCAGTATTTGAAAATGATCTGGCCACAACTAGTGAGAATAGGGGAGGTAAGGCAATATTTGGTAGCTGTGAGTAAACTCCCTCCCCCCTTCCCATGGTCCAAGGTGGATTTGTTCCCCACTAGCCGATGCACTGCAGTGCAAGTCTATCATCTTCCCATGTATCTTTCTTTCAGGGTGATCAATCCCTTCTCACTAATTAGGAGTCTCCCACTCATGTCAACGTTTTGCGCACTATGCCAAGACAGTCGTGCTACACTGTGCTTACCGTTGGACAGGTGGAAGGATGTGGCGATACACCAATCCGGTCTCTGTACGCCTCTCTACGCCTCTTGAGCCACAATACCAGAAGACCACTTAAAAATCTGCTTTCTAATCTGCGCATGCTCTGCTCTGTTCTGCCATCTTTATGCTGTCAGTCTCCCTTGCCCAGTCGAGTAGGAAGTGGAAACAGACTCCAGAATGAGAAAGTTGGATTTTGTAGGATGTATGCGCTGTAGCACCTTAGTCCTGCAATGTAGTCATTGCAATCAAGCAGTCCACGCAATAGAAGAACAGAAATCCACTTGCTATTCCACACCACAGTTTAGGCTTTTGAATACACATGGGAAAGGCATTTGCCAGACACTTGCCAGGCACCCCCTGGCAATAAGGTGGGAACATCTAGAAAATGGTGTGTGTACCTAGGCATAAGATGTCATTGTCTGAAAAATGACTGTGTAATCCTTATACAAATCTCAACATAGCTGGCTTGCCACTGCTTGTTTTAGGATTTCAGTGAAAGGAACAGACACAAGGACAGCCATGTTGCTTTTAAATCTACTGGCTGAAAACACACATTGTTAAGAGATTTTGTATTACAACAGGAGCTCATTTACTGAGGCAATTAAGTCATTAAACATTCAAAGGAATGCTTAGAAATAACACAGGCAGGTCCAATACAGCACAAGGTTTGAGGTTACTGTGTGACAGAGCTAGCTCAAAGAGTACCAGAGAGGTTATGTTTCAGCAGGGATGTTGAATGTAGTTGGTGGCCATACCATAGGTATTATCATAGCAATGGATGGGTACACAACCAAACACATCTATAGAATGTGTGTCCCTCTTAACATCCTTTCTCCGTCCTATTTGTGGTCCAATGCAATCATTCTGGCTTACACATAATAGCCTAATTCAAAGCTGTACATCAAATCACTTTAATTTTTCTACACTCACACCTCAAACATTAATTGTTTTTACTACCAATCTTATTGTTTCACTTATCCTCAAGTAGTTCATGCAGCAGAATATATACTTTGAATATAATTGATAAGGGCAGTCCGTGTGATGGATGTAAGTCTCTGAATCAATCATAACCACTGATATTGTTTTGTTCAGGCTTCCCTACCATTGTTTGCCAACCAGCCTTGGCCTCCCTGCCACTAATGTGAGCAGCCCAGCCCAAACTGCTGCCCCACAAAGCTGAAAAATGCTTGCGGTGGCTTGTGTTCCAGTGAACTTAATTTGTGAAGGTCCTCAGTCATTTATGGACCTGGTGCAGAAACCTGTGTCCAAGCATCATCACCTGCCATTGATGTTTTCTACAGTTAACCATCTTATTAAGCATGATGGGAACAACAGCTATATTCCCTCACATAATAACCCACTTTAAATTAATGAAATCTACTGGATAAGTCTGAAAAAATAGCTACCTTGTAAATGAGAGGTTTGAAATGTAAGTACGCAGAACAGTGTAGTTAAAAAAGCAACACAGAATCTTTCTAGATAGTTGTAGTCTGCCTGCTTGAACAAGTGTGCTATCTTATTTATAGTTGTGAATGGCCCTCCATCTCCCTGGTCATTTCTGCATTCATGGCTGTGGGGCATAAATCATTATCCAACACAATCAAACAAATCTTGACCGGGCATCCTGAAGTGAAGACCCACAAAATTCTAATTGCTAAATACCATTGCCCGCAACCCCCTATTTCCCTCACCACCAAGTCTCAGTGGTGGTAACTTGTTTTTTATTTATTGTGTATGGTTAAAATACATTCAACCTTTTGCAAACAAAGAAGTAAAGGAGTAAAAAAACACTAGCGGCAAGGCCTCCTTTGTGGGGGGGTCAGGAGTTGGCATTGGGGGGGCATTCCCACCAGATGCCCCTGCTGGAGCCAGGCCTTCGTGTAGCCCAATCTTATAAACTGCTATGGCCAATAATCCCTTATTTAACTTCTTGCCTATCCTTATTTCAGATTTGGAGAAGGTGTTAAAGAATAAATATGTTAAAGAATGTGCGCCATTCATCATGTCTAGGAGTTGTTATTGCCTCTCAAATTATTTTTAAAATGTTTACTCTTTTCTTACCTTTTTTAACTTGTTTTATTAACGCTACCTTCCACCACAAGTCCATTCCTCACTGTGTAAAACATGTAGTTGTTACTTCCTTGCAGAAAAATACAGGTCTTAACCTGAATGATGCAAACAATTTTAGGCCCATTAATAATGTCCCATTTCTGTTAAAACTTGTGGATAAAGTAGTCACGATGCAGCTACAAGACCATTTGGAAAAGACAGGCATTTTTCACCTTATCCAGTCTGGTTTCAGACCTAATCATGGTACTGAAAGCACTGAAATAATAACCCTACCACCTCTCTACCGAATAACATTAGAGTCAGAGGTGAAACCATCACCTCCCTCCCACGCACTTTACTAGACAGAAACCGTAAACTTTGCGCAAGACTCATACAACTATATGAACCACCGAGAAGAACTATACCACCAAGTAACCTAAAAACAAACTACCCACAAAAACCTCACCATACTGTAATAATAAATGCTACTAAAACTAAAAGACAAAAGTACAAGTTCATAGAGACCAACTTAACCACCCCCAGCCAAGCCAACATGTCTAAAGAGACATTAGTACTCAGAGGAGCACTCCTCAATGTGAGATCCCTTGTCGCACATGCCCTTGACATAGCCGGCCTTATTACAGAAAATAATCTAGATTTCTTGGCAGTAACCGAGACCTGGCTACACAACGCAGCTGGTCCATCGCTAATGCTAGCCATTCCAGTAGGTTATACCATAACAAGACAAGATAGGACCGGCTCACGAGGTGGTGGAATCGCCATTATCTCTAAATTGAGCCTCTCTCTCAGAACATCCCCCCCTCAAATCCTACAATCTTGTGAAAATATATCGGTTAAATTCCAGATAAACAATATACAAACTCTCACAATCCACCTAATACATAGACCCCCAGCTCCTCTCGGCACCTTTGAGGAGGACTTGTAAAGTCTAATCACCAACAACCTTAGACCTACCTCCCAGCTTCTATTATTAGGAGATTTTAACCTTGGCTTTAAGGACCGTATGGACAAACAAGCCTTAGATATAGCCAATATCATCAACGCCTCAGGCCTGTCTCAGAAAGTTAACCAACCCACTCATTCCAAAGGGAGAGCACTGGACTGGATAGCGGACTACAACTGCACAGTCTCCATCACTTCCATCTCTCCTCAATCATGGACAGATCACACACTCGTGGCCTTTAACTTATCTACAGCCAGACCCTCCCAGACGGTCTCATTGCTAGCACCACCATGTCTAACTAGAAATAAAAAAAGTATTACAGCGGAAAAAGTCATCCCTGCCATCCTACCTACGCTAAACGCTCTATCTGACAACCTAGACCCTAGTACTCTAGTCCAAGAATACAATAAGATTATGCTTACCACACTGGACAAAATTGCCCCGCTCAAACTTAGAAAAAGTAAACCTAAAGCGCACCTTAACAAATGGTTCACGCCCCAACTAAGAGACTTACGACTTCTAAAAAGAAAAAGTGAAAACTCCTGGAGACTATGCCCTTCAATCGAAAAAAAAAAACAAAATTAACCTCCATTTCCTCACATTTCAAAAAAGAAGTGCACCTTGCCAAAAAGAATTCCTATGATGAACGGATCACTAACTCAAACTCTAGCATGAGAGAGCTCTTTTCCATACTGAAAGAATTAGAGTCACCAATAGCCACACCAGACTTAGTTACCAAGGATGAGACTTGGTGCGCAGACATACAAAATGCGCTAGCAAATAAAATTAATACACTCCAAACCAAAATACAACAAAAAAAAGATATGCTCAATCTACAGTACTCCCCTAATTCCTCAACACACAGTGACTCACCTGAGGCAAACAACAAATTTCACTTATCCAAAACTTCCCCACTAGAAGTAGAAAAAAATCGTTCTCTCACTCAAACCGTCCAACTGTAAGGGCGACATCTGTCCAGCACAGTTAATAAAAGATGCTGCCAGAGACCTCTCACCATTCATTGCAAAAATAATTAATGCCTCCTTCACATCAGGTACTATCCCTCTAATTTAAAGCACTCCTGGGTCCTCCCACTTCTCAAAAAACAGACCTTAGATCCACTCATCCCGACCAACTATCGCCCCATTACCACTGTGCCATTCCTCCTCAAAATACTGGATAATGCCGCCTATATCCAGATACAAAAACACCTTGACCTGCACAAGCTCCTAGGAGCTAGACAATCTGGCTTCCGCCCACTACATGGAACGGAAACTGCCCTACTCGATTTTAAGACGCAGATCGATGAGCTGAGAGATGGAGGGGGAACAGCACTCCTGCTCTTACTCGATCTCTCAGCCGCATTCGAGTTGGTCGATCATAAGGTCCTTTGCAGGCACCTGGACTCTGCTGCCCACTTCTCTCCTGAGGCCATCAAGTGGCCAGAATCTTTCCTTAGCGAAAGAACAATTAGAGTATTTTCCCCATCGGCTGCAGCTGATCCTACCCCCATATTATGTGGCGTTCCCCAGGGTTCCTGTGTCTCGCCAACCCTATACAATATCTTCACCAAACCCTTGTTCGACGATTTGGACCTTCTGGGTATCACCTACACCAACTATGCAGATGATACACAGATTCTCCTCCCACTTTCTGGGGATCATAAGAAGGACTCGGAGTTGGTGAATAGGGTATATCTCGTTGTTCAAGCATGGATGGCCACCCATGGCTTGTGCTTGAACGACGACAAGACGGAGCTGATCATATTGGGAAAACACACAAATACCAAAAAACTAGGCCAGGAATTCTCCTCCTTTAATAACGATGGAAATCCCATTAGGGTCTCCAAGGAAGTAAAAACACTTGGTTTCTACTTGGATTCCACACTTTCATTCGATAAACAGCTTAAATCCCTAGCTTCCACCACCGCCTACACCTGCAAACTGATAAGAGCAGGAAAGCCTTTCCTCTCCAACAATAGCTGCATGATCCTGTCCAGAGCACTTATTCTCTCCAGGATTGACTACTGCAATGCCCTTTACAGTGGTGCCAATAAATCAACCATCCAGAAACTACAAACGCTCCAAAACAACGCCTTGCGAGCAGAGCTTGGCATAAATAAAAGAGCTCACATTTCCGCCACCAGACGCCAATACAAATGGCTACCTACAAACCACAAAATACAATTAAAAATGATCTCCTTGACTCACAAAGCTCTCAACAATGCCGCCCCAAGCTACCTCATGAACAAAATACAAAAGAAAACCTCTATCAGACCAACCAGAGCTACCAACACCAACTGTCTAGTAGTACCTAGATTTAAACTAACCACGATTGGTGGCAATAGCAGACCAACGTTACCCACTATTTAGAAGGAACGCCATCCAACATTTTATCTCCAACGACCACTAGTCACCGGTCCACCCTAGTCCCAGGTATGACACTGGTCCTTCCTCTCTCTCCTGCTGAACCATGTATAATTTGTATATTATTACTGTATCTTGTATAATCTGTATAATTTTTCTGTATTTTGCATAATTTGTAACTTTGTAAGCTTCGCATTATCATACCTGCTGCGCCCGTCTACCCACGGGTCTGGAGCGCATTAGAAATAAAACAAACAAACAAACAAACAAACAAACATGCTGTTGGACCTCCAGAACCAGATGTTAGACATTGTGGGGCAAAGTACAGTATGGCTGCTGATGCTGTTGGATCTTTCAGAAGCCTTTGACCTCTTAGATCATACAACACTCTTAGCCATCCTATCCTCAGTGGGCAAATGCTCCCCTGAAGCCCTTGAAAGGAT